>NW_009954507.1:835628-881234 GCF_000747805.2 Chaetura pelagica | reverse complement strand
GCCGGAGGGGGGGGGAGCGCTTTCACACGCGTTGTCTCCTGCCGAATGTGGTCCCGGGTTCCCCTTGGATCAGGGCAGGAGGGGAAAGGGCGAGCGTCTTTGCGATGTGTCTTGTCTTGATGCGTTTAAGCTCGCCTGGTTTTCCCTAGTCTTATCTCGCAGAGTAAGCGAATATCTGCTGGAAAAGAGTGAGTGATGGCTGCTTGTTTTGTGAAGGGAGCCTCCACGTGCTTTTCTTTAAAGCACCGGGACTGTGGCACATTCGAGAGCATGTTTTCGTCCTTTGTGCCTAACAGTTGTAACAATGTGTTATGTTGTGAATAAGTGAGAGTTAATCAAAAGGTAGATATTTTGCTAAAAGCGTGGCTTCTTCAGGACGCCAAAATACTGTTGTGAAGGGTTGAGTATAATAAGCGTTTATGAATAAAAAATAAATCATAAAAAAAGGCTCAAAATTGCTTGTATTATGTTGATATTTTTTTTGGTTAGTGGAAAGGTAGAAGGCCAGCCCAATGGTGACACAATCCCAGCTGAGCAAGCCAACCCTTCAGATGACACTGTTGCTGGTGCTGGGAGTCGTCAGAATGATCAGATAGTGCAGAAAATAGAGGAAGTGCTCTCTGGAGCCCTTGATACAGAACTGCAGTGCAAATCAGGTAAATGAAAATCCATTTGGCAAATATGTTCTTGTTTAAGAAGGTTGTCATAGTGCTTAAAATTGAATACATTTTACAGAGATGAAAAACCTTTTCAGTACTCTGCCTCTCCCTGAGCTTCATCTCACAATTTGCATGTTTGTTGTAGTGTTTGTTCAGTATTTTTCTTACTGCTGTGATTTAAAACCACAGATGGACAGAGAAATACGTCATTTAAAAACTGTAGCTGGTTATTATATAAAAGCATTACCTAGTGAGAGGAAAAAGTAATTTTTCTCTTCTCTCCATTACAGTATTGCTAAAACTTGTAACTTAATACCTGAATATAAAATATTTTGCTTTATTTTGTGTATACAGATATTTTGTATATTTATGCTTTATTTTATATATATATCAGGGTATCAATGAGCAGTTCTTAACTAATAAAGCTGGTACTGATGGATAGAAGCATTGTGGTTTGGATTAGTTTGCAAGATGATTTCGAAAGTCATTATTCAGAGCTGTGTGATTATTGTTCTCTCAGAGTAAGATGCTTAGTTGTTGTAAAATCAATAATGTACTTACCTTTAAAATACAGATACTCTTAAATCTTCCACAAGGTTAAGAAATTTTCATGTACCAGTCTTATAAGTTCAATATATTACTTTACTTAGTATGTCAAAAAGTTGCATATGAGTATCCCTTCTTATGGGACAAGACTTTTCTGTAAAAGTTCTGAATCAGGAGAGTTAATGAGATAAAGGCTCTGAATTTCATGTGATAATTTAAAGTCTGGTATGCCAAATTTTTTGGAGTTGAAACATGGGTGACTGCTATGTGCTTGGTAAGTATAGTTCCAGAGTAATTTCTTTATTATTTTTTTTTTAAAAAGGCAGCATAGAAAATTGTTTGTTTCAGAGATTTTGTTTGCAAGGTTTTGGAATTACTTTTTTATCCCCGTTTATTCACAGTAATTTAAACAGTTTTTCACTTAGGCTGTACAAGCAGCACTTTAAGCTGGCTTTTTTAATATATATATATGTGTTAAAGTTTTAAAATATCTATTGAGTTGTGGAAGAATGAGGCAAGCTAATACGGTAATAAACAAAATCTGTTAATATGGAAGTTAATAAACAGAGCCTGTGGTAAATGTTCCTACTCTTCATATCTGGAAAGGTGTTAATGTGGCTGTTGGACAACAGATTATCTGTAAATGCTGTGTAGGAAGGTCATTTGACTCTGCTTCATTGTCCTATTGCATTCACAATGTTGGTGGAAACATTTTTTTGTTAAGCTCTTTGCATAAATCACCTGAGATACTTGTTTATGGAATCTTAAGTCATGTTCATTTAATAATATTGCAATTACACAGTTTTTTAATGATTTTTGCATAGTTCACTTGAAAAAGTATGGTCAGTAATCCCAACCAGATGATAACTGGAGAATCTTCTTTTCTGCACTGTCCAGTATAAATACAATAATTGAAGGCAATCTACAAGCAGACTTCAATATGTGGCTCACATGTAATAGAAATTATAACAAGTTGCCTTTAATGGAAGTGTCTTTCTAATGAACACATAGCCCTAGGTCCAAAGAAGGGTAAGAACCTAAGCCAGGTTAAATTAGTGCCAAATGAGGTAAAGAATGAAAAGGTAATTGAAATCTCCATCTTCTTCTTTTCTTACCCCTCAGTGATTGCTTGTCCCTGCAGTCACCTGAATGTATTAGTTATTTTCCTGTTATAAGCAAAGCTCTGTGAGGTAGCTCCAGTTTTGCAGCTGCTTGTGGCAACTGCGGTTCAGTCTGAGCAACTGGTTATCTGCAGTTCTTTAAAGCTTGTTTGGAATTGGGGGACTAGATGCTTTTTTCCCTCAATTTAAGTACTTAATGGATAAATATGCTTAGATAATTTCTAACATGCTATTACTATCGGACTCACAAGTTAAAGCATGTTAGGGGATAACAGGGTGGCTGCATTTTATGTAATAAGCATACCACCACTTAGATAATTTGTCTGCAGTGTGGGGGTTCTTGTTTCACTTAGTGTGCAGGTTGGTGTTTAAAAGCACACCTCGAGTCTCCTGCCTAGTTGAATATATGTGGAAGTGTGTCAAACTACTTCTTAGGAAGAGTTATATTCCCCCTTGAACTGTGTTGCTGATCAAGAAGATTTGGCTAACTTTTTGAAAGAAGAGTGTTATTTTTACTTAATGTGACTCCTGAGATGAAGGTTAAGAGGGCTGAAAAGGGGGTGTGTGCTATTTGTGTGGTAGTTCAGTGAAGAAGGCATGGGTTTTAAGTTAATTTTTTTTGTCTCTGTACATATGCTTGATGACGAGTCTAAAAGAATTATTAAAATGTAGTTTTAATAACATTTACAAGGAAAATGTTATCTTTTCTAGATGTAGACAAAAATACTGTGAAAAATAGTACTAAGTCTGCAAAAAGAAGCTCTACTGGTGAAGATGAAATTCCTAAGAAAAAGTCAAAGAAGAACAAGAAACACAAAAGCAAGAAGAAGAAGAAAAAGAAGAAGAAAAGAAAGAAAGAAAAAAAGCATAAAAAGCAGCCAAAGGAGTCAAAGTTGAGTACACGTCATGGAGAACATGGAGATGCGCAGCCTGCTTCTCTTTTGATGCCAGAGACAGCAAGCTCCATAGTGAGTGTACAGCATGGAGGATTTGGAGATGCAAATCTGGCTGTCCACGTGCAGCCTCAAGAACTGTGCTTAAAATCAAGTGAGGAACTTGATAGGCAAGCCTCAGGACTTGTTTCTCAGCAATCTACAGAAAATCTTGGAAGCGAGAGGGTGACTTCGTGTGCGACAAATCCTCCATTTAATTTAGAAGGCAGCCAATCTAATATCCAAGGAAATGCTAGTATAACTGAAATTTGCACTAGAGAAGAACAAATGACACAGTCTCATGAAAATATTTATCCTATAGCTATTAATGCAAGTGGAAATGATGTTCTTGTTGATACTGGAAATTATAATTTGTCTTGCATCCCATCTGGAGTTGCCAATAAATCTGAAATTCAGCAAGGTTCATCATCAACTCTAGCATCAGAGGTAACAGAAGTAGTAGAAGGTTCAGAAGCATATCTACAGCTTGTGGCACAGAGGGGAGCAAAAGAATTAGAAGCAACTGCAGAACCTGAGTCTTTAGCAAGTGATATAACAACAATTCCTACATCTGCAGGTCAGGCAGATCTGAATACTGTGAAGGTAGCTCACATGTCTGTGGCTGTGGAAGAAGTGAAAATTCCAGAAGCAATGCTGCATATAGGTAATGTGAAATATTTGGAAAGATCTTTGGAGTTAGAGGGTGTTAGCAGAACTTTGGAGCCATCCCTGAAGCCTTCAGTTGGATCTGATGATTTCAGTGCAATGCAGTGCAGCCCCACAGAGGGTTCAAGTGTCTTGAAGGCAGATGTATCTTTGCAACATCCTTTTAAAATATCTGCAGTGACTGCAGTGACCCAGGTGGAAACAGAAAGTGCCAAAATACCCCTTGGACCAGGAGCTGTTACAGAAGTGAAGGATATTGAACCAGCTAGAAGCTCTGTGCCCAAAACCTTGGTAACAGTCATGGAACCTGTTGGTATTGCAGCAAAAGATGTCAAAACAGCTGATCCTGTGGCAGTGCTGAATGTGTCAGAAGTGTTCCTGCAACCTAAAGTCTTGACAGAAGCAAGAAGTGTGGATAGAACCCAGGAATCTGCACTTCCAACAGAAATGACAGATGTGAAATTGGTTGCAGGAGCAAAAGATCTAAGAACAATCTCAGATCCTGCAGCAGTTGCACAGACCTTTGTTCCCCAAAGAAGTCAAGCTACTCTGCAAATGGAAAATACTAATGCTTCAAAAATGTCAGAATCAGCTCTTGAGGCTGTAGCTGTAACAGAGGCAAAAGATTTAGAAGCCGCTTCTTTATTGACACAACCAGAAGAGCAGAGAGAATCAAGATATGAGAGTGAAGCAACAACAGCAGTGTCAAAAGGTAGTATGACAGGAGTAGAAGTGGGCTCAGATGCAGGTCTTCTAGCTATGGAAGCTGGATCTGTGAGACCGGTGAGAATGCTGGAAACTACTCTAGGACCTGTAGCAGAGACAGAAAGGAAATACTCAGAAGCAGAACTTAACAGAGCCAGGACACAGATGATGACATCTTCATCACACCTGCATGGGACAGGTGCAAAAGATTTAGGAGATTCAGCCTCTGTAGGTGTGGCAAAGATACAAGCTTTGGAAGCAGTCTTGCAGCCTGGAACCTTAGAAGAAAGGTCAGAAAGGACTCATGAATCTGGGGCTGCATACATAAGCATGGAACCAATTACGCATTTGGAATCCACAGCAGAGAGAGAAGCCACTGCAAAATCTAGAGGTTTAGACAATTTGTCAGAAGTTGAGGCAGTTGCAGAGATAAAAGATGTGGAAGTGAGTTCAAAAACTGTGCACTTAACACAGATGAAAAATTTGGAAATGGTTATGGGATCTGAAACAAGGACACTAATGCAAGGCTTGGGAAGGACATCAGCATCTGAGGTGTTTGGACAAGTGAGGCATTCTGAAGTTGTGCCAGAAGATCCAAGCAAAGCAAAGACCATGAGCAAAGAAGTGATAGTAGAACCTGTGCAATCTTTAGAAACAAGTTCAAAATCTGTACAGGAACAAATAGTAGGCCATTCAGAAGCAGTATCAGAGTCTCTGCCCAGAATGGAAGAAAAAAATATGGCATCAGAAATAATGACTGAAGGAGGAAACTTGAAAGGAACTTCAGAATCTAAGATTTTGACAGATGTGAGAACTCAGGGACCTACTGTAGAATATATAATTGCAACAAGAAGGAGAAGCACACACAAAAATGAGCCCTTGCTTTTAAATGAAAAAGATTTGGAAGAAGCTTCAGAAACTGAGCAAGCAGTGTCTGCAACAGTAGAGGTGAAAGGTTCTGAAACAGTTGAAGAGCCTGAGGAACACATGGATATCCAGGGTTTGGAAGCTTCCCAAAATTCTGGAAATGTGACAGCTGTGAATGTTTTAGAGGATGCTTCAGAATCTTTGCATGCTGAAAAGCAAGAACATCTACAGGCAGTTCTAGAAGCAAAACTTGCAGCAGAAGGAGAGGAGGCCTCAGAGAGTGCTGCTGAAATGAACATTTTTGAAGCAGTTCCAAAACCAGGGGACATGAATGATCTGGAAACAACAGTGGCAGCAGAAGTACACTATGTGGAGGAGGCCCAGGGTCGACAAATGGAGGATGTGGTAGTTCCAGATCAAGCTCAGGAAGGCGAGATACTGGTTGAGAAGACAGATGAAGAGCAAACTCAAGCATCTGAGCCTTTAATAGCAGAAACGGTTTTTAATTCTTCACATGCAGCAGATGAGAGAGATTCAACAGAGACTTCTGAATCTGAAGTAATCAGAGACATGAGTCAGATGGAAGCAGCTCCAGCTCATGTGGCAGAAACAAAAGACTTAGAAACATCTTCTCTTTCTGAGACTCATGCAGAAGCAGTCGTGGGATTGGAGGCAGAGGCAAAAGATGTGGAAGCAGCTCCATTACCCGAGGCTGTTACAGAAGTTGTTCCAGTATACGAGGCAGAGGAAGGTGAGTTGGAAGTCCTTCCACAGGCTGAGGCCTTCAAAGAAGCAACTCCAGAAGACGACTCAGAGAAAAGAGATTCAGAAACCTCTGATGTGCAACCTGATGTGGCGGCGCGAATGAGAGAGACTCTGATGAGACTTGAGAAGGTTGAAAAAAGTAGCCATAGAAGCAGTGATAAAAAACATGATGCAAAGAAACAGAAAAGGAGTCGCTCCAAGTCTCAGTCCAGGTCTAGGAAGAGGAAGAAAAAATCGAGGTCGCGTTCTACTTCCAGGCGTTTGACTTCTAAAAGAGGACGTTCTAGGAGCAGAAACTATTCAGATTCCAGAAAAAAGCATTCCAAATCTAGATCCCGATCTGTGGAGAAGAGAGTGTCTTCCCGGAGATCCAGACGCAGACGGTCCAGGTCATCTGACCGTTACAGGTCTAAATCCAGATCAGCAGAGAAGAGGTTGTCCTCTGGGAGGTCCAGACATAGACGTTCCAGGTCTTCTGATCGCTACAGGTCTAAGTCCGGGTCAGTGGAAAAGCGATTGTCCTCCAGAAGGTCCAGACATAGACGTTCCAGATCTTCAGACCGCTACAGATCTAAATCTGTGTCAGTGGAAAAGCGACTGTCCTCCCGAAGATCTGGACGCAGACGTTCCAGGTCTTCAGATCGCTACAGGTCTAAGTCCAGGTCAGTGGAAAAGCGACTGTCCTCCCGAAGGTCGGGGCGCAGACGTTCCAGGTCTTCGGACCGTTACAGGTCTAAGTCCAGGTCAGTGGAAAAGCGACTGTCCTCCCGAAGGTCTGGACGCAGACGTTCCAGGTCTTCAGACCGTTACAGGTCTAAATCACGATCAGTGGAAAAGAGACTGTCCTCCCGAAGGTCTGGACGCAGACGTTCCAGGTCATCTGACCACTACAGGTCTAAATCACGATCAGTGGAGAAGGGGGAGAGCAGGTTGTCCTCCTGGAGATCCCGCCGCAGACGTTCCAGGTCCTCTGACCGTTCTAAATCTAGATCCAGGTCTTCAGAAAAGAGAGGAGGCAAAGAATATTCATGGAGGTTCAGAAATAGGTCCGTTTCTTCTGATCGTTCAAAGTCTAGGTCAGGATCTGTTGAGAAGAGAGGTCGGAAGGCATCACTGCGGAGGTCTAAACGTCAGCACTCAAAGTCCTCTGACCGTTACAAGTCTAGATCCAGGTCAGTAGAAAAAAGGGATCGAAAGCAGTCATCACGGAAGTCTAAACGTCAGCGCTCAAAGTCTTCTGACCGTTACAAGTCTAGATCCAAATCAGTGGAAAAAAAGAAGGAGTCCTCTCGAAAAGCTAAGCGTCGCCGCTCAAAATCTTCTGAACGTTACAAGTCTAGGTCTCGGTCTGTTGAAAAAAAGCGCAAAGAATCTTCAAAAAAATCCAAACGGAAACGCTCCAAGTCCTCTGATAGTGTTAAGTCAAGGTCCAAATCTGTAGAAAAAAGAGACAGTAAGTTATCCTCAGTAAAAGGCAGTAGCAAGCATATAGAGTCTTCTGAATTTCAGGAGTCAACGAAATGTCTTGAAAAAGATGATGTTCCTGAACCTTCTTTTGGAAGTGAACACAGCTCCACCAAATCCTCTAATGGTCCTATGTCTGTTGAAGGACTTAATGGCCCAGAGCTGCCTCCAGCATCTGAAGGTGGATTTCCCAAAACTTCTGATAGTGTTGATCAAAGCTCCTCACCTGTAGAAAAAACAGTGTTTGAATTTGATAGCTCCAAAACCCCAGATAACCAGATATTGGAATCCATGCCTGTGGAAAAAACACAGGTTTCAGAGCTTTCTGTGATGTGTGAAAATGGATCAGCTGAAAAAGCAGTGTCTCTGGAGTCTTCATCACTACCTGAACTTTTGTACTCCAAATCCAAGTCAAGATCTCCATCCGTTGAAAAAATCAGTGATCCAGAAACTTCTTTGGTAACAGAATTTCAGCTTTCTGCATCCCATGAAGATGAGATGAGATCTACCTCTCTCAAAGAAATTGAAGGTCCAGAGCCTCTTCTGACTCTTGAAAGTGGATGCTCTGTATATTGTGATGATAACAAGACAATCTCCTCATCTGGAAAAACTGAGGTTCAGGAGCCTTCTCTGATATCTGAAGGTGTACTTTCTGACTTGACTGATGGTCATGAATTGAGACATATCCCTGCTGAAAAAACAGAACCCCAGAAGTTTTTGCAAGTACCTGAGAGTGAATCTTCTAAGTTGGCTGACAGCCCTGAGTCAAGGTCACTATTGTTTGAAACAGCAGAGGCTCAAAAATCTTTTGTAGCACCTGAAGTTACATGCTCTGCGTTCTCTAATGTCTCTGAGTCAGCCTCCATGTCTATGGAAAGGGGCCAGATGCAGGAGCCTTTCCTAGCTTCTGACAGTGGACACTTCAAATCTCTTGATGGACATGAATCAGGATCCAGCTTTGCTGCACAAATAGGGGAGCTTCCCAAGTCACCTGATGGAAATGAACAAATATCCTTACCTCTTGAAAAAGTCAAGTCTCCAGCTGTTTACCGGACATCTGAGTGTGGTCAGGTTGAAATCTCAGATGTTGTGCTGACAACTGTAGGACAAAGCTGTAATTCTTCTGAAGTTCATGAGTCTAGATCGTCTGTTGACAAAGATTTAGATGGTCCAAGACTTTCACAAGTACTTCAACACCCTGAGTCTTCTGAACTGCATGAATTGAGGTACCTGCCTGATGGAAAAATAGAGAGTAAAGGATCTTTTGTGTTGTCTAAGAGAGGGATTCCTGTGTGCCATGATGGCCATAAATCAAAACACAATTACTTGGAGAAAACGGAAGGTGCAGAAGTGTCATTGGCATCTGAGCTTAGGTGTTCTCTCTTCCCTGAAGGCTATAAATTGACATCCACTGCAGTTGAAAAAACCGAGATACAAAAGCCTTCTCTCCTGGAAAGTGAGTCAGTAAGCACATCTACGGAAAATCCAGAGGCCCCAGTTAGTTCTCTGACGTCTGAAGATGGGATTTTCCTGTTGCCTGATAGTAATGAATTGAGACCTATCCCAGCTGAAAAAGTAGAAGTGCAGAAGTCATCTGAGCTCCAATGTATAGTCTCCACTGATGGCCACAAGTTGAGATCTGCATATGATGAAGAAAATCAGGTACAGGAGTCATCTCTGATACTGGAAAGCAGATACTCTGTTTCCTCTGATGGTCATGAGTTGACATCCACCCCATTTGAAAAATCTGAGGTAGAGGAGCCTTCTCAAATATCTGAAAATGAGAACACAGTAGGGCTCGATGGTCCAGAGTTGACGTCAACCCCTGCTGAAAAAACAGAGTTGAGGGAACTTTATCGGATGTCTGAAGAAAGATGTTTAGTGCCCATTGAGAGCCAGGAGTTGCAGTCACCCCATGTTGAAAAGATAGAAATGCAAGAGCCTGCTGTGATTGAAAATGAATATGCTGTATCTTGGGAGGGCCAGGAGTTGAGATCCAGCTCACCTGAAAAGGTAGAGATGCAGGAGGCTTCTGTAGTACCTGACAATGAGTATGCTGTGTCTTCAGATGATCATGAATTGCCTTGTTCCCTTGCTGAAAAATCAGAGGTACAGGAGTACTTGCTGTCTGAAAATGAATATGCTGTATCTCCTGAAGTCCAGGAGATGTCAGCCAGTCCTGCTGAAAAAGAGGTGCAGGAGCCTTCTCTAACATCTGACAATGACTATGTTGTTTTCCATGAAGGCCAAGGATTACAGTCTACCCCTGCTGAAAAAACAGTGGAGCAGGAGCCTTTAGTAGTACCAGACAGTCAATATGCTGCATCCCCTGAAGCACAAGAGTTGCTCTTTTCTCTTACTGAAAAAACAGAGACACAGGAGTGTTCTTTGCTGTCTGAAAATGAGTATGATGCATCCCCTGATGGCCACGATTTGAGATCTAGTCCTCCTGAAAAAGAAGTAGTGGAGGAACCTTCTGAAACATCTGAAAGTGAAAGTTCAATCTCCACTGATGGCCAGGAGTTGCAGTCTACGCTTGTTGAAAAAACAGAGGTACAGGAGTTGTCTTTGATGTCTGAAGGTGAATGTACCATGTCCCCTGAAGGTCAGGAACTGCAGTCTAGCCCCACTGAAAGAGTAGAAGCTGAAAATGAACGTGCTCTGTCCCCTGAAGAGTATGATTCAAGATTGACTCATGCTGAGAAAACAGAGGGAATAGATTCTTCTGTGACACCTGAAAATGACCATCTTTTGTCTTTTGAGAATGAAGAGGTAAGATTTACTCCTGTTCAAAAAGCAGATGTGCCAGAGCTGTCTCCAACACCTGAAAATGAATGTACAGCATCCTCTGATGGACAGGAGTTGAGATTTCACTCTCTTGGACAAGCAGGCAGTCTGAGACCTTTGATGCTAAATGATAAAGCCTCCATGTCGCCTGATGACAGTGATTTGAAATCCACCCCTGTTGAAAAAATGGATGAGGCGATGCCTGAAAGTGGATATTCCATGTCCCCCGATGGCTACAGTGTGAAATCTGGCCCTGTTGAAGAAACAGGGGATCTAGAGCCCTCTTCGATATCTGAGCGTAGGCATTCCACATCCTCATATCAAGAAAGTAATGAGCTAAGATCACCCATGGAGGAAGAGGGTTTGGAGTTCTCTTTGGCTTCTGAGCATAGACGATCTGTGTCCCCTGAGGGCCATGACCAGAAATCTACCATCGATGAAGAAGCAGATGATCTGGCACCCTCTTTGACATCTGAACATAGGCGCTCCACATCTCCTGATGACCATGAGTCACAATCTAGTGGTGAAGAAGCAGAGTCTTTGGAGCAGCCTTTGACAACAGAACGTAGAAGCTCCATGTCCTCTGATGAGCATGAGTCAAGATCTACCACTGGGGAAGAGGTAGAGGATGCCGAGCCATCCTTGACAGCTGAAGGAAGAGACTCCACATCCTCTGATGAGCATGAGTCTGCCACTGGTGAAGATGTAGAAGATGGGGAACCCTCTTTGACAGCTGAACGTAGACACTCCACCTCCTCTGATGACCGTGAGTCAAGATCAACAGCTGGTGAAGAAATCGAGGATTTGGAACCTTCTCTGACAGCTGAACATAGACATTCCATGTCTCCTGATGGACGTGAGTCAAGGTCAACCACTGGTGAAGAAGCAGAGGACCAGGAACTCTCTTTGACAGCTGAACGTAGACACTCCACATCCTCAGATGAACATGAGTCAAGGTCTTCCATTGGTGAAGAAGGGGATGATGTGGAACCCTCCCTGACAGCTGAACGAAGAGATTCCACATCATCGGATGAGCATGAGTCAAGATCTACCACTGGTGAAGAAGCAGAGGATATGGAAGCCTCTTTAACAACTGATCACAGACGTTCCACATCCCCTGATGGGCATGAATCGAGGTCTACTACTGGTGAAGAAGGAGATGATGTAGAGGCCTCCTTGACAGCTGAACGAAGAGACTCCACGTCTTCAGATGAGCGCGAGTCAAGCAGTGGTGAAGAGGATGCTGAGCCGTCTTTGGCAGATGAAGATAAGCAGGATTCTATGCCTCTGGAGAGATCGGAGGAACAGGACTCTTCCTTTGTACCTGACAGGCGTTCTGAGTCTTCTGAACGTGAAAAATCTAGATCCAAATCTGTTGACAAAGTATCTGACAAAGAGTCTTCACGAAGATCTGTAAGCAGACAGTCAACATCTCCTACTGGCCAAAAGAGTCGATCTGTATCTGTTGAAAAAGTGGCAGACAAAGAATCTTCACAGAGGTCTAGACATAGGCGCTCCAGGTCTACTGCTCTCCAAAGGAGCCGATCAACATCTGCTGAAAAAGCAGCAGACAAAGAGTCTTCACGGAGGTCTAGACGTAGACGCTCGAGGTCCACTGCTCACCAAAGGAGTCGATCTAAATCTGTGGAAAAAACAGCTGACAAAGAATCTTCACGGAGGTCTCGAAGTAGACGCTCTAGGTCTTCCCAGCGCAGATCCCAGAGATACGATACAGAATCTCGTTCTAGACGGAATCGCTCCAGATCAGTAACACGGAGAAGAGCATCAAGATCAAAATCTAATCGTCGCTCTCGCTCTAGCTCATTGTCACGTTCAAGGCATAGGAGGAGGAGTCGGTCAAGATCAGCATCAAGAAGGCGACGTTCTTTATCAAGAGATAGGCGTAAGAGATCTCAGAGGAATAGGTCTAGATCCACTGACAGACGAAGAAGAAGATCAGATTCGAGAGATCGTAGAATATCAATCAGATTACGGAGCAGGAGCCGATCACCTCTTCGTCAAAGGCGATCAAGGTCAAGAGGAAGAAGACGGAGCTCTAGTAGGTCACCAATTCGACTGCGTCGATCAAGATCTTCAGGGAGAAGAAGATACAGCAGATCACCTGATCGTCGTAGGTCGAGATCATCAGAGCGATTTTCGAGCAGGTCACCTAAACGTCTTACAGACTTGGGTAAGTGAGAGTTTTGTTTTCAGTAGTTCCATGATTAGGTGATAATGTGCTTATTTACATGGTCTTACTTGAGCATAGCTCTGTAGCGTAAGGAATTCCTTGGAAGTCATTTCATGCCATTACTTTTCGGTTGTGACTTCTAGTAGGATCTTTTATGTTGGAGCCAAGTCAGTGGTTACCATTTGGATGGAAACACATTTAGAATGGGTTATATCTTGGTTATAGAGTTTTTATACAAAGATAGTGTTTTGCAGTCTTGAGGAACACCATTCATTGTAATAGTTAGCAAAAGCTAAGTACTCTGTAAGAAACTTACAGATTTCTAGTTTTCCCGAAAACAAATTGGTCAGGAAAGACAATTTGAAAGTAAGTGCCACTTGTACAGTTGGTAGCTCTGTCATCAGCTGTGATGCTTGTTTCCATTACTCTGTCTTGCCTCTTTCCCATGGTAAGAACTTGATGGGAAGGGAGACTTGTTCCCGAAAATATTCCTAGACCCATCTGCGCTTTTCTTTGTGATTGGAAGAAGACAGGATACATAGTTTCCTTAGGTAGTAAGCTACATAAGGAGAAGGAAGGTTTTCGTTTTGAGAGGCAAGCTCTTGTACAGTGTGTGAAGAAGCCTTTTTGTGGACCTCAGGTTCTAATTCTTTTGGTCCTGCCTACTAAGTTACTGTAGAAGCCCTGCTACTGGAGAAGCATTTTTGTACAGAACATGGGAATTACTAAGCATCCTTGAATCTGCCTTCATGCTTTGATTGAGCAGCAAGTCTGTACCTATATACTTTTTATTACTTAAGAAGTAAAGCAGTGTTATCCTTTTAGGAATGTTGTAAACCTGTATGCTTACAGAATAGTGGCAACTTACTTATTTGCAAACTGGCAGATGAAGTAAGACTTTAATTTTCATTGCCTATTTCTGTTCTAAAACCACCTGTGCCGTTTTCCTTAAGAGAGCAAAATACTGTTTAACAGCTCTGCATATAACTGTACTTTTTACAAGTGCACGTCTTAATTCAGTGCTTATGTTTTTCTGTTGGTTTGTTGTAAATAGTTTTCAGGCTACGTACCAGAGAACTTGAGGGGAGTTCCTTAAGACCTTCGGATGCTTTTCAGAGACAGCTAGAAGTAGACTTTGGCATGTATGCTGTGTAGAAATGACCTGGTATTTCTGAAACTAGAATGCTAGTGTGAAGTAGAATAGGTGTCAGAACTTTCAGAGTTTGGAGGATTTTGAATACCGTAATTTGGACTCACATGCTTTATGTTAAATTTGCAATTTCACTTGTGTGCTGGCTAGGCCAGATTTTAAAGTCTGGAGCAACGAAGTATGATTTTAGTTATTTTCACAAAACATAAACATTCATGTTTTGGGTAAAATCTTATGTTTCCTCATTGTACTTTGCTTAATGTGCCAGAAATGCTTATTTATTATTAAAACAAGACTCTAAAAATATATTTTTTTTCAACCCATTTTTGTAGACAAGGCCCAGCTACTTGAAATAGCCAAAGCTAATGCAGCTGCCATGTGTGCTAAGTCTGGTGTTCCCTTACCACCAAGCCTGATGCCTTTGTTATCTCAGAAGAAAGATGACAAAGCCAATCAGAAGTCATCAAGAGATACACTAAAGGAGCTCACTGAGGTAAGTGAGAACTGAAAAGAAGCAATTTTTTTTTTTTTTGGTGACTTCTAGACAAGTTGTCATTTTGTGTCCTTGGTTTGAATGTAAGATGGCTTGTGGTTTGAGCTCTTGTTCTCTATGGTTTTTTTAGTAATGAGAACAGGCTTTTTAACTCTATGAAATGCATAAAATCACATTCTTTTGCCTTTTAAAAATTTTGGTTTTATTCTGTTCTAATGTTTTACAAATTGGTAGTTGTTCCTTGCAATCCTGTTAATAGAAAACAAAGCTTTTACTTCCAGCTTTTGATTCTGGTATTATGTTAGTGGATTTCATGTTGTCAAATGTGATATCTCTGGGTTAAAAATCTAGGGCTTACTTCACATGGTTTTCTACATCTTAATATCCACTCCGGGATATTTTTAGCAAATTACTGGTGTTACTCTGTCCTGCAACAGTTCCAAGTCTATTTTTTTTTTATTTTTATTTTCTTAATTGGGGGAGGGGAAATGGTACTTCTCCTTTTATTGTAGTAATGTTACCTTGTTCGGTTTGCTAGTTTCTCCCTCTGTTGTTTTCCCCAGAAACTAGAGAAAATTTGGAATGAAAAGAAGTGGGGTTTTTGGTAGTTTTTTAAAAAATTGCATAATCATTGTGACAGTTCTGGAATATGTTCATGGAAATAACAAATTAAACAAGGTCAAGTTGCTGAAAAGTAATCTCTTAGTTGTGTGTGGCCTAGTGGTTGCGGAAGTACTTGTTTTATTAATACAAAGCTGAGATGGTGTAGATGCACTGTGCAGACATCTTTGATGATTCTTCAGGTAATCTGACCAAGGTCCAGTGTATCTAGTGCTAATCTGGAAACTTAGCCTTTCCTTGTCTTTTCTTACTCTGAGAATCTGAATGTTGAATCAGAATTGTCCACAGCAGCAGTCCAGACCATTATATGATAATGTGGCCAAGTGGAGAATCCTTCCAGAGGCTGTTCAGCTTCTTGCAAAGCTAGCTGAGTTATCTTTCCCCTCTGCAATGTAACCTGCAAACTGGACAACCTGCTTAAAATTAGGAGCCAACTAGTAACTGTAGATAATACTTCCTCTTGCTTAGCTTTCCAAATAATGCAGGCTTTTCCTGTTGACTGAAGAGTGTGCTTCAGTCATTGTTTGAAGGCATCTCCGCATAGGAGAGTGCAGGCATCCTTTTTTATTAAGACTGATGAGAACAGTGCTATCAACTTGTCTTGATTTCTTAGTGATGGAGCAGCGTGTTTGCTCTGTATATGCCAACAGTCAGGTGATCCAGTGTATGTGACTTAGAATGGTATGAACTTGAACTAGAATGAAAGAAAATGATGGTTTCACTTTGCTGATATAATTTCTTCCTATTATGTCCTCAAATGTCTTCTTAGTCTTGGAAGTGTGATTCTCATGAGTAGGGATGTAATAGAAACCTGATACTAGACTATAGTGTTCTCAAATGCATTTTGGACTAAGTACATTATATTTGCTATTGGTAAACAGTGCAGGTAACTGTGATCAGTAGAGAGCTTTTCATAATAAAATTCTAGCCTTTTTTCTTTGTTTTGTTTGTTACTGTTTGTGGAGGTTGTCTTCTCATTCAGTTGCTGTATCCCCATAGCACCTATATATTTTATATTCATCTTCTGTTGAATATAAAAGGAGGATGTCTTGAGTGCCTGGTCAATGTAAAAATATTTCAGAAGAAATTCAGGATCTTTTAGATCCTTTGTTTCTGACTAGGTCCCTTCCGTATTAGTTGAACTTAGCATTAGTAACATGTCGCAGTTTGACTCGGGATTGGCAGTTAAACCAGAGGTAACAATGCTCTAGATCCCCTTCCCTCTCTCCTAGGTAGGGAAGAAGAGATAAAATTACGGAGACTTTTCTGGATTGAAAACTAAACTAGACAGCTTTAATTAAACACTAATGATAAAAGAACATACATACAATTATATACAAATGCGTTCAGGAACGTGCAAAAGCTTCTTGCCTCCTCCCACCCCAGCAACTCCCCTGGCACTCTCCTTAGCTGCAGACAGGAGCTGATGTTATGAGGGTCAGGAATGCACAAGCCTAGGGATCAACCATGATAGATAGAGTCCTCCCTGGATGCCAGCCATGGACAGAAGAAAAAGCAGGAAGAAAGATCTCTGACCTTCCTCTGAGCTTATGTAGATAGATGGAATGGAATAGTTTGGCCAATTTTGCTGTCCGTCTAGTCCAGTCCGGCCTCGGCGGGGGGTGGGCACCATAAATGTGACTCTCTTCCTGGTAGTGTCTGAGGTGGCAGGGCAAAGATGTGACCTTGGAATCTCAGCTGTAACGTAAACATTCCAGTGTTACCAGTCCACTAGCTGGAACACTTGCTGCTTTTTAAAAGAGAGCTTACTTAAGGAAAAAAAAAAAGTGAGTAAAAGGAAAGCTGGCTTCATCCTGGCTCAAAAAAAGGACGTAACTATTAGGTTTTCCTGTGTAGTAGTTTTGTGAGCAATACTGCAGTTTCTATCAGATTGCAATATGCTAGTTGTATGGGATGCCAACCAGTTGAGTTCCTTTTCTAGAATGTTTGCAGCCTCTGACACACATTCTGCAACTAGCACTTTGTAGCAAGTTTTATATGTATGCTGCTGGAATCTTATGCCTGTGAAATATTTGCTGCATGAATGCCTAGTAAACCTAGATATGGGTTTGATAATGTGTGTAAAACATCAAATGTACATATTAATAAGATTTTTTTCTCATATTATGCCTCTTGCTTTAGAAAAGAAAAACACTTTTCTGTAAAAATGGGTTTTTTGGTATGTTTTGGTTGAAAGTTGTATCCTTTTTGTTTTCTTATTTGGTGGTTTTTTGGTTTTTTTAATTAGAAATGCAAGAAGATTGCTCAAAGCACGGATGATGTGATAGTGAACAAACCTCATGTTTCTGATGAAGAGGAGGAAGAACGTCCATTCTATCATCATCCTTTTAAGCTCAGTGAACCCAAACCTATTTTTTTCAATTTAAGTGTGAGTACTTCTTTAACGTTCAATATTTTAAGTTGTGGGTTTTTTTGAAATAATGTAAGTAATTTTACAAAATTAAACAGAAATTACAATCTTGGTGAAATTGCATGGGGATGTTGTACTCTTGAACTGGGATGTTGAAGTACTTTTGCTACAGTAAGAAACTTACCTGCAGTCTGTTTAATTTCATTAGTGTCTTTGCAGTATTTAAAGCTTAAAGGATTGGTTTTACTTCATGTTTTCATTGCAAAATTATCAGTGTGAATGTACAGCCAGCGTTGGAATTGGGGAATGCTTTTAGAACAGCATTGTTTTCCTTTAAAAGACACCACAAAAACCCCAAGCAGAATTTCAAAAGCATTTTGAGTTGTTCTAAGTAAGAGGATATAATCAGATTTGTGCAGACTGCAAATTGTGTTATGTCTGGTTCTTTGCTAGATCTCAGGTGTTCACTAGAGTGGAAAAAAGTTAGTTTTGAGATTAGCCAACAGAGAGTTAAATGCTTAATGAGAATCACTGATGGAGCCTATTACTAAGAGGATATATGTGTCCCACTAAATCGGGTTCTTTGGGGACTGCTTTTGACTCAGTTGGAGCTTGTGTTGATGCATTCTGGATATGAACCTGGGCATCACAGGCTTTGCAGCATGGATTAGAATTTGTCTAGATTTCTTTTAAACAGTTGTGACTTTGAGGGCTTTTTGTGCCCATGAAGGTCTGCTCTGAGTTCTCAATATGCTAACTGAAAATGTAAATAGCATTTATATTTTGATGTACAAATATACAAAACTTGTGGCATACACAAAATTTTTACGGAACATGCAGGGTGTAGAAATAGATTTATACTTTATATAGCACCATTAGAAAGTGTTACGATGAGACTTAACAAACCTTGGGATTCTGTACAGGCCTCAAAAGAGGAATGTGCTTTAATGGTTAGGGGCTGCTCTGCCAATTTTTACGCAGTTTGAAACTGTGGAAACAAACTCTTGCCCTTCTCTCTGGTTTCCAATCTTACTACCATTCCTGCCCATTTTTTTTTAATTGAAGGTTTTTACCCAATATTGTCAGCTCTGTTTGTCTCTTGCAAGGGGAACTTGTCAGAGATTTCTGTGGACTCCTAATATATTAGTTTTCTAAGGAAAACAAGCTCATAGACTTAATTTACTTTGAGATTTGTGCTATTAAAAATAATTAAAAACTAGAGCACAGAATGTTGCATACTGTTTTTTTCTATTTATAGTAATCTAGAGCTATTTATCATTATGTGGATATTGCAGGCAGTGTTTTTTCTGCCTGGCATTTTTATTTTGGAGCTTGCCATTACAAAATGCATGTGTGACAGATAAAGATTGTTCTCTTTATAATGGGGTGGAGGGAAAGCAGGGATGTAATTGTGAGACTGATGTTTTATGTATTTTTGGCTGCTGAAGCCGACTGAAGGAATTTTAGCTTCTAGCTGTTTCATCTCATACTTCTTATACTACATTTTGTTGCTCTTTTGTGTGTTTTTAGGGCTGTGCTAAAATGATCTGTTATAAAGGCTTTTGGTTTAATGTTAGTAAGAAGGATAATTGTTTTATGAAAACTTCATATCAAGTGTGTGCAAGAAATTGTTTCTCAAAGACATACTGTGAGTACTGTGTGTTTTCAGGTTTTAACTTTTTCTAATTTATTTCTTTAAGACTCCCAGCATAAAACCAGCACCACCACCACAACCAAAAAATCAGGTCAGCCTGTCAAAGGAATTTCCTGTTTCATCTGGGTCTCAGCATAGGAAAAAAGAAGCAGATAGTGTCTATGGAGAATGGGTTCCAGTTGAAAAAGGCAAAGAAGATAGCAAGGATGATGTTTTCCCCAAACCAGCCATTGAGGTAAGGAAGGAAAGGAAAGCCTATCATATAAGAAAACCAAAACCATTGCCTGGTCAGTCTGGTACCAAGTTGTCTGGGAAAAAAAAACGGATACAGAGGTAGTATCTTAACACTTGAATAAGCCAACTCTCTGAACTGCTGTGGTCTTCAAATATGGTCACCATGCTCATGTGGACAATGATGAAAGCAGCCTGTGCCTATGCTGTGTGCTTTTGTCAACTAGTGACTTCTTTGTCCCAATAGAATGTAAGATGTTGCTTGAAGATGAAAAGCAAGTTTCTTGCCCAGTTAACTGCAGAGGGTAATAGCCTAAGTTGAGACTTCCGTAACTATAAACTTAATAGTAATTGAAATTGCCCTGCCAATCTGGGAGCAATAACATTGCATTGAAATGTAATCCATTTAAAGTAGATTTGGAAGTAGTTTTTTAAACTACCATTTCATCTGGATGTATCTACTAATTTTTTAGCTTTACAGTCACATTTTCTTACATAGTTGTCTTCCATGTGGCCTTCCAAGGGAATATCTGATTGTATGTATAATAAACTTAAAAAAAAAAAAATTCCCCTTGAAATGTCTTCAAAAGGATATTTTGTGGGGTTTTTGTAATAAAGTAAATTAAATATTTAAGACAGATGTAAATTTCTTTTAAGTTAATCTGAAGACTTGTTCTCATACCTTTCAAAGCAAATAAACACAAAAGCTTTGGAATCAATTGCTGATGAAACAGTATTTCCACTTGATATGTTTCGTTTTTCAAGAACTTTCTGAGATTGTACAGTTCAGTTCCTGAAGCACAGAAGGTAGTTTCTTCTGTGTCTCTTACAGCACCAAAAGGACAGTGAACAGAAGTAATTCAACAGATGTTTTCAGGATATACCTCAGAATTTTACTGTCAGGCACCCAGTTCATTTTTACCTTAGTGTAGATGGTAACTGCTGCTTGTTCTTTGTCACAAACCACTAATAAGTCAAACATTCTGAAATGTTTGTGCAAAACATCATTCCCAGTTACTAGCGTGTATGTAACAAGTCCAGAGCATAGAAACTTTGTACACTGACATTTGGCCATGTTTTTACTAGCTTGTAATAAGTCTTGTCCTTCAAATGGTTAATGATACACTCATAGCTCAGGCAAGCTCTGTAGATGTCTTCATCCAGGTTGCCAAGGACAGTAGGCTGATGTCATTGACAGATTGGGTTAGCTAAGCACTGATCATTTGTGTGTTGATTGTGTAGAAGAGGTCTTAAAAATTGACATTGGAGTAAATACATTAAACATAACTTTCTTTCCTTTCTGTCACGTGTACCTTTATAAATGCTTGTAACAATGTTGTCTGTTTTACATTTTGTAAATAAATATTTTTATTTGCTCTTACCTTAACTTGGTTTGTGTTAAGGGTGATTTCAAGGGTCATTAGTTGACAGCAGAGCACTCTATTCTCTTGGGTTTGGAAATCGTTTATTCTGAAATACAGGAATACTCTTGTTGTAGCAGAATCCCTGTATATTTCTTCAGAAGGTCTGAAAGGTAACATAGTGCTTCTCTGCTTCCTTTTTTAATGCTTTGTGGATGAGCTGGCTTTCTCCGAGCAAAATAAGCCAGATAAGCTCCCTTGCTGTTGAAGTAGGGTAGTGCGGGAGTGTGCTAGGATCCTCAGGAATTGGCAGCATATAATTTACCTCTATTCATAGTTGCTAATTTTGAAATCTGATTGTGTCAATTGTGATGCAAGTCTATATTGACAGTTAAAAATATGTAATTTAGTTTATTATTATTTTTATATTCAAGTCACAGAATTAGTTAATGTGAATAAGCAGTCTGGAAAGGCCATACTATTAAATTATGAATTGTCTTACTAAAGCACTATGCTCTTAATATAGTTGTTTCTGGTAGTAGGAGATGGAGGAGAAAGTTTGGAGTAATCTGAATTATCAGCATGTCTCTAGAGGCCAGAGAAACCTATGGAAATGAAGCTATATTTGAAAGTCTAAATGTATAGAGGTGAAGTGTACTTAAGTTTGGAGTATACACAGAAAACTATTATGCAGAGAAGCTGTTGTGATCTAAAAATGTAGCAAATATCTATGAAGTATGTAAAAAATGCCTGCTTTCTACTGTCAGCCTCTCCTTCTTGCTTTAGTATTTGTGACTTGTGTCTGTGGGGAACATGTTATTAAAAGCCAGGATTGGAAAGGCAGAACTCTCTGGAGAATAGCATGATGAAATTTAAACTGTTTTACTTGACTAAGTAATAACAACTTTTCGTACTTCAAGCAGAGATTATTTTTTTTTTCCAAGATCCAAACCTGCCATCGAGTGTGTTGACATAATACAAAGCCATGATGGTCTCCAAAATGGTGACTGACCATGTGGGGGAAGTGTATGAGAATTCTAACTAACCAGGGTATCTACTAATAGGCCCCAGTCCGGTAAAGCACTAAAGTACATATATATGTTTTAAGTATGTGAGTGGTCCCAATGTGGTTTCAGTGGACTACTTGCATGCCTATGTGTATTGTTGGATTGAAGCTTTTGGTGAGTAGAATAACTTTATTTATCTCCTGAACCAGTTTCACAAATCAAACATTAAAGAATTGTTTTAACTGTGTAAGGGGAACTTATTAACACCAGAAAGCTTGTGTTGTAAACAGGCATTCTTTTAACATAAGTGACTGTCATGTTAGGTGATTGTTAGAAAATCTTTTACTTGTGCCTTGTTTATGATCTGTGTTTTTGTCAGCTGGGACAATAAACGCTAAAGTATGTTTCATAGACACATAGGTGTCTATGAAATAGTCTGATTTATAGTCAGTATTATGATTAGTCTTTGCGGGTTTTAAGTCTATTTTGGTCAATGCCAGATGTTTCAGCAGTGATATACCCAACAGAAGTACTTTCTGTCCTCAACAGTAAAAAAGAATCCCCCAGTCTTAAGAAAAAGATATAATGTCTAGAGTATAACAACAATTAGTTAATTTTATGCAACTGTAGACATTTGTGTCTGTCTCTTAGTCTTTTTCAATACTTACCAAATTGTTGACGTGCTTCCTGTGATAGGGGTGTTGTGGAGTAACTGTATTTTTCTGTTAAGCAGAGTTATTTTAAAATTAGTTTCACTTTCTTCTGCTGGTCCTTTATCCTAGTATAATGTAAGAAACTGAAGTTATGAGATACTGACTAACAAAAGATACAAGTCTTTTGTAATACAATTTAAAAAAAAAAAATTAAACCATGAACTTATTTGGTGTTTATATGCCATGTGCTGCTTTGATTATTTTTCCTTCTGTGCTTTGAACAGTTCCAGCCCTTTCAAGTCTTCTTCAACAGGTCGTCTTCGAGGAAATTTCACTTATATCTGAGCACTGTTCTTATTTCAAAATAGGATGATCCATAGATGCACATCATCTAAGAACAAGGCACAAGTCCTTTCATAAAATAAGAGATATTTACTAGCTGTAATTTCTTGCATCTTTATATTCCCCAATTTTTTAGACTTCTCTCTTGATTTCTTTTCACATGGTAGAGGTTTATATTTTACTTCTTTATTTGCTCCATATTTTTACTCAAACAATTCTGACTAGTGTGTGCAAGAAAGTTTAAAATTTATTTTTATTGAAATTTTATTCTAGTTCAGCAGTACTGATCTAAATAATCCTTTCCAAAACGGTTTTATGAGCTACCAGTCTAGTCTGACTTATATGCAACTCTGCTTTAGACTGCAAATTAAAATTTGAAACACTAAAAGCATGTTCATGGAATATACGTGATTCTTGCAGTAATGTTTTTATACATAAAACATGAAGTTTTAGTATGGCTTAATAGAAGGTTGCTGATGTGAACAGCTCTGTAAAAAGGCATTTTTAAAAATTCCGAGCTAAATGCCATTTAATTATGTTGCTTAATAAGATTCCATGGAACAGTAGTATGCTTCTCTGCTTATAAAGTATTCGACACTACAACTTGTGACCAAAATAGTTACTTGAAAATAATTATTTTGGTATTTTGTATGTACAGGTGATTATAAATTACCAGGGTGTTTTAACCTTTAACCTTTTTAACCTCAGATTTTTTATTTGTTTATGAAAGCCCATATTGTGTACACTGAGCAAGGAGTCCCAGGATTTTTTTATATTGCCTGTTTATATATCAAGCCAATTATTTAATGCATAAAACAGCTTTCTAGTACTTGTAGCATTTATTCTATGAAAGTTGTGTCTTTTTTTTCCAGATTCAGTGGGTATTACTGTGATCTGATTTATTTTTAAAAATCGTTTCTTTCTTCCTAGTGCGTGGACATAACTACAGCTATGAATGATCGAGCAATGGCTCAGAAACGGCTTAATGAAAACTCTTTTGATTTAGAGGCCATGTGCATGTTAAATCGTGCACAGGAACAGGTATGTTGCAATTTTTCAGGAGCATTTTGATGAACTTTAAGTGCTTACCCTTCATGCCAACTGTTTTTTCTTACGTGTTTGATTCTATGATTTAAGTATAGATTTTTGGAAGCTCAGCTTACGGACGTGTTGAAAAACCCTGCCTTTATTTTGCACTTTATAGTTTGCTTCATGGTTTTCTTGACTTTGAGCTCAGGTTTTTGGGTTAACATAGAAAGATGCTCAGCTTTTTGAAGTGTCTGCTTACACATGAGAGTTAATGAATGTGGTACTAAACATAAGTGAGAAATCTGTGAAAATTACTGAGAAGCAACAGAGAAATGCAGAGGAAAAACGTGAACATTTTTATTTTGGTCTTACACTGATTTTTATTTTGTAGATTGATGCCTGGGCTCAATCAAACTCCATACCTGGCCAGTTCACAGGAAGTACTGGAGCACAGATACTGTCTTCAGATGAGCTTACCAACAGTGGTCCCCAAGCATGGATTAGAAAGGTAGAAGTTATGCAGATGTTCTTGTCTAACTATGACGTTTTAAATAGCTACAGAAGTATCGGAAAATGCAAAAAATGTGCCTTAAAAACCTATGGTAATGCATGTGTCAAATACAGCAGGTTGAGTTAAGTCATTGTCTTTGAACAATTTAGATACTTGGCTGCTGCTGTGTCCATTTTGTTGTGTATTAAGGTGTTGTTCATGGCATAGAGTACTTCAATAAGGTGTGCGTCTGGTATTTGAGTGAGATTGGTTAATCTATACTGTTACCTTACACTGAAGTGATGTTTGTGATATTGGCATGGTCGCAGTGGTAGGTCCATCACTACTCTTATGGGATTGGGACAGATCAGGCAAGGTTTGATCCCCATGTTCTTGAACTGAGTGATGTTTTGGCATCAACTGCAGTGAACCAAGTCCCAAACTGTCATATTGTTTGACTTGGTTTTATCTGATTTCTACTTTGCCTCTATATGTATAACTAATGTTTTCTAGCCAGAGATTTGGAATGTTAAACCAGGGCTTGGAGCTGAGTAAATAAGTTTAAATGTCATTTTACAGCGAAATAGGTACCTCTTACTACAGAGAAATAACTGGCTTATTTTTGCAGTGTGGTGTGTCATACATACGTGTGTTTTGTAAGTTTAATAATTCATGCTTCATCTTCGAAAATGAATATTGAACTGCTTCTCTTTCAAGAAGTAGAACTGAGGAATTAAAGCAATATCCACCTTTCAGGCAAAAGGAGTAATGAATTATTGCAGTCAATCTTGCAGGTAATGTAGTTGAGTGTACACTGTTGATCTGCTTATCCTTTCAGAATGCAGTGTTAAGACAACCTGCAAAACTGGGAGGTCAGGTTTGAGGCTTAGGTTGAATTTTCCATAGAACTTGGTGTAAACAGAGCACAAAGATCTGGGATTATCCTAAAAATAGCAGTATTTTTGCCAAGGTTCACTAACTTGTTTTCCACTTTATATAGCCAAGCACTACAGAGAGCCAGGTAACGGCTGTCTGTTGAGAGGCTCAGGTTACTTGCTAGATGGGAATCTTTTGAGCTTTTCTCAGTATTAATATAAAGCATAGATAATAAAGTCTTATTTTAACAACTTTTGAGGTTATAGCAAGGCATTGGCTTTGATGATTACAATAATTGGCCCTGGGAGAGGAATTTAGAAATATAAAGCACTCAGCAGAGGTATTAGTGAGAAAAGGAGAGCTTTTCCACCACCAGACTTGTGAAAGAGATCAGCAAGCTATAGAAGGGTTCTCCCTTTCTGCATGCCTTCAGTCAGTTCCCAAGGCAACAAAAAGGGAGCATCTCTCATAATCTCTTTCCCAAGCCTCCTCATCCCTTGAAGTTTTCATTCCTTGAAGTCCTTTGGTCGTCTTCTGTGCCTCACAGTAACAGGAGTGTCTGCTAACAAAAATTAAGTGGAGAAAGCAAGTGCGTTTTCCCTCCATCTTTTAACTTCGCTCTGTGATCTGCTTTAAGAAACAAAACAACAACAAAACAACAAAGTGTTTTATAGGGAGAAAATGAGAGAAGGGACTGTTCTCTTGACTGGACATGACATCTGTGAGGAACAGAACATTTTGAATATGGACATGGAAGTGATCTGTCAGAAGCACTTCGGTCTTTTCCATAGCTGTAAAATGTAGTCGTTTGCAGTAGTCGGCGTCCTCCCTAGCAAGCATCATCTGGTTTGTCAGAAAGGAGGCTGCTACTGGAAACGAGAAGAGTTCGGTGAAGAAGATAAGGACACAGTCCTCTTTCCTGCTCTGGCATTCCTCAGCTTGACTTCTTTTGCTTTTTCCAGGTTCCATGTTCGCACACACATTGCCATCAAACTCATGAAATGACAAATAGTTACAGTCATGTGGCCTCTACAAAATATGATAGGGGCTACACAAGACTCACCCTGTGCTTTTTAACAATGGTGAGGCCTGTGAAAGCCTTCAGAAAACTTAAGTTTGATGTACTTAATGTGGAATCTCCTCCTGTGGTTAGAGGATAATTTCACAGAAAAAGTGAAGTAGGGATAATGGGTTATGAATGCATGTTATCTTTCACAGTGACATAAATGCAAACCAACCATGAAATGCAAAGTACATGTTGTATTTTATTTAGGCACGTAAGTTGTGTAACTTAGTTCTTGCTTAATATGTGATGTAGCACTGAGAAGTCAGACTTACACTTCCTTTTTTTTTTTTTTCCCCCTAAGAAAATGCATTTTAACATTAAAGAAAACCAGTATTTTTAAATTTTTTGTCTAGTAGGGCTGTGGAGTTTCTTTAGGTATGTTGCGTGTGTAAATTAGTGCACGTTTCTGACTGAATTGTTGTTTCCTGAAGGCACTTTTCTTTGGAGAGTGCCATAAGCAATTGCCATAAGAGGACTTGTGGATGTGCACTGTTCAGCTGAAACTGAGCCCATGTCAGCTAGTTACTTGTGTATCAAAGAATTAGAACATGTGTAGAAATTACTCTTGACAGAGATAATCACAAAACTAGGTAGGTGTAACAAAACAGAAGAGTAATGTTAGGAGGATAGAAAAATGAAAATACTTGGGAATCTTGCTTGGTAAGTGCTGTCTTCACTTTGCATTTCTTGGACTTCAGCTTTTTTTTGTACTTCAAAAATTACTCTGGAGAGGTAATATGTACTCAAACCAAAATATGTCTGCAGTTTAAATTTTATCTCAATAAAGTTTTGAGGAAATTAGTTACTGAAGCGGTTAACGTGACGTACCTGAGTGATTGACATACCAAGTAGAAGTATGATGTCTTTTTCTGAGTAATGTGCTAATTCATGATGTTCATGCATAGGGTTCTGAGCACTATTGATGAAAGAATCATGTTAGGTTTCTCGTATCATTGAAACAGATTTATGAACATTATTATCTTTCTCTTTTGAAAAGTGGTTTCTGTTTCAGTTTATCATCAGTGGTGTAATCAGTTCACAAATATGACTTGCTTGTTCTGGAGGTTGTTTCTTTTTTCTTTCCTTTTTTTCTTACAAATAAAAATATGCTGCTAAGTAAATGTCAAATCAGAGGAAGTGCTCAATTTTTTTTCCAAATTCTGTTGAGGTCTACTTACTCAGACTTTCCCAGACTCACTGCTTGTTTCTGGAATCATCAGCTTAGTTCTGTAGTCTAAGCTTGCTCTCCAAAACAATGTTTTTGCAATGTTTTACGTACACAGGATAATGCTTGGCATCTGTTTCATTCAGTTGTGCTAAAGCAGGACACAGTTTTACACTATAGTCGTTGTGTAGCAAGTTCTAAAAAGTTAAAGCATTCCTTCCATTCTTCCACAGTCATAGCAGATGAGTAAAACTCAAGCTAACAGTGGAGGTAAATTGTGATTTGTCTTGTGATTGTCACTTGCACAAGAACTGTTGACCTTCTAAGGAGGCCACTTCCCAAAATATTTGTATTCTTGTTGCCTTATATGAAATGAAGGCCACATAGCAAGGCAAATCAACTATACGTTAGTTAAATTGGACTGGCTCCCATTCAGTCCTCAAAATTGTTTTTTTTTCCAGCTATCCTCAGTTTGCTTGAAGCTGTGAACAGAAATCCTGAAGCTGATTGGGAGCTTAGTTTTTGTAAGGCATTTGCTGGGATTCTTCAGAAATGAAATCTTCCTCCTGTATTGGGGAAAGAATGTGGCTGCTGCTAAAAGTGCCAGTTGATTTAATGAAAAGGTTTTGCCAAGGATAGATGATTGTTCCTGGTAATTGACTCGGATAAATGCTTTAGAGTTAGTCTTGAAGTAACCTTTAAGATAGTCCATTGTGCTATAAGTTAAACTATCCACCTAGTGCCTTTGAGGCTTTGATACCTGTTGCTTAGTAAATTACTACTAAAAAAAAATACACCTTCCTTCTGACAGAGCTTAGGCTTTAGTGCCATGTCAGCATTGTGAGAAGGAATGTGATGCTGTATTTTTCAGTTTCTTAAAAAATTACAGCTTTGATACTTTTGTATGTTGTGTGTACTGTTTTAGAGATTGTTCAGTTCAATGCAGTATGCTGTCCTTTTCCCAAAGACAGCTGTCGCAGGTAAACAACAGTGACTGTCCAGCTTGTATTGTCTCTCAGCAAAAATGCTGTAAAATCATCTTTCAGATGTGATTTTTTTTTTGCTGTTCCAGCCCTTAATTGCCCATTTAAGTCATTCATGTCCCCCAATTTTTTTTTGCCCTAATATATATTTAAAAGAGGAATAGTTTTGATTAAAACTACTAAAAAACTCTCTTACCTGATTGGGTTTTACTGTGTAGCAATCTAAAGGAAAAAGTTGACATAAGAATGTGGCTTATTAGTTGTCTCCATCTGCTGGCAGAATGGAAGTATGCTTTATTTGGAGCTCAAAAGATGAGAAAGATTGTATTTTTTTATTTATTTAGATTTACTCAAATTTGGATTAGTGAACAAGAGTAATAATTTTCTAAGTAATTAGAGAATTCCAACAACAGTAATCAAATACTGAGAAACCCAGGAATTCATGATATTACATATGCCTCGATTTGATGTCTTCCTCATGGCCCAAATCTTGCAAGGGCATATAGCTTCTAAATAGTTTTGTGAGACTAGGCTTCTTAGGATTTTTAAAACTGAAAATAAGTTAATATCTTGTTTCCCTGCTCTTGTTAACTTTTCTACTATTCTTATATTTTCAAATGTGATTACAAACACAGCACTAGTTTTTACCTGTGCTCTATTAAGTCATAGGCTGAGTGAAGTTGTCTGTCATTAAGTTACAAAAAAATTAGTCAAAGTGAATATAGCTGTACAGATGATAATAGATATGTTTAGATTATTATTTTAAAGAAAAGGCCCTGCAAACCTGAAATAATAACTTTATTGACCTATTGAAGGCTTTCTTTGCTTCTTCAGTAAACGGAATCAAAGTAAGCTTTTCCTGGCTCCTTTTTATATTGGTACCAGAAATAACTGCATTTAGCCTCTCAGCGTGATGCACACGTAC
This sequence comes from Chaetura pelagica, assembly GCF_000747805.2. Lineage (NCBI taxonomy): Eukaryota > Metazoa > Chordata > Aves > Apodiformes > Apodidae > Chaetura > Chaetura pelagica. Next base: position 852,114 of record NW_009954507.1, on the reverse strand, counting down.
AGCTATTCTGTCATAAAAAAGAGCTTGGATTTCTAATTCTTTGTTGTCTTGATTCTGTTGGATGTATTTAAAAATCAGCATAGTGTAAATTCCTACTGAAGTTAGCAGATAAAATTCTGAATTCACATATTTCATAATTTAGAATTATTTCCAGTTTTTGGAATTTTTTCAGACTCTGGTAACTGCCTTGTAGGAGCTTGGAGCTTTGATTTTTAACTATGAATAGGAGTATTCTGATGCTGTTCTCTCCTTTCTCTGCTACTCTTAGCTCTCAAATTAGTACATTTGCAGGGGTGATGAGAAAGCTGTGTAACATTAAAATGACCTCATCAAGAAATTGCACTCTTAACATTTGTGAACTGAATACATGCTGGTGATAATGAAACAGGTGTTGATATTGAAAATTCTATCATTGCAAAGCAGGTACAAAAGAGGAATCGGAACCCAGGGTGACATTGACTGGGGTTTGTATCATTCTCGGCATGGTTGCCCTTTTCTTATGAGAGGTTCCTGGAAAAGAGAGGGAAGGATGAAAAAATGGAAGTAAGTAAAAGCCATTCTAGGTGTATAGATTGAGGCAGTTTGTATCGAAGAAACTGATTGTCTCTGTGTACACACACACACTACACTGCATGGTCTGCACCAGTCAGAAAAAGAGTTGAACTGGAGAGGTGCACTTAGCCTCTCTTCTTCCATCAGAGCACTTTGTTACTGAATGCAGCATCCAGTTGCATGATTGATAGGTATTTACTGGTTAATAGGTGAATATTTGGAGAAGTCCTTCCACAATCTTCAATTATTTTTAAAATTTTTTTAACACCATGTAATAGTGGGGATTCCACACATCTGCGTCATTAGTGTGTGTCAGTTGCCAATTTGAAATCCCCTTAAAAATGACCCTTAGTCTCTGCAAAAGTAAGACTTCTGGTTTTGCTTATGTACAAATCCAAAGCAAGGACTTATCAGTCCTTTGTCCAAATCTGTGAAATGCTTTTGCAAGCACAACTCAAAATAAAGCAAAGAAAAGAAATTGTCCTCTATTGATTTGCTTTGATAGTAAGTAAAATTTTCACAGAACTACTAGGCATTGTATCATCTAATGCACTATGCGAAATAACTGATGGACTTATCAGTGCCAGTGTGTAAACTTGTATATTTTAAGGCAAGCAATTTTTTGCTGTGATGGAAATGATTGACTTACTTACTTGGGTCAGCGGGGGGGACAGAAGAGAGATGATAGTTCACAGAATAACCTGTGAACTTTCACCCCTCTATATGGAAACTTGTTTCAGGGTCAAATCCTTGTAGCTGCCTTCTTGCCACGGTCAATGCCAGCCCTACTATTCACAACACTGCGGCCATCGAGGCCTAGGTACGTAAACATTTAAGGAGTTTTTAAAGTTCTTTACATCAAAACAGATTTTTAAAATTTCTGTTTATAAGCTTTCACCATTTAACAACTATTATGTTAATGATGATTTGAAAGAATGTGAAGACTACTGCTGCTAAACTGTGTGGCTAAGCGCCTCTTTTTCCTTTAAAAAAAGAAGAAAAACCTGTATTTTTCTTGTGGATTTTCAGAGTAGAACTTGAATGTGCGACTGCTGTATAATAAAATGGGGAAACTTTTTTTTTTTTAAAATATATTTTAAAATACGCGTAATCACTCTGTGAATGTCATTACTAAATGTGCTTGTATTTTGTTCAATAACTAGGTACACTTGGCACACATGTTGCCAGTTAAACAGTTAACTCTGCCTCCTTTCACAAGATGCGAAGAGATTCATTGGAACCAAAGTAGCGTGTTTAAAAATGGACGGTTATCATTTTATTAAATACATATGTCTGAAATGGGTCACTTGCCGCTTTTGGATTGCATTAGAATTTTCTTAAGTTGTTCTTTTTTGAAAGTATTGATTTGTGTTTTGTGTGTCTGCGTGGATTCTGGTTTATGCAGAATGTTAATGTATATAAAGCTAAGGTGCATTTTTTTTTAATCGAGTCTGTAACAAGTTGTTAGAAATGTTTTTTGGAAGCTCCCACTTACATTTTTAAATCTCAGTGCTAACTTCAGGACTTGTTTTACTTTTCTTTTTCTGGATAGGATCAGTTCTTAAGAGCAGCCCCTGTAACTGGAGGAATGGGAGCTCAACTGATGAGAAAAATGGGCTGGAGAGAAGGAGAAGGGCTTGGAAAAAACAAAGAAGGCAGCGTTGAGCCTATTATGGTTGATTTTAAGACGGATCGAAAAGGTAAGCCTGTCCTTAAATGTCTTAGAGCAGTACAAAGATCTCATGTCTGTTTTGGAGATAGGCAAAATACCTTGGAAGTAGTAAGCTTTTTCTGGGTACAGCTTCATAAGAAAACAAGCAAAACCAACCAACCAAAAAAAACCCCAAACAAACAAAGAAACAAAACAGAAAATAACAGCAGAAAACCTGGTGACAGAGTTATTGCCAAGAAAATACTTGAACAATATTTTGTTGCTTTTGTAAAGCTCTTACCACTGAAGAGATCCTTCAGTTTACCTTGATTAGTATCAGTCAGAGGGAAGAAATAGAGAACAGTCAATTTCAGTAGTATTTTCTCAAGTAACCTCTGTAACAAGACAATGGATTTTTCTGGTGAGGAGAGAAGAATTAGCTCTGCTCATTATGTTGCTTGTTGCTTCTCCCATCATGGGAAAGAGGCAGTATTGCTGGACGATCTTTGAACACTTTGAACATTAAAGACATATGGGTGGTACACAGCTGTATCACTGCTCAGGTTTCCAGTTCTATAAGTGTGTCCCAGGATCCTCACGTGGCTTCTGAGTAGAAGTTTCCTTAATACCTGCAGAACTTACTATCTAAGTTTCAAGGCCTAGAGCTGGGCATTCTCTAACAAGTAGTTTCCTCTTTCTGCTTCAGACTTGGTTTTCAGCAATAATTAAAATGTTAGATGGAATTAAAGGATGCCTCTTTGGTCTGTGATAGATTGATCTGAAAATATTGGTAACCTTAGTGATGGTTGAAAATGCAACCTTACCTGGTAATTTTCACAAAAAATCTAAAGGTGTTTGGTGTTGGTAAAAGAATTTTTTTTCATGTTGAGCCAACCAGGTCTGTAATATGGGGTGACATCTTGCATTATGAAGAATCGACATGTTCCATGTGTTACAAAGCAACAGTGATTATACATCTATGACAAGTAGCTAAAAAGCTTCTTCAAACATCAGTGTTCTTTGATATTTAAATGTGTAAAAAGTCATTTTGAAGTTCTATGTAGATGTTTAAGGAGAAGTCTGAAATTTTAAAAACTAGTATGTCTGTTATGAAGTAACCCAAGTTTTTGTTTTGTACGGTTTTTAAACATATTTTTAGAACTTACCCCTAGATGAAATACTATTTATAGGAACAAGCAGTTTGCTGAGTTACTCAGCAGGCTGCACTAAGACATGAAAGGTTATCTGCCTTTTCTGTAGCTTTCCCTTAAACTCTTGTTTTTTCCAGACACGGAGTGAGATCTGTAGTTCTCTCTCAGCATTGAAACCAAACCTTTCTTGAGCTTTGCTGTCAGCCAGTAAATTGTTGGTTGTTCATGTTCAAAGAAACTTGGTCCATTAGCAGAGCTTGTTGGAGTCTGGTGCAGCTTTTTTGAAAATCCTTCCTGAGGTACCAGGAACAAGATACAGAAGTCAAGTGTCAGTGACTTAAGAGTGAGGGAGACGCAGCATCAGTGGGGAGAATGACATAAGAGGTTTTGTTGTTTAGGTTTTATTTCAGTGAAAATATTTTTATTATTTTGAATATAAATTCTGTAAGGAAAAAAAAAAGCTTTTTTTCAATGATAGTTTTCTGTGAGGGTTTCATGCCACTTGACAAGTCCCTGCTTAGGAGCTGCATGAATATTAGGATGAAAATCTGGTAAGGAGAGAAGGTTCTTCCTTTAGAACAAAACAAAACAAAATGCCAACAAAAAAAATGCTGATGGAACAGTAAGAAACTGGAAACAATTGCAGTATCTCCCTGTCTTTATGCACCAAAGCCAGGAGCAGAAACAAAAGTGAGGTAAGAAACAAAGTAATACTGAAGGTTTGAAGTCTGAGAAGTTCTGGGAAGCTGGTCAGGTTTTTTTCGTTGTTGTGTGGTTTGGGTTTTTTGTGTTTGTTGTGGGGGTTTGTTTGTTTTGGTGGGGTTTTTTTGGTTTTGTGTATTGAAAGTAATGGCAGAATAAATGGAAAGAAACTAGAGTCACTTCCTAAGCATGGCATGGTTATTTGCTTTTGATAAATTTTTGGTAGTTGTTACATTTTATTCCTTACTTTTGTAAGATTTTAAAAAGAAGCGTGATCATCTGAGGTGTTTCACAGTGACTTCCCTTGGAACTTGTGCTCTTTGTATTGACTTGGGGTCCAGCTGGATGCTTTTCTGCTACTTCATATTCAGAGGGGATTGAAATTGTGGTAATCGGGCAGTGAGCTTTCACATAAAGGATCAATATATGAATACTGTTAAATAGAGCACATGCAATAAGAACACTGCTGTGTTATTTGTGCCATAAGAGGACATACTAGGAACACTTTCTATTGTTTAATGGAAATACTTAAAATGCTTAGTATGTTAGGAGCAAACTGCTAAGGTAGTGGATCACTTTTGGGTTGCACAAAACAAGTAGTAAATGAGTGAGTTTGAAGTTTATATCTTGTTCAGTGTTCCTCCAAACCAGTGTTCCTGGTTTTCCTCCATGGAAAACCAGGTGTTTCCTGGCTTCCATAAGACTACTCAAAAGTTTTCTGGCTTGTTAAGAGCATTGCTTGAGCTGCTGAGAAGAATGTTATGTGTAGTAGGGAGGGGAAAAAACCAACACTGGATGAAAGGGAGGTTTGAAAGACTTCTGAAAAGACAGTTATATCGTGTCTCCAGGTTTCATCTCCGCTGGTATGTTACTGCTTTACTGAGGAGAATACAGAAATCAGGTGGGAATCACAAATGTAAACTGTATTGTGTTTTATTTAGGGCTTGTTGCTGTGGGAGAGAAGGCACAGAAGAGATCCGGACATTATGTTGTCATGAAGGATCTTTCAGGTGAGATTCTTCTTTGTCTAAAAAAAAAATATCTCTCTCTTAAAATGATTGCTTTGATATCAGCATTGAAATTTCAAATACATTTTATCTTTAGGTAAACATCCAGTTTCAGCATTGATGGAGATCTGCAACAAAAGAAGATGGACACCACCTGAATTTGTGTTGGTGGATGATAGTGGGCCTGATCATCGCAAACATTTTATCTTTAAGGTGCGATTCAGTTTCCTTATTTGCTGTTTTTCTATTAAAAGTGATAGAAATTAAAATTCGTGTTTGTATATAAGTGTATAAGCCACCTCGGGTGGTTGAGGACTGCTAGGCAGTGTCTCAGTGCTAAAATTTCAGAGTCCTCTTTCTGTAAAGGTCAAATCAGATCTCTCAAGCACATGAATCTGTAAATCCATCAAGAATAACACTGCTCTGCTTCTTACTAAAATTGCTAGCCTAGGTGCTATCATATTTCTTGCAGTTTACTTGCAGGTGTGGTGTTAAATCTTACTGCTGCAAACGTAGTAAGCAAGATTTAGTGATTTTTGTCCTTTGCTTATAGAATGCGGGCTTTCTTTTTCGTGTTGCATTAGCAGTTACTATTTGGAAATGGTTTTGCTTACAGGCCAGATGTGGTTTTTGTTTACTCTTAAGGAGGAATTACAGAGAATGTGGTTAAAGGAGCTGTGTTGCACTGCCTTGTAACAGAAGTGAAGAGGTGCTTTGTAACTCTTTTTTCCTCTTCTTTCATCAACAGGTAAGAGTCAATGGAAATGAATATAGGCCTACTTTTGCCAGCCTTAACAAGAAGCATGCTAAAGCCACAGCAGCAACTGCGGCTCTCCAAGCGATGGGACTTGTACCAAAGGAAAGCATGGTTAATACCACCATGTTTAGGAGTGCCTCACACCGCTAGATATTGTTTTTTTTATATTGACATTATTTCAGATAATTTTACTCTGCACAAAAATGGTATTTGCCCTTTCATGTTGTAAATACATTGGCAATTCCCACGTTGTAAAAACTGTACAGACACCTTCAGGTTTTTCTTTTGTACCATCAAAATGTATTTAAATCATACTTAGTTTTTGGTATGTTTATATTGTTTACATTAGTGATGTAATTATTTCTTAAATGACTAAATCAGACGACAGACTCTGGAGGCATCAGTAATCTAAACCCTTGTTTTAAAACTCATGCAATTTCTCTTCAATACGGAATGTTAACACTTTCATACTGTTTTGTACTATGCTGCAGTTTTCCCTGGTCTCGGTAAAGCTGCTCTTGCACTTTTGCCGACAGCTGGTCAAAAGTCCTGCAGCTTCACCCTCGTCTAGTCGAGGCTGGCGTGTACTGCTGGACAGATACTGGGCCAGTCCTGTCACCCCTGTGAGAAGGCCTGCAGTGGCAGTCCTGTTGTACAGTGATCACCCTGCAGCTTCTCTTTGAATTTTGCCTGGGGGGTTTTAACTCAGTGGTGCACTGCGACTGGCCACACAGCCCATCGTTTTAGGACATACGTGATTAGGCTACAGACTTGCTTCCAAAGGAGTGGCAGAAAGTCCAGCAATGGAACCGGTGAGACCTGCAATGTAAAGGTGACTCTCCCTGCATGTTCTGAGAAGGGAGATGGTGGAGTTGTCTTTTCCAAACAAATTAACACACTGCCTGATGTTGATTGTATGAATTTGTGGTTAATGTGAATTTTAAACTCTTAACAAATCTACAACTGGATTTGGGGGTGGGGGGAGGGGATAGAATGATGCTTAAATTGTTGTACCCAACTTGGTCAATAAAGCAGCACAAGTTCATAATCTTAATCACTGGTCAGTAAACAGTAATTAAAATGTATGCCAAAAAACTTTTTGAAGAAACGCACAGTATAAAAAGTATGATTTATGAAGATTATCAACAGCCGTTAGGGTTGCAGAATCAGTTCTAGTTATTTTTGGTTGCTTTGGACTATTACCAAATTAACTCCTTGGGCTTAAATTTTCTGTAATGGTACTCTGCCCTCAAGGAGATAGCCTGATCCAGAGTTCTGGCAGTTTGACAAGGGAGAGGATGTAGAAAGCTTTTCCTTTTTTTTTTAATTTAAGAAGTAGTAGTACTTTAGCTATGTGCACTTTGAATTGGAAAGGGCATTGTGCACCTCTTGCTGAATTTGTCCGAGTTATGAGCAGATCACCAAGATCTATGGACTCAAATAGTTCAGGTGCTTATTTCAGAGAAGTCTTTTTGAAGTCTCTTTGTATTACATCTGCTGACCAGAGCTTTTCTGGGTCAGGAAGAAAATACAGTTTGCACGCAGTTAAGGCTGTGCTCGGGCCTAAAATGAGTCGACTTTTGCAATGGTAGTAGGAACGTAGAGGTGAAGAGTTACTAGTACCTCTTCTTACACAAAGTAAGGTGACTTGTGTGTATTCAGTCAACTGTTACAGAACAAGGTGTCTTTTTTTTGCCCTAAAGGGATATGGATCAATGTCTTATGTTGTATACAGCAGAGAAATGGTATTTGGTTCTCCACCACATACTTGCAAGAAATAAAGCCCCTTACTAGTCTGTCAAAGCGCTCTAGAAATGCCTAAGTTAATCTTAATTTTCATGGACGTAGTTGTCTTCAATTAAAAACTTTTTTCCCTTTGGCTTCTTGCTTTTGGTCTCTGACTAAGTATTTTAAGATCTCCTTACCTTGTTTGCCGAACTAGTTGGAAGGTGTGTATTAAAAAAAAAAAAGTCAGTGTGATGGTACAGCAATGGAAGGATCTAATCTGGGAGAAGTGGATGTTGTATCTGCCCTAGCTGATGTCTGGCTTTTTGATGTGTGACTTAAATTAACTTGGGATGTGGGAGCAGCTCCTAATCAGATGTTTGTTTAAATGTCTGGTTTGATAGAGCTGAAGCATGGGAGGTGTTGATCATTCTGTTTGGTCTGTTGTGTCCATGTAAGCACTGGTTTCATAGGTATACATTGTCACATCTGGGAATATTTCAATCTCTTTTACTTGTTCTGTATTCCCTATGTATAATGTAAAGACACGTTACTTCACAGCAGCAAGGAGAGAATTAATTCAGTCCAATTTAAGACCCCACTTAAAAAATAACTATTTAGGCAAGTTCTGGATTTCATGCCTTAAAAGATGTGTGTGGATTTAATCTCTGGTCTTAAGGAAGACTTATAAAAAAAGAAAATAATTAAGGTCTGTAATGCCCTAATTATTACACTTGTTGATTTTGAGGTTTCTGTTTCAGTTTCATTCCTTGTTTAGAATGGTATATGAATATAAAGCTAGTGCAGCGATGTGCTTCTGTTAAATTTGTAAATTGAAGTGGTTTAAATGTCCTTTGCATGCAGGAATAGATAAGTAGTGATACATTAAAAAGAACAACTAGGAAACACTTGCTTGGAACCTGGTTATTTGTGCAGCACTTCAGCTGTCTTAAAGGTGAATAGTCTGTGACATGATCTTTTTGCCTGTTGGATTTTCTTTTGCTGCAGAATTACTTACTTAGAAGTAATCTTGCTGGAAGTGCTTCTGTCTTTCCTGTCACGTGAGGGAGGAGCATTTTGGAGCAGGTGCCTGAGAAACTAGCCAGCTTCCACCAGAATTACATCTTGGCAGTCTTTGAATTTGTAGTTTTTAAATAGTTAGGACTGGAGGAACAGGACAGTGGAGTTCCTGTGCCTTGGAATATTGGCAACTGCCTCTTCAAGTGCAAAAACTGAAGTTTTAATCAACTGCCACAGTCTCTGGCTCTCCCAAACAAATAATAGTTTTGATGAAAATCTACCTGTTTGGAGAGGTTTAAGAAGTAAATCTTGCCACTCTGCAAGTGTCTGGAGTAACCAGTAAGATTTACCATAAATACCTTTAGGTGGAAGAGCAAAAGACTGGGTAGTGTGATGCTGTCACTCTTAGAAGGAAAGTTCATTGGATCCACATGTGCTTCAAGAACAGCACTGAACCCCAGAGCTGTGAGCAATTTGAATATGACTTAAAGCCAACAGTTTACGAGGAGGAACTACAGCTCTGGTAGTAGTAGTATTTCCAAGAAACAGGTAGGTTTAAGTCCATGTATCAGAATGGTTATTGGCTCGGCTAAAATGGCTTTCACACAGAGGCAGCTACTGAATTGTTTTTCACTATTGTTCTCAGTACTTGGTTCCATGTGTCAACACATGCTGTAAGCAGGCCCAGTCCTTGAGAGCATGTTGGTTAGGTGCTGTCTGTTTTGGAACTGGGGCTTTGGGCTCTGAGGTGATGAGCAAGCTTTCAAAAGAGCTCATCCCTGTGAGAGCAGAGGAAGCTGTGCTCTGTTCAGGACACCAGAATGTGGTCACTGTGAGAACCACTCTTGGTGGGTTGGGTTAATGGTGAGTTGACAGCAGCCTGCAAAGCCCTGTCACAGAGGATGTTGCTGATGGGTATAAAGAGACATAATAAAAAGAGGCATTGAGTTAACTGTTACTCTCTTAAAAAGGAAGTATAGTTAACACACCAGCCACTTCAGAAACCCAGTCTTCAGGTTTTCCCCATGATGCCATTAACACTGGGCTTTCACTCTTGGTGTCTGATAGATTAAAGGGAAAAAATTCAGCAATTTTCTTCTAGATTAGTTAGGGAGAAGTGTATAAAGATTAATTATAGTTGGATTGTACCACCCTGAACTCCAAGAGACAGTATTTGACACTAGCAAGGCATTTAATAGTACAAGGAGCTTCTTCATCATAAGAGAGGGACTTGCCCTTTGTCTAGGTTTTCTAGAAGTTATCTGGGTCAGTATAGCACTAGGCTGATGGTGTCAGGGCAATTCCTGTAAAATGTCATTGTTTACATGCTGTATTGTGGTAGCATAGAAGGCACAGGAACCTTTCATTGTGCCTCAATATGCAGTAATTTGTTTACTGACTACATTTTTAAGCTTACAGGTTGTTTCAGCAATACTTGGCTCTAGTCCAGCGTTACTGTGTCAGAACCATGGGCAGATTCTGAGGCAATGAGCAGAATGGTGCTGTGCTAAAGATGAGGGGTAGGTGACCACACGGCATGAGCACTGCTTAATTTTCTGTGCATGAATTGGAAATCTTGCTGGAGTGCACAAACATGGTAGTATTCTACATATTGCTCTTCAGATTCTCTGCTGCAGCAATCTAAAGTAGTGATAGACTTACCTCCAAAACAACAGCTTTGACTACCTGAAGTGAAACAACTGGCATTAAACCTGTTAATAGACTCTGCTGTTGCTCTGATCAGCCAGATCAGGCCTCTTGCTGCGTGATTTTCTCCATCTTCTATCAGATGGAGTAACTATGTTACGGTTCCAACTTCTGACTCGGGTTATAATTTATATAAATTACTTTTTGAAAGTCTAGCTCATATTCTCCTTAGTATGGGAATAGTAAGACAACAATGCCAAACAGTTCTGAGGAATCTCAAACTTTTAATCAGAACATTGCTTGTGTCCATCTGACTTCAATCTATCTTTGTGGAGTTCAGCACTGACCAAGAGTCTAAACCAAGAGGTGGAACATACCGAGGTGCTGTCAAGCTTCTGGGAAGGTGTTTTCCCAAGCAGTCTTGGGAAGGGGCTTTACCAAGCATTCCACCCCTCTAAAAGGGTTACAAGTTACTGCATAGAGCAGGGGCAGAAATTCTGTACTTCAGAATGGAATTTGCATGTGCAAGAAGAATACAGACCTTTCAGATGCAATTCAGACCAAAAAACCCAGTATTTTATCAAATTTTATTTTAAAAGGGCTTTCTAAAATACTAGAGATGTCCAGGGCCTCTTTTTCAAAAGTCCTTCAAAGAGTTCTATGAGTGATGTGCAGTAGTTGTTGCCTGTGATGTTCAGCTAGATTGTATCCCAGTGCTACAAAGGTGCTGCCCATGTAGATTTGAATTAAGAACAGCAACTGCACCTTGGAGAGCATTCTTCTTCATTAAATAGAACTAGTGTTATACCTAGGACTTCCAGGTGTAAGCATAATCCTTCATTTCCAGAAATCTGATGGAAGATTTTCCCAACGTCGGACACTGACTCAGTTGATCCAAAGTCTCAGGATGCAGACCACACATAGGAAGATCTTTGCATACGGTTTCCTGCAGAAATTCATGTGAAGACATGAAATAGGTGTTTCTGTATGAAATACCTGTACTTCTTAATGTTCACTTCTGTACCTCTAGGGACCTCCTGAAAAACTTTTTTTTGAGTTTTTAATTTCTGAAGGAATGACAAGCCACATGGACTGCTAGGCAGTGATCACAAGTAATTGGGTATAAACCCACATATTGAGGGAAGGTTTTGTGTCACTCAGTGTCCTATGCTTTGTAATAAAAAGACTATCCCTAACAGGAAAGACTGTCTTTTGCTAGTTTTCTTACCTTATTTAAGGCAGGGTTTGCATTATCAAGACAAGTGTTAAACACAGCAGTTGGCTCATGTGTGTATAGTACTGCAGAGAATGCTCCCCTCTGTGCAGACTTGAGCAGCATTGTCAGTGAATGCAGGGAATGAGGCATGACAGGGCCTACGATCTCCAAACTGAATATATTCTCATATGCCAAGTGGACCCTGGCTTTGGCATTTATACTTCGAGCCTGGAGAGAAAAGCACACAGGATTAGTTTTTGATACAACAAATCAAGCCCTAATTTTCACTTGCTTTAAAACTGCAGTGCCACAGTCCCATTACAAGTTCAAAACGCTTTTCAATAGTCAACTCGCTGTTCAGCACACAAGTATTATGATGGTTTTACTGTCTTTATAACCACTCCTAAAATGTACTAATTATGATTCACAAGAATGCTCTACAGTATTAAGGAAGTTAACTGCAGAAGAACAGTCTTGAGTTACTCTGGTGGAAGAGGGCTGCATGACCTACACTGATAGTTTGTCCTTTAGTATCCACCACCTCTGTATAATGAAGTAGTTCATCACAGATGGTGAGCCATGGTTGAGAGGCTCCCTCATTGCAAATAGCTGTGATAGTTTGAGACCCTGGAAGATATCAAGAGAATAGTATTTGGAAGTCTGCTTAACCTCTTGGGTATCAGGATGTGGAATGAAAACACCAGGATTTCAGTTCAGCAGCACAGCTCTATGTGGAAAGAGATGATTTAGGGGCAGTCTTTATTGTCAGAATGCTGTCTCAGGCTATAGCAACAAAAATTGATGTGCTGTATATGAGGGAGATGATACAAAGGTGGCGTCTGATTTCCTGAGCAAAGAAACAACTTTATTTTCTTAGAGAAGGTTGTGTTACTTACTTTGAGTGTCTGCATTGTTCCGCCTCTGAAAGCGACAGGGGACAACAAAGTTGGTGGCAGCCCTGCTTGTGGACCTGCAGCAGCCACTAGGCTCTTACAGTTTATCAAGAAGTTCAGCAAGGTAAATGTGTTTGTTCCTCTCACTAATGCAAGGGATTCAGGTTTATGATCCACCTGCACTTCGTGCTTCTCCTTACGGCTGTATTTATGGGAGTCAAAGTAAAACCACAAGGAAATGAATAACATCAATGCACTACTGAAGGAAGAAACAGAGCAGTGCAACTCCAGAAGAACCACCCCTTCACCTTCCTCTGTCCAATCAAGTAATTTAAACAAAAGACCCACCAAGCTTTACACCAATTCAGATTTGTTCTTCAAATACTGAGCAACATTTTAACCTGACTTCAGATTTCATTATTAGAATTGTGAAATAAAAACACATTTTCCAGGTCCAGTGTTTTACAGCTGGCAAGTCATGCGTACTAGTTTAACTAGGAATATTGCTTCAAAGCAACAGCTGTTCTACTCTACAACTGTGTCCCTAATCTGCCACACTATTTGCAACTGTAAACCTAACCTACATGAACCTACAGCCTTTTCTTTAAAAAAATAGAATCTATGAGTCTTCCCAGTGAACAATCAGTCTGTCACCTAACAGGTGGATCTTATGGAGTCTACATTAATTATTCACAATGGCTTTTCTTCCAAGAAGAGGATCATCTAGAAATCTCTGTCATAAAGTACAAAAAGAGATGCAGAGTGTCTCCTAACATGCAATAATGTGAAGATTAATATTAAAGTTCTCAAAAGCTTTTATAAAACTTCTACCTATACCACAAAAAGGTAACATTTGCAGGGTCTTCCCCAGTCATGCACCTCAATGTGCAAAGAAAGGATACAGTTGAATAGAAATAGTATCTGGTTTCTTAACCTTATCTTGGACTCCCATTTCCTCAAGCCAAGAGAAACTTTCATCATCGTCATCATCACTTGGAGCTGCTTCCCTGGGAAACACAGAAACAGTGTTAGGAGGACAATACTTCCTATGAAGGTTTTCCCAATGGAATGTGCAGGAGTCTAGATCTCCTTGAATTCTATCATCGTAGAAGACTTAGTACATACTCTCCATCTTCCATGCAGTTGCCCACTTCAAGACTGTTGGTAACTTCTGTTTCAAAATTCCCTTCAGAGTTTTTCTGTTTTCTGTTTCTTTCTTCTACTAAAGGTAAAGAAAACTCTATGCCTTGAACAGAGGAGGAAGGCATGCAATTAATGGTTTTGTAACACGGCTAATGCACTTTGCCAATTATTCAGAGCCTACTTGGACTGGTCTCACCTTCATTTCTCATGGCTTCCCTTAAACCTCTAGTTGTGGGAGAAATTACAGCCGTGATCATGTCACTTCCTGCAAGACCAGCTGCACGGAACAGGACAGTAAACTGGTAGGTGCAAACGTAGAAGTAGGGACACAGTTTGGCTTTGAGCAGATTGTACAGAGAAGTAAAGCTGACAGACCTGCAAATTAGAATGAAACAATTCTGTATTTACCTGAAGTGAATTCTTTGTTATTGAGACATCAAGCTGGACATGGCTGGGTGGTACTGACGTGTGTGTACTCTGCACAGGTTTGAGAGCACACTGAGTGATTAATCAGATTTTCATCTATGCAGCTGTTGCACAACACAAACTTAAGCTTAACACAAGAAGGCAGTTTAAGACTTAAAACTTAAGCTTAACACAAGAAGGCAGTTTAAGGTTCAAAGCTACTTATTTCCCTAGTCTAGTCCTCAAAATAATAAGCATTCTATGGCTGGGAGAAAATAAATAATTCAAAAAGCTTTTTGATAAAATGGAAAGAACTTGTTCACTAATTAAAATCCCATTGTTTTAATAGTACAAAATATGTTGTTTCATTCCACTTACCAGTCACTCATTAGCACTTGCTGCAAGGCTTCATCCTGTGACCAAGGACTAGCCTTTCCAGCTATTTTTCTGTCTGCTCCAATCCGAGGGAACAGCTGCAACCAGGGCAGTGAAGGGTGAAGCCAGTAAACAAGGCTTTGCTGAAAGGCACAACGCAGTTCTGTGGACAGCTTTGGTTCCTAGATGTCAAAAAGTAATCTTATCAGGACAGTAAAACATTACTGAAGGCAGCATTGCAAACTATTACACTAAATACTAAAAAAATAAACAAATCCCCAGGCTTGTGAGTAAGTCACCCCAAAGAAGGACAGACAGCAACCAGCAACTACTCCATGGCTGAAGTTAAATGACCATTCATTTATCACTGTTTGCCACTGTGGGTACAAGCCATGGATAAGATTAGCTTAGGAGCCTAAATCAGCCTTAATCTTAATGCAACTAAGACTAAACCAAAACACAATCAAAACTTCACTGCCAGCATGTTTAAGGAAAGGTGCAAAGGTACATTCTCCTCTTGAAAGCTGGAGTGTTGAGCCACCACCACCAAGTCTTTACCTGTACACTCTGGGGCAAGTTGGTTTCTACAGCTCTGCAATGCTGAGCAAATCCCTGAGCTTCCTCTTGTGCTTTTAAATGTTCTGCCCAGGTAAAGGGTTGGGAGGACATAAATAGAAGTCGTGTTTTAACACTCCAGTCTGCAGGAAATTCATGTCTTGGTGAAGAGGGAACTTTGGGTACAGCAACAGATAAATGAAGGTCCTTACAAAACAGAAATATAATCAGTTATTTAACTCATGGCAATTAAAAAACCAAAACACACAACTCTGTAGCTGCCTATTTATATTCTAGCATGTTTAGGTTCACTAGGTTGCATCCCATGCTGATTTACTATACTTTTCCTGGCAGACAGACCAGATACTAGACTATGGCTACTACAGGTAACATCCTGTGCTTAGCACCCTATGAAAGACAAGTTAAACCTCTCATCTTCTCTGTGGTTTTGTGCATTTCAGTGCAAAAGCAAAAAATGCAGTTTGATCCTCAGGAAGTACTCACATTAAGAGACATAATTTAAAAAAAGATTCTGCAGACAGATTTTGTAGATTCAAAGTTACATAGAGTTTGACTGCTTACAGGCTGATCAAAATCAGTTTATATTCAGCTTACTTTTAAAATAACAGCTTCTAATACAAATATGGCATTATATTGCTTAAAAAATGCAGAAGAGGGTTTGTATTCACAGGAGTCTTTCCAAAAGTTATAGACTAGGAAGGAATAAAAAGATGAATGATTAAAAAATGGAAACTTAGCCTGAAGTTTATGAAGACAAGAATTTCCTTGCCAAACCAGTGTTTTATTCTCTCTTGGTGACTGTCATGTCAGATGCTTCCTAAAGGATCTGGGAAGCTCTAGAACAGTTTGTTCTCTTTGAGAAGTAATTCTTCTATTCTGCTAAGTTAGTCTGAGCTTAAGTTTCTGAACCTATAAAAGCACTAGACATTATCTGCTTGACACTGCCTTTCAAGGACTGGTTTTCAGGTGTTCTTTCTGAGTGCCTGGTGAAACTGTTTGTCCCCTTTCTATAGCTGAATAAAAGACTGCAGGAGATAAATAACTTTGAAGAACACCCTTATCTCAACACAACAGAAAAATAAGAAGCAAGAGAATTAAAGCAAAACACGGTAATAAAACTGGAAGAAAACACCAGGTTCTGTCAAGTAGAACTGCAACAGCAGCCGTGTCAGGCAGACAGGCTTTTAGAAGGCATAACAGGAAACGTTAAGGCAGTGTAAGAAATGTTCTTGAACGCTGACATTTGAGTGCATAATTTTATACAGAGACGGACCATCAAGTTAAACAGTTCCAGCTTTTTTGTGTGTGTGTGTGTGTGTGCGAACTAAGAGCAGCTAAAAGCACTTCGGAAGCAGCACGTGCGGTTACTACACACCTCGGTGAGGGTGCCGGTTCTTTTGGAGGGCCCTTCTCTCCCGGCAGGCTTCTCTTCACAGGCAGCCTCTAAAAGCTGAAAGAGACCAACCGGGGAGCGTGAGACGCAAAGAAAACCCCACCGCGCAGCCCTCGCCGGGGAATTTCGAGACTGGCACCAAAGCCGACCCCAGCCAGGAGCAGGGAAGCGCGGGAGCTCCAGCCCGCGTCCCCGCCGGGCTCGGCTTTCCCAGGGGGGTGACGCCGGGGCAGCGGCCCCTGCTCCCCTCGGGGCCTCTCCCCTCGCCTCCCC
>NW_009954507.1:832953-835007 GCF_000747805.2 Chaetura pelagica | reverse complement strand
CGCTCCCGGCTGGGAAACAAACAGGGGCAGTCGCAAGGGATTTCTCAGCCCCCGCCGCAGCCAGGCTGAGCGCGTTCCTGCAGGAAGGAAATCCCTACCTGGCCGCACCCGGACAGAAAAACCCCAAAACGATCTGTACGTATTTGGGGTAGGAAGGGAGTTTTGATGGTGAGTTGCGGCACTGCCTGCAGCCCCCCCGTACCTGGAGTGTTTTCGCCCGGAGGGTGCTGCAGGAAGGCACCTATCGCTGCACCGGGAATGGGCAAGCGATCCTTGCCAAGGCACAGCTCTGAAGGCCGGAAAAGGAAGCGAACCCAGAGGAGATGCGGTTCCCGCAGGGGCCCGCACATCATCCACACACCGTGTCTGGCTGCCCGGGGCTGCAGCTCGCCCGGGAACCATCCCGGGCAAAACGTGGGCAGGAGCCTGGGCTGGCGCTGCTCCTGCCTCTCGTGGTTACTGGCACGACGGGAGCCCAGGCTGCACAGGGCTGTCAGGTCAGCCTACAGGTAGGAGTGAAGCACAAGCTACTTTCTGGTCAAAGACAGAGAGGAACAGGTGAGCACCTGGCAGCCTTCCCCACCAGAGCTGGAGAGCCTTGCTCCTGCACTCACCACTAGTTTCTGCTTTCTTCTGTCAGGGGATGTATCAAAGACAATTGATAACAATTGCTTAGGGAGCCTCATAAACCCTCTTGTCCAAGCACATACAAACCTAAACCTAGCATTACTGAAGTTTTGGGAAGTTGCTGACACCTCAGCCAACTAAATGCACCAAGAGGCAGCTTAACACTCAAAGAGACCTGGTCCAGCTGAAAGACTGAGCCCACTTCAGCAACAGCTAGCCTTAGTCTGTTGTATCTGAGGTTCAAAGCTACTTATTTATGTAGATATGAGCAACATACCTACTGGCAAATGAGCTAGTAAAATAAAACCTAAACTATAACATTTTTCTTCTGCAGTTTTGTCAGTGCTTGTTCCTGTTTTAGTAAACCTTATTTCTTAACTCTCAGTTTCCTCTATTTTATTTTGCAACATTGAAGCTAAAATGAACAACACCAGGAAAAAAGAGCACTTGGGTACAAAGCTTCAGAACAGATGTCAAACTAACAGAGGATTCACACGCTTTACATGTGCATGTACACACATGCATAAAGCATAACTTATTTTCAAGGCTGCACTATATCACATCAGTTGTACTTTTATATGCTTCCCTTGCATCACTGATCAAGAACTTTCTACAAGTCCAATGAATGACAGGAGATTAATCATGGTTCCAGATAATCTTTATTCTTTCAAATGTTCCCATTTCTTACACTAATTTAAAGTGTTTCACTCTTTGAGATATTCACACAGTGAAAATGAATAGCACAGTTGAACAGGAAAAAAAAAAATTGCACTCAAATAAGAGCAGGTAGGAGGCCAGACCCTTTGAAGAAAGAACAGCAGTTCCTTCCTTACTTCTGATTTGCAGATGGTTCACAGTCATGGAGGATGCTGGATAAACAGATTCGAGCTGTGCAAGGCAAAGGACTGCAGTTAAAAGAGAGGAAGTGAAAGTGCACAGCATGGAAAGGTCTTACTGGAAAGATACCAGATGGTCTCCCAGGGGAAGTGGTAGATGCCTCCACATTGGACAGTTTTAAGTCTCAGCTTGACAGGATGCTGAGCCATCTCAAATAAACTAGAGTAGTACCTAGAAAGGTTGGACCAGATGATCCTTGAGGTCCCTTCCAACCTGGCATTCTGTGATTCTAGGATTCTATGATAACATTACAGTAACAAGACACACAAAGAGCCTCAAACATCTGGATGACACAATCAGCTTACGGACTCTGGATTTACTGCCTGAGGCTAAAATGAACAGTATCAGCTGTAACTCTTACTGTCGGTGCCATGCCCTTCCCCTCTAGCATCCTTGCCAATTCTGAGGGTTTTGCCTGTCTTCTAATTGAATACAAATTTAATGTGTGGATTAAAGACTTCAGTGTACTGCAGAGAGTGCTCAGTTTCAATGCAGTCAAAAGGAAAAGGTAATCTAAAGGTGACTATTGG
>NW_009954507.1:809624-831678 GCF_000747805.2 Chaetura pelagica | reverse complement strand
CCCGCTCCCGGCTGGGAAACAAACAGGGGCAGTCGCAAGGGATTTCTCAGCCCCCGCCGCAGCCAGGCTGAGCGCGTTCCTGCAGGAAGGAAATCCCTACCTGGCCGCACCCGGACAGAAAAACCCCAAAACGATCTGTACGTATTTGGGGTAGGAAGGGAGTTTTGATGGTGAGTTGCGGCACTGCCTGCAGCCCCCCCGTACCTGGAGTGTTTTCGCCCGGAGGGGGCTGCAGGAAGGCACCTATCGCTGCACCGGGAATGGGCAAGCGATCCTTGCCAAGGCACAGCTCTGAAGGCCGGTAAATGAAGCGACGCAGGGGCCCGCACATCATCCACACACCGTGTCTGGCTGCCCGGGGCTGCAGCTCGCCCGGGAACCATCCCGGGCAAAACGTGGGCAGGAGCCTGGGCTGGCGCTGCTCCTGCCTCTCGTGGTTACTGGCACGACGGGAGCCCAGGCTGCACAGGGCTGTCAGGTCAGCCTACAGGTAGGAGTGAAGCACAAGCTACTTTCTGGTCAAAGACAGAGAGGAACAGGTGAGCACCTGGCAGCCTTCCCCACCAGAGCTGGAGAGCCTTGCTCCTGCACTCACCACTAGTTTCTGCTTTCTTCTGTCAGGGGATGTATCAAAGACAATTGATAACAATTGCTTAGGGAGCCTCATAAACCCTCTTGTCCAAGCACATACAAACCTAAACCTAGCATTACTGAAGTTTTGGAAAGTTGCTGACACCTCAGCCAACTAAATGCACCAAGAGGCAGCTTAACACTCAAAGAGACCTGGTCCAGCTGAAAGACTGAGCCCACTTCAGCAACAGCTAGCCTTAGTCTGTTGTATCTGAGGTTCAAAGCTACTTATTTATGTAGATATGAGCAACATACCTACTGGCAAATGAGCTAGTAAAATAAAACCTAAACTATAACATTTTTCTTCTGCAGTTTTGTCAGTGCTTGTTCCTGTTTTAGTAAACCTTATTTCTTAACTCTCAGTTTCCTCTATTTTATTTTGCAACATTGAAGCTAAAATGAACAACACCAGGAAAAAAGAGCACTTGGGTACAAAGCTTCAGAACAGATGTCAAACTAACAGAGGATTCACACGCTTTACATGTGCATGTACACACATGCATAAAGCATAACTTATTTTCAAGGCTGCACTATATCACATCAGTTGTACTTTTATATGCTTCCCTTGCATCACTGATCAAGAACTTTCTACAAGTCCAATGAATGACAGGAGATTAATCATGGTTCCAGATAATCTTTATTATTTCAAATGTTCCCATTTCTTACACTAATTTAAAGTGTTTCACTCTTTGAGATATTCACACAGTGAAAATGAATAGCACAGTTGAACAGGAAAAAAAAAATTGCACTCAAATAAGAGCAGGTAGGAGGCCAGACCCTTTGAAGAAAGAACAGCAGTTCCTTCCTTACTTCTGATTTGCAGATGGTTCACAGTCATGGAGGATGCTGGATAAACAGATTCGAGCTGTGCAAGGCAAAGGACTGCAGTTAAAAGAGAGGAAGTGAAAGTGCACAGCATGGAAAGGTCTTACTGGAAAGATACCAGATGGTCTCCCAGGGGAAGTGGTAGATGCCTCCACATTGGACAGTTTTAAGTCTCAGCTTGACAGGATGCTGAGCCATCTCAAATAAACTAGAGTAGTACCTAGAAAGGTTGGACCAGATGATCCTTGAGGTCCCTTCCAACCTGGCATTCTGTGATTCTAGGATTCTATGATAACATTACAGTAACAAGACACACAAAGAGCCTCAAACATCTGGATGACACAATCAGCTTACGGACTCTGGATTTACTGCCTGAGGCTAAAATGAACAGTATCAGCTGTAACTCTTACTGTCGGTGCCATGCCCTTCCCCTCTAGCATCCTTGCCAATTCTGAGGGTTTTGCCTGTCTTCTAATTGAATACAAATTTAATGTGTGGATTAAAGACTTCAGTGTACTGCAGAGAGTGCTCAGTTTCAATGCAGTCAAAAGGAAAAGGTAATCTAAAGGTGACTATTGGTAGGGGCTGGAGGAAGGAGGACTAATAAAAAAAAAACAAAAACACTTTTTTTTTTCTTTAATTTCTTATGATTGAAAACGAACAGCAACTGAGTTTGCCTGTAGATGCTACTGACATTTGTAATCGGGGCAGGGCAGACAAGATTTGTGTGTCAAGATAACCTCTTTAGAAGTGGCTGCTGGGAACATTCTGCTCAACTGCATA
This sequence comes from Chaetura pelagica, assembly GCF_000747805.2. Classification (NCBI taxonomy): domain Eukaryota; kingdom Metazoa; phylum Chordata; class Aves; order Apodiformes; family Apodidae; genus Chaetura; species Chaetura pelagica. The sequence continues at coordinate 829,440 of NW_009954507.1, read as the reverse complement.
CAAAAAATTCTGGAAGACACAGGAGCTTCACAGACCATTTGTGCTGAGGCACAAAAGATCTTTAAATTCTGCTTACAGAATTATTTTAAAGTGTACACTAATTTACTTTTCAAATACCTTACGTTTCTTTATCTTCCACAGGCTTAGAATTCAGGAAATTGTGTGTCAGAACTGGATGACTTGTCTTTTTCTTGCTTGATTCTTCTGAACTATTTCCATAGAAACTTTGGCTTCATACAATGGGATCGGTTCATCCAGCTGAGGCCTAAAATGGAACAGTATGTCAAATGTCTGCTGAGCATGCTCAGATCAACAGAAATATTGCAGGACTACAGCTATAGACTTTACTTTCACTCTGTAAACTTTACTCTTTAAACAAAATAAAAGTTCTATAGCTTTGCTTGTGTTGACAGAGGAAGGGTTCAGCACTAAAACAAACAGGAAACAGAAGTTAATAAAAATATATCCTTCATGGGGGGAGAAGTGGTGCTGAGGCTCTTGCTCAACAACAATACTGCTATCCTGTATTAAGAGAAAGGATCTTCCTTTCCCACTTCTTTATCGGAGTCTCCATGTCTAGTGAAACTGCCACTCTTCTCAGATGATTATTACACAGACCTAATGTTTTACAGCCAACACCATTTCTCAGTCAGACACACTGCTGAGCAACCAGTTACATGCTCTTTCTCCCCCAAGAATGTGCTGCCTCTGGTAAGTTTTAACATACAGCTTAATTGTGGGGTTTACCAAGTTGCCTTTTGCTCAGCCTGTCACCTTACAAATAGAAATAGGACCATAAACTGCTTGGTATAAACTATGTGAGGCACCTTTTCTGAACATCCCAATTTAGACTTGCAGTACAGTGCTGACAAGAGTTTTCTACTTTTAATGCTGATTAAAACCAACCAACCAACAGACAAAAAAACCTTACACATCTCTTACCTGAAAATGCTACTTGATAATTTCTCCATTATATCTTCTAAGATGGGTATCTAAGAGGACTGTCAAGGTAACAATGTTATACAAAACCAAGAGGATCAAGGCAAAATGAACATTAAATACAATATTTAGATTGCATTTATGCTACTTGTTTATATATCAGAAGCCTCCTTTCCTGAAATAGCATGCAGAGAAGAAACATGGAAAAAGGAATTCTGAAAAGAAAAAAACATAAAATCAAAAAAGTTAAGATTGAAAATGTAGCCCACATGAGCACAACATTAATCAATAAGAACGGTTAATATTCAAAGCTCAAGACATTTTAGAAAGCAATCACCTTGTGATTTCTTCAGATGATATTAATACCATATAGTTAAGAATTTCACAAGATATACAGATACAAAAAACTGCAGATCTTTCCTTTCAACTTTTAAAGCCTGTTGTGTTAAAATGTGCTGGTATTAAACACACTCCAGGAGATGACAGAAGAAACCTTACTGTTTAGTTGGCTTATTATTTAGAGAACTACTCAGTAAGCAGTCAACAACAACAAAAATGAAGTATAAAACCATTCATGTTAAACTGCAGCCCATAAATATTTCCTTAGTGTGACTGACCTTGCCTAATCTACTTTGCAGTTTAGTGGAGGAGGGGAGGACTTCCTTGCAGTACAGTTGGTTGTTTCACAGATATAATGACTTAATCCTCACCTGCCTCTGCTGTTCTGCTAAACTGCAAAAGTGATTCAGCAGATCTCATAATCTGCAGTGCAGTACAGAACAGGGAGGGTCCTTAAAGCCATAAACAGACCATCTTTCCGTTACTTGAAGTGATCCCCTGAAAACTGTCATGCTAGTAGAAAGCTCAGAGTCCAGCTGCTTAAGACCAAATGTAGGTAAGGCAAACGAAGGAGGCATCCCTCTTCCCACATCCACATCTTTGCTCAATAAATTGTATGTACATAACATTGCAAGTAAGAAAAAGGCTAGGAAGCCAAAATATTTTAACTTTTACTGTCAAACTGATTGCATTGAGATTTACAGATGATGCAACTACTGCCTAAAATAACAAAGAAAATGTCAAAAATGTGATATGCATGATAAAAAACTTAGAGAATCAAATCTTCTTAATTGGTTCAATCTTGAACCAAGATGTTGCATTTTCTCCAGAATATGTGTTTTCTATTTCAACACTGCTTTTAATGAAACATGTAGAGACATATACTTCCAAGGAATGCATAAACTAGCTTAGAACATGAGTAGTGTATGTCATATTTTAGTTATACTGTATGCTTAGCTGTGCTGACCTTTAAAACTCTCGTTACAAGACTGAGTGGAAGAGAATCTACTAGTTGGTTTCTTGACTTTATTTCCATCCATTTGTATTAGCAGTGAGTATTCAAAACGACCATCAAAAGGATATAGAGATACTTCCCTTGCTGTATATTAGACAAGTTCCATATCTCATCATTCAGAAAAGAGACTGTGGCTCCTTTAAGAAACAAGGAATGGCTATCTGGAGGATCCAGCTTAAACAAAATGAATAAAAATGTCATTTAGTTTTATTTTCCTATAAAGAATAACAGTTAAATGGTTATTTTATATTGACAATTAACAAACAAAAACCCAGTCCTTGCCATTCTTAGAACTTAGCAAACTTGTAATATTTAGAGTTTTAAATGATACTTCTCTGTTTTATCAAACAGGTCAACACCCTGAGGCAAACAAAACGGATCCTTTCAAATTTGTCAGCATAGCCACGCTATTAACATAACTTACTGTCCTCTTAGAGCTGACAACCCCAAAATTGTCCCAAAGGAAAATAAAAACATTTACTATTGAAGCTGCACGTTTCCTATTTTCTGGATGAGAAAGTTTTTGTAAGTGATAACTGATGTTATTTAACAGTGGGGAAACATTCAGCCATGCCAGAAGTTCACAGACAGAGCCATATGTATATACGGGGTACAAACTAACTTACTGCCACAGTATCTTTACCTGAAGATTTTTTTCTGTTGTTATCCAGTGTCCCCCAACACCAAGAAGAGTAATAATATCATGCTTATGAGGCAGCAACTGTGATTTTGAAGTTGATTCATCTTCAGTGCTATATAATTTCACTGAAGGTGGGGAAGGGGAGAAAAGAACAGATTCATTTGAGCTCAGAAGAAAATTCTGTGCAGAATGAAACACCCATCTCTTCCTGTACTGAAAAGCACATACTGTGGAATCTATTGCAGTCCTTGGTCTTCAGATACAAGCAAGTTACAATATATGCATTTGAATGCACAGAATGAAAGATGGCTGTCTGGAACAATTCAATAATACTGTTAGTCATGTGAGAATATCTGAGAAGCTACAAGATTTAGAAAATTCAGTATCTACTTCTTTTAACACATTTTAGTAGAACTCCAAGAAGTTCTTTAATTATTTCAGCTAAAAAGAGTAACTTCAGAGTTTTCAATTATGAATATAGTTTTAGAATTACAGGTTGAAATTACTGGTGATTAAGGCATAATTTCTGTATTCAAATAAGGTAGCATAAACAATGATCTCACATATCTACTCTAAACACATTTTCTTCTTTTAAGTTTTAAAAAGAGGAAAATTGCAGACGAATCCAGCAGATGACTAACAGTACTAGATGCTTCCGCTAGAGGGTGGTATGAGGAAATCTTAAAGATTTCTTAAAGATTTTCTTTCTTTCTTGAAGATTGCTTAAGGAGACTGAGCAAAGATACATACACGAAATTGCATGGGAACAAACAACTAAATGGAATTGAGGTGATGCGGCCTCCACCTATATTATTTGGAAATAATACATTAAAAACCCATGAATATGGTTCTCTGAAGACCAGATTTTCATGATTTACATACCTCCAGCGTCTAGAACAATATCCACTCCCAGACCACCTGTTTCTTCTAAGCAGCTTTCTGCCACATCTATCTTTCCATTTGACACATCTATCACACGAGCTAGAAAGAAAAAATTCTTACATTTGGTGAATTACAATAAAAACGTAGACTTTGGATTCAGAGCAGAACATTTTTAGTTCCTTAAAGTATTGCTAGCAAGTTTGCAGGTAACTTGAACACCAAAAATATGCATTAACTTAATGTAGAAGCAAGACTCACAAGTCTGTTTAAGCCAAAAAGGATAAAGTATGCTACTATGAAAATTAGAAATCCTTTTCTAAGTTAATTCTTTGCTATTATTCTTTTCCAAAAGCACCTTCAAAAATATCAAGTTCTGGAGTGGCTAGCCATGTTATTGAAGCCAAAAGAGTTGCCAAAAGGAGGCACTTTATTTCAAATATCCCAACTTTCAAATTATCTCTCAAATAACCACAGCAGTAATGCTTCGGGAGAGATTTCCAAGCAAAGCTTTCTTCCTTTACCCTACATAAGAACCACCACTTCTGGCCAGTCGCCTGCAGAGCCCTTCTCTTACTTCTACAACATGGTGGGAATCAAAAAACTATCCTCCCTGGCATGGAGCCCTGTCTCCCAGTGTAAGTCAGAAGAAAGCATGTAAAAATGTTATAAATACTGTCGCTTACAAGGCACTGGCTTGACTGTTCTTACAATTCCAGCAAGTCTTTTAGTGTTGTTATATCCATATTTTCTTTAAAATAATGCTTAGTGGCCTTGTTACTTATCTCACAAGACGGATAAATTTATTAATATACTACTTTCTGCATGATGTTTCTTACTCCTAAATGGCTCTCTGGATCATTAAATAAATATTAAGATGGAACTATTCACACCTCCTCTTGAATTATTTCTGACTGAAAGTCACTAATATGTTTTTTTCTCATTTATCCATGATACCATATTTATAGATGGTTATAAAGATAAGGATCAGGAATAACTAGGGCAGAGAAGCAGCAGCTAAGGTTTTTAGGTTTTTTTTTTCCATAATTATGACGTAGAACAAACATTTAGACACTAAACAGGCCAGCAAAATGATAACTAAAATAATGTAAAATCAATCTGGAGGCATATCTCCAAAGCATAGTGGATTAAACTCAAATTTGCTATGTGCACTTACCCACTAAAGGCTGTCGTATACCTTCTTGAATTTGTTCACAGGGGTGGGAAAGAAGGAGAGAAGAAAAATTGCAATAAACTGGTTATTAAGAAGAACACTAACAAATACTCAGTTAAAGCTTTGTGGGGTTTTTTTGTTTGTTTGTTTCCCCCCCTCAAATGACAGGATGCATTCAAATTCTTAGGTCAGTCATTCATTTCTTTCACTGAAGGCAAATTATCTGGCTGAAGAGAACACACATGGTCATAATTTAATAAAGATGTCACATTAACTTAATAATGATAGTCACATTCCCTGTACGCAAATAAAATCCCGTAATATCCTTTCCTTATTAGTTTCTTCAGTCAAGGAGTTAGAAGATTTTTTTCTTCACATGGCAATTCGACATGGTTTAAAGTTCCTGCAAATAGTTTCAATTTTTGAGAATAATTTGGATTGAATAGACTCAAGGCCTGACTATAAAAAAGAAAAGCAATAATTTAATCAGTTTGACTGGTTTCTGACTTCTGCTTAGCAAAAATTTCCAGTTTTGTTACTTAATACTATACTTCAAACAGTACTCATCAAAACCCCCGTTCAATTTCCTTCCAGCAAAATGCTGTAACAATTTCTCTCCAGTGTGTAAAAGGCTAAGCAACAAATTCTAATTTTCTCTAATAATTTATCATTTACACAAAATTTCTCAAAAAACATTTGTAAATTTGTTCAGTTTCTTCTGTGAGTTGCACAACCACAGTAACATAATTCTGGCTGGCAAAAAGACTTCCGTTTCTCCCTTCTTTCACTGTTGCTGAGAAGTAAAAATATCTAAATTTCCTCAACTTGCTACCCGAGTTTACTCTCACCCAGTTAAGTTTTGCTACAGAGGTCAAAGACTGTCACACAAAAGATCTGCTTTCTTTACTGAACATGCTCAAAAGAGACATAAAAACACTGATTAGTGCTTACCACAAATGTATTCATAGAAAGCTCAGTATTGGTTTTAAAGAAAAAAAAAAATGAAACTAACAAAAAGAATAATAAAGTAGGAGGGTAACCTAGGCAACAGAAGAAATATGTATGTATATACATGTATTTTTTTCTTCCAGTCTCTAGCTCAAAATCATCACATTATTTTTCTAATACTCTGTCCCTAGTGTGAAACATAGGCATTAACATTTCAAAATTTGATGCAACCCCCTCCTTCATATTATTATTATATTTACTCCAAAGGCTACTGAAGCCATCCAAAGACTCCATCCTGTTGCTCCAAATATGAATCCTTAAACATTAACAGGAACTTCTACTTCAGGCATTGGAATAATATATATTTTAAAAGACCCCAAAACTCCCCAAAGGAAAAAACAGGCTATTTGCTTTCACACTCAAACTGTTTCTTTTTCAATGCTGTACCTGGGTTGTATCTTCTTATTTGAAGTTAAGATGCTATTAAATATTTCCCCCTAATGTTTATGTTCCACAAACGTTTGCAAAAATACTAAACTATTGTTGCAAAACAAGCACACACATGAACAAGATAAGTGAAGGCCTTCTCACTGCACGATATGGTTATTTCAGCCATTTTACAAAGCAGCTGGTTATGCTACACACAGATAACACAAAGTGCTGCTTATTGACAACTGATAAGACTCCTGGTAAAAACTACACACAAAAAAACCCTCCACCTAGACAACCACAAAACTGAAAAGGAGTCCACCCACAGACATGAGAAGCCTGCTTAGGTAGAGCCAGCCACATGTGCATTACGTAGAGAATTTGTTTTATATTAACATTCATGTAACTTAAAAGTGCCAACAAAAAGTACATATGCCAAGAAACCCAAAGTCATATTCGCATGTGCTGGCAGGGCTATGATAATAAAAATAATTGCAAAGTCCTTTCTTAACTGATACATTTTTCATATGACTAGCAAAATGTACACATAAAATGTTACAAAGCAAAGTTTTAGGTATTTTGTATTTACTCTTTTACCTTGTAACAGCTGGCATAACAAACATATCAGTAGCATTCACAAAAATGCTTTCTGTTCTGATGTCTACAATACATACTGTTACAGCAAAAACAGACTTCTGAAATAAGGAAAAAATAGCTTTGCTGCGAAATTGCAAAAAAACAGAGGTAATATAAAAATCTAGAGACATAAGTCTGCCAGGTCTTAGGAGAAATGATTACATTCCCCAACACAAAACTTTCCAGTTCCTTGTTGAAGATCATTCAGGCCAGACAGCAAAAACGTCTTTCTCCCTGCTCTTGTGTAATAACCTCTGCACGGCTCTCCACTTCCTGCTGCATTATCAGCACTCCAAAGCCACTACTGGAAGAGCTAAATACTCACTTGGTAGGCTGGAAGTGAATCACTCCCCAACACTGCAGATGTGTGTGAACGTGCAGCCCTAGAATGCACATGCACACTGTGTTGTCTCTGTGCTTCCACTGCCAGTTCTGTTCTCAGGAGCCAGAAAGGAATGAAAATTGACAAGAACTCTGTTCTCTCTGTGCCTAAAGAGCAGCTCTCTGGCTTATTTCATCCCTCTGCTAGCTTACTATTCTTGAGCCAGCAGGGAGAACACAAGGACAATACTATGTGCACCTGCATATCAGCAATGCCTGATTTTAGTGAGTCACTTAAGAATGAAAGAGGAGATTTGAAAACTGCTCTAATTCTCCATTTGGAAAGCCAAGATCACTAAGAATATTTCTGTGCAAAACAACAAAGGAGAAAGGAGTCAAGAGTCAGGGACGGTTAACCTTGCCATTCTCTTTTTAGTTGGATCTTATCTTAACCCATATATATTTTGATTGATGCGACTGTAATATACACAGACATGAAAACTGAGTACGCAGTGCTTTCCCCACAAAGATATTCTTACAAGAGACACAGCTACTCATACTGCTTTGAATGACAACAAAAAACACACACTGAGAAATAAACTTGCTGATTATACTAAGAGAGTCTATGCATTTTGGAAGTATCATATTTTGTTCACTGTACAGCAAAGTTCAAGGACTGCAATAAAAACTGGAGTCTGCAATGCCATTTTAACACTGTCTGAATACAGCAATTTTCTACTTTCCACCACTCTGCAGCACTGAAGTAAGAAAAAGTTTGATCAGGATAGATGCTGATAGGTTTTTTGTAGACTCTTTTCCCATGATCTAAACAGCTCTGTTATGTTGAGGAAAAAAATGAAATTAAGTATCAAAGGGAAGAAATGGAAGAAGTCATAGATGAATGCAAGTATTACATCTAATGCAAAGCTCATTTGGAAAACAGGAAAAAGCAGAGCCTTTGAGCATCCAGCTACAGTTACAACAGTATTTGAAAGTGAGCTGCCACACAGGTTGATAAAATACTGTTAGAAGTAATTTGAGTCTGATGAATACTGTATCTCAAGTACGTGATTACATCTGAACTCTGGCTCAGGTACCTAGATTACATACTGTGATAGTGATGATTTAGTAAAGCTTTCTTCTTGTTCACAAAACACAATTTTATAAAATTAAATGACTTCTTGAGTAGTTAGGCCAAAAGCCAGCACTCGAGCACTACTGCATGAGATGCAAAATACTGATAGTCATCACAACTTAAATGAAGAATACAAATGCCATTAAATACACATAAAACAGAAATTAAATACCTACGGAGTATGGAATAGACTTTAAAACTACTTAATTAGACTGTTTATAAACTTGCATTTCAGTTTTCAGCTACTGAAATAAGGACCTAGACAAAAAAATAAATAAATTCAAGACATTCTTTAGCATAAACTTAAGCATTGAAGTATAAAACTTACCCACAGGAGGTCTAAGCCTCTCCAGGTACTGCTTATCTTCAAGACTGTATGCAGTAGAGATTACTTTAGCTCCTCTGTGTTGTGCTAACTGAATAGCTATTGTACCGAATGGCTGCAGAAGAAAAACAGATTAATTTATATACAGGAACAATTTGGTGCAGTTTAATCAAGATTATATTGCAAAGGACATTCAGGAAACGTCAGGGGAGTATCCAGAAATGAACTTACTCCTTCAATAAACCACACCTGAACCAAGAATTTGAATATTCACAGATCTGTTTCTGTTCCAAGTGAGGCCAAAAAAGTGTTTTCATTGACTGGGAAGCTCTGAACAAACTTTTAGCAGTTAACTACTTCTGCTCTTCAACAAAATAGCTCAGCACAAGTACCAGAACTGCAATTGCAACTTGAACCTTTGGGCTTGCTTGCTTGTTGGAGGAAGAGTGCTAGCAAGGAAAAAGCCCCAGCCATATTTGCATTAATGAATCTTGGCTGAGGCAAGCTACACATCTTCATTAGCAATAAAGATTGCACTAATGCAAATGAAATTATTTATATCCAAGAGAAGTTAAAAAGCAGTGGTGGGAAAGGAATAGAAAATTAAGGCACTTTCCTCCAGTTATACCTGAGGGCTTAGGTGTAAAACACCAGAAAAGAACTACCTCTGCACTACATACATAAAGGACTGTATTCTTGGCTCAGCATCTTAAGTGGGAGGGCCCTTTCCTATTAATCCATTAAGTTAAAGGCATTGCCAGGAGTAAAATAAAAGGCTTCATAAGTTTAGTATGTTGTAAAAAACCAAATCATTCTGGTGATAAGACAGTTACTTAGGGCAGAGGTAACCTTTCTGTTCCAAAATCGTTGTTATTGCACAGTTGTTACCTACACTTGCTCCATCCATTACAAGGACAGTTTTTCCAGGAGAGACTTGTGAAAGGTAGTGTAAAGCTGTGTATGCTCGGACACCATCGCGAACGGTCCCGGCTGCTTCAACCCAACAAACCTTCTCTGGTTTACGAACTCATTTGCGGGAAGCAAACAAACAAAAACAGATGAGAAAATAAAAAGCAGCAAGTCCCTGGTATTTCACTCAGAACTATTTTTCAGACTTCATACATTTCTAAAAAGTGACAAAAAATTATACAAGTCATATCATCTACAGGTGTAATTACGAACCATTTCATAAAGCAATATTCTGATATTGTGTGCCTAACATGGTAACGGTAGGTCAGCTACATGGAGTTCTAGTGGAAAAGGCCACTATAATTCCAAGAATAAACAGTTTACTTCTGCAGCACTCTTGTTAGTAAGTTTAAATATAACTACAGTATTTAAACAGGAAAAAAGAGAGACCCACTTCCTACCATAACCTCCTGGCAGAAGTTACCCAAGGAGGTCTCTTTTTTTACAAAGATAATTCTGACACAGAACATTGTTTGTTACGTCTGTTTTCTGTTGGTCTCTACCTACAAGACACTTGTTTTCCCATTCTATCCACAGGCTTAAAAGCCTAGAGGAAGTAACATTAATTAAGTACTCGTGTTAACTAGAAATCACAAGTTCAAACACGATTTGTCATGTCAGCAATTTACACAATTTAGCAGACACCTCGATACTAAGCCAGAAAATCATCACAGCCCAGCTGAGAGTCTAGCATAGAACTGAATTAAGTAAGCACAATTCCCTTGAGGCACACTAGAAGGGAAAAAGACTGGAGAAGTTTGGTCTGTCCCTTTAAGCAAAAGAATTGACAGTGAAGCTATGAAACAACATAAGCAATGCAATCACCTGGGTTCATTTATCAGTGGTGCTGGAAAAGAATTCTAGGTATCATCGCCAGCATCATCACTTTGTGTGCCAGTTCATACTTAAGCCAGCTACTGAAGGTAATACAAAGTCAGAAATATTCTCTGCCTATAACTAATGTAAATAAGTGATAAGGGAGCACAGATGTCTAATTTAATTTTGCTTGATTTGTACTTTTTAAGTGTTAGAAAGAATAAACAGTATATTTTAATCTCTGTGAGTCCCTGACTTATTTTGCAGAAATTGACATAGCTAGTCAGGAAGATTTCATCCCCAAACAAGTAAAAATAAATAATACTTGTTTATCTTTCATACAAAAAAAAAATTGCAGAGGATATTTTACTATATTTTATGCAAAAAAAAGTAGGGTTTTGGTATAAACAAATTTAAAGAAGTCACCTTATAAGTACACAGCTTGAATTCATGGACAGTCACAGAACACAATACAAACTAATCTGAGCAAACTAGTAGCTTGCTCTGAATACAACAAACTGTTGGGAGAAGCTCATATATTCCCAAATTCAGTATTCTACACATAAAAGCACTCCTTGCTGCAGGAGAAAACAGAAACTCCTAAGAACTGAATGTTTCGATACTAGGTTTTCCCCAATCCTCAGTCCCCAAAAATTCCTTTCTCCAGCTTCCAGTCTGCTCATTTTACCCCATCTGTTAGTCCCATCACAAGTGATGTTCCTGGACTGAGTCGAAGTGAGGAAAAAAGAAATTTCTCCTAATTTAATTTTGTGACTGATGAGGTGAGGAAATAGTACAAAGACAGTAAAGGAACAAAAACAAAAGTCAGAAGGAAAAAAAAAAAAAAAAAGAGCCAGCTTGTGTGGTTTAGGGAAAATATTAATCCATCAGATGATAACAGCAAAAGAAAAAACCCTTGAGAAGTTGTAGTAAAAGTTTCTATGAACTGGTGGAGTAGACAGAATGTCTGAACAAGCTTGCTCAAGATTCAGATTAATCAACTCCTTATGAGAAAAGGTAAACCAAAGTCTAAAGCTACAGTAAATCTAAATACTAGCAAAATCTATGAACAACATACCCAGATAGTGTTCATGAACTAGAATAACTTCACAAAGACCAGACTCATCAGAATCCAGGGGCAAAATTCCTGGGAAAAAAAAAAAGAACAACAACAACAAAAAAGAACATAGACATTTAATTTCAAACAAGCATACATTATAACCAAAACAAGCTCCTAATGAAACTGTTAGTCCCACTTGGTCTATGGTTCAGCTGCTCTTTCGTCAGGCTTAGGACAGGCTAAGAAAACTTTGCAAGGTAACAGCCTGTAAATTCTATGGGCACAGTGCACAAGCTGGTTCCAAGGGTGCTCTAAATGGCATTTTGGGGTGGGAAGAGAGAGAATGGGGAAACTAGTGAATGCTTTTTTGGTTCTTGGCACGCTGAATTTTTGTCAGGTCATGTCTGAACTCATTTCACACTGCTTTCACTCTGTCAGACCTTCCTGCTCCTGCTCTGGGCCAGGGCTAACGCAAAAGAAAATTGAGCTCCATGTTGCAGCTGGGCACAGACCAACCCATGCTACAGGTACCTCTACTCTTCCATCCTGATGCCTCTAAGTGTGTTGGTAGCAATGGCAACAAGAAAGGCACAAAAATAAGCAGAGGAAGAACAAGCAAAAATGTGAGTATAAGTTTTAAAAAGCTGGTGTGCAGAAAAGGATCTGAATGAAGAAAGTCGCTAATGGAAGACAGAAATCAAATACAGGACAGAAAGAAGGAAAAAAAAAAGAAATCCATCTTGGCCATAAGAGGGCTTTTTTCTTCCACTGGCCAAAGAAGGAGATTCATGAACAGTAGGTTCTGGCAACTAATCAGTCTTCTGAATATATGTACCCTCTTTCCTCAGTAAACCAGTCTTTTATTCCATCTCCCATCCAAATCTTATAGTCCATTTAGACCAAAGCAAGGGCTTTAACTTAAAAAGCCTCAGCACGTTCGACTGCTGTTTCCAGCCTTTCACAATTCCTATTAAAAATGGTGACCTACAGTGGTTGTATACATCTGCAGATGTCTCTAGGCTTTATCTATGGAGTAAAAATAATAAAAGTAATAATAAATCTAAAGTAGCTATCTACAGCAGCTATTGTGCAATTAAGACATAATGCAAGAAGGGCAAGGATCTCAGAACACTTTAAGTAATCACTTTCTTACATCACTATCAATTCTGTCTTACTTTTATAATTGAAGTAATCCTCTAATATTTTTAAATTAGAATAGAAAATATAAACATGTATGAAAGAACACCTCTAAGAAATACCTCTTCTGCAATAAAGCATCATTCAGATTTTGATGATCAATCTAATACTGTACTTCATATGTTAAGCAGAATATCCTTATAATAAACTAAAATAGCCTTTGCACCTAAACCAGTTTGCATTCTAATATCTTACTATAGAAAAAGCAAGACATGAAATTAATAAAACACAAACACAGTCCTTTTCTTGACAGATGCAGAAGTTCAGGAACAAGTCATATTATCTCCTAACACTCAGGACAGACTCCAAAGAGTCATTACACACTGCTGACAACTCACGTCAGTTTCAGGGTCTTTAATACAAATCACAAAAAATATCACCCCTATACAGAGGGAAAGACACATGGCATCTTAAAGAACCATTCCCCTTAGTATACCTTATAATGCTTACAGAAGCTCCAACATGAAGTACAGACCTTTATTTATGCATGCTATACACATGAAGCATTTGACACTAGTACAAAATTAGATTTTTCACCTTAGTTGTTAAGAAATAGTCCACACAGCACAGGGCTTTTGTGCTTTGATTATTTATGTATTCAGCAACAGGGCATATGGAAGGAGTGACATGCAAACTGGTTAACCACCAGTAAATATAAGCAGGTACATTTTTATTTAGATTCATCTCTTCAAATTTGTGGCCAATTTAACTCTCAGAATATTTTCCTCTGCACTTATTTTAATAAGAAACATAGCATAATTGATTGCTAAAAGACTCGCTGTAACTTTGAAATTAAGTCAAGAATGTATCTCAAAACATGACCTTTTGCTGGTCTAAGGGTTTACTACTGTATTTTTCTTAACCAAACAAATTATTCTGTATAATACGATACATTATATAGACAAAGAAATCTCCTCTGGAAGATTAAAGGACCTTTAAAAGCAAGAAACAATTCTTGTTATGATTTTAGGAATAGATTAATGATTTAACACATCAAGTTCTTCCAGTGAGCACAGTACTATTCTTACATGAAAAAGAGTAGATTTATACATAAGGACGATATTGCTATGTTATTACTGTTAAACTCAGTAAGGGAGGGGTGTGTTTCTACACACACAAGTACTATACTCTTTGATAGAAGGAGAGGCTTTTTTGTAAAATTCAAGCAGAAACATTTTTCTGACAAGTGTGTATTTTGGGACAGTTTGATATTATTAAACACACAGGTAACCAGACCATTTGGCAATAGCTAATTTTCTTTTAAATCTTTTCATTCATTAACTATGTATAAACTCACAGCAAAAGTGACTGGTAAGTATGCTTGTTACGAAAGATTTACCATAACAGACACATTTTACCCTATCTTTTGTCTTTATAGCATCTATATTTTAGGCATAAGGTTGAACCACTGTTTGAAAGGGAATTATATGACATTTCACTATTTAAAGAACTGGGTTTTCTCTCTTTTAGGGTTAAAAATATTTAACATTGTTTTCTTCATCCTCCTATTTCCACACATGTAATTCTGACTTTTCTGTACCTGCATTAGCAAACATTCAGTATTCAAGAAGAAAAATCTCTGACAACAGCAGTCTCAGACAAAATCTATCTGCTTCCTCTATTCCCTTCATGTCAGATTTCCAATGAAGTATCTCAGATGATTCAAACTAATTACTCTTTGAATTAATAAGAATGGAATCAGGTCTGTTTCACAAAAAAACAAACCCTCCTATAACCACGCAGAACATCACTTAGACTTGAGTCCACTGATGTATTTTCAGAGGTGTTTTTTTTTTTTTTTTTTTTTTTTTTTTTTTTTTTTCTCTTTACTTACTAAGATTATGTACCTTCAGCTACAACAGAAGGGAATTGAAACACTATTTTAAATAATTCAACAGATGCTGCATAGTTCAGTAAGATATTTACCAAATGAGCAATACTGTTTACAATAATGATACTATTTACAGTTCAAAGTTAAATCGTATGCAATTTCAGAAAACGCCTGGTCATAACTGTTCTATTTTATTAAACAAAGAAAAGCCACTTCTGTACCCCATAAACTAGAATATTAACTCCCAACTGTAAGAGTTACACCATTTGTTGTGAATAATAACAACAATTCCATTAGATTTAAGCTAATTATATGGAAGTTCTGCCAAAGCTTTACCAGGAAAAGAAAAGCCTCAAACACTTTCCATGTGACCTGGAAGTCTGTTTTAAACAAAGTACAGTGATTACCACTTGCCTTTCTGATGCGTTTCTCTGACAATAATGTCATAGCAAGATGATAAAGTACAGACTCCCTGTGGTTAAGTTAGAGGGGAAACAAGTCCACTTTCAAGAACTCTAATGTACAGTAAAATTCAAGATTCTGGAAAATGAGCAGCTTGAATCAGTGTTTTGTTTCAAACGTGGCCTTGTATTTAGCAACACACCTGAGTACATGCACTGTTTTTTGGCAACCCAGAACATCAGCAGAACTGGTCAATCTACTTGCATGTTTAAGTTAGGACCACGCTTAATTTCCTAACTCAAACAGGAATTGACATGGCTTAGAAGAAAGTGAACAGTCTTCAATGTGCTCAAACAAGAGAGTCATCACTACTGGTTAGAAGTGTGTTTTTGTATCATACTCAAAAAGGCAGGAAATATAAACCTAGATTTTGTATCATCCACATAAATCAAAAGATACAAATTACATCAGGATGGTGTTATAAATACAAATAATTGTATACGTATTCAGATGGATGCCTTTAGAACACTCTTTTGACATGGCTAACTGGACCCATGTGTATATTCTTACAGATTTGGTGAATGCAGTAGGACTATGACAGGTTATGTTAGCTGGGGACCTGGACTTCCACTATTTTAACAAAAAAAATTGGTAAGAGAACACTCATAGAATACCGTTCTCATTTATAAGAGTTTATTTATGTAATGCTAGTTGAATCTTTGAAAATAAAGGTCTAATTGACACTTTTGCAATTATTATATCCTCAGCCATTCATTATAAAAAACTTACGGTGTTAGTTTATAAGGCAAACAAGCATTAACTCACCCACCACTTCATCATCTGGCTGAAAAAAGGTCACCTTTCTTCCAACTCATGAAGAACACATGAAAAGGAGGAAAGAAGGTATGAAGAGAAGAGTTTACAGCTGAAATTGAACGTACAATTGAGAGCACTGCTTATCTCTCGCTCACAAAACTGCTAGTGGTGTAAAAATCTATTAAATATGCACATACCAAGCCCAACTGTTTAATTCACTAAACTTTGGCACCTCATGCACAAAGTTATGTGCAAGTACACACACACCTATGTGTTTAAAAGATCTAGGCTTTAAACTAAGCATCAAAGATGGATACACCGCCAAAATTCTTCAATATAATTATAGCCTTACTATTCCAACAAATTATTTTTACAAATGAATTAAAGATTGTTATAGCATGTGCTGGTAATATCTTAAGATCTTGATGTCTTTTATTTAGAACGCTGTCATGCTTTTTTTTTTTTTTAACTCTGAACAGACATGCAGGAATTGTATTTCAGTTCCTTTTTTTACTTTCACTTCAGTATCATTACTGACTTGGGGGAAGCCTCATTATGAAAACAAATAGTTCCTGCTATCAAAGGTGTCCCATGTAAACAGCATGTATTTGCTTTGGATTACTGGGCCTTAATTCTTGCATTATAGCCTCACAAGACAATGATACTAACTTACCTTCCAATACAACTCCAGAAATTTCTCGACCAACAGGTAGAAGCTCCTTCTCCAGTTTTATTTCTGACAGAAGCTAAATGAAAACAATGGTTGCAACATTCTTACTAAGGCTCAAGATTTGCCTATTTATTATCATCTTACAATGTTTGATATACACAGAAAGTTGAGCCATTACCAAAATGTCATCTGAGAGAAAAAAAGAACACATATTTCTCATTTCATATTATAAACACTGCACTATTTTTCTGTATTTAAATTTGGAAGCAGATTAAAAAGATAAAAACAGAGTTATTAACAGCCAAGCCAAACTGTGACTTGAAGTCAGTATGCAGAGGATGATAAAAGGGATTTACTGCAAGAGAACTCACAAATGACACCAATCCTTTTCCATAAATCAGGAACCAAATTACAGGTGCTTTTTATTTGAAGAGATATGCAAGAATACCACATCAATCCTGTGCCCTCTTTCTCAGCAGTAAAGCCATACCCTCAGATGGCATAAATGGAATTGTGCCAACTACCAGCTAAGGCCCTGGCTTAGATCTTCAATGGAAACTATAAACACCTCTAGCTTTCAAGAAAAAAAAAAAAAAAGGCAAATACCTTTGTATCTATCCAGCTCAGTGCACAGGCTCTAACTTGTACCTTCACATCATTGTCTCTTATAGGAGGAAGGTTTTCCTAGGAGAAATTTATAGATGTTACATGATAAAATGGAACATGAATGTGCTAGTAGGATCCCTCTCAAGCTCTTGAAAGCATTTTTCCCAGAGTCTTTATGTTGTTTTGTAGTCAGAACAAGAAATTTCTTTCAATGAAAGCAGAACTGATACCACAATGAATTTACAACACCATTTTGAGTACAAGTATATTACTATTATATACTAGACCATACTAAACCTTAAAAGATACTGACATTTTTTTTCTTCCCTATCTGAAACAATTCTAGTAGATAATTACCTACCTACTGCCTATCTAACAAATAGAAAGAAGCAGATCTTTATTGTTAAGTGATAGAGAATTTAAAAATAATTTTTACATGAATGTCTGACACACATACTGACATGCTGAGGTAAATATTCAAGATGGTGTCAAAGAAATAGCACCAATAAGAACTGTTGTTAAGTCCCACAAATGATGGGCACCGTGTTCTACTAATGAAGTATCTCCTTACTGTTTCAACATTTGGTTTTGGGATTGATACCTGAAATGATTTTAACTAGTTGAGTACTTAATTAGCTAAGTTGAGTTCTGAACTATGGACTCCATACAACTGTTGAGGAGCTACCTCAGGTACTGGAGGCAAAATACTTATATTTCCATGTTATACTGTAGTCTGCAGTCTAGACGTCTATTAGAATTGAAAGTGAACCACTTACCAGAAAGGCATGCAAGAGCTTTGTTTCTACTTCTGAAGTTTGGATACATTCTCAAGGGTTAAAGTTTCCTTTTATTTATTTTTTTAAACTCTTCCCAAGAAACAGCTCTTCCTTTCCTCCTGGGCTTAGCAACATGAACAGTAACCTCTGTCCAAGGAATATTGAGCTGAACTTTTTCTCACCCCAGCTAACTTAAACACTTGCTGTTCCTTTAAAATTGCAAGGCATTTTGCCAGTCAGCCTGACCTCCTGCTCCTCAAACAAACCCAAGTGGGTCTCACTCTTCATTACACAAAACAGAATAGCCATTAAACTGTTGAACCATAAAAACTCTGCCTCTCCATTTAAAAAAAAAAAAAAAAAAAAAAGTTGGAACCAAAGGGACTTACGCATTTTATGTAAATTTAAGATGCTATTATCATTTGGAACTACCCTTTTGTTATGCATAACTCAATGAACCTAAGTACTGCTACAACGCACAAAATAAAATTACTTGTCTTCATAAAAGAATACAAGTCTTAAGAAGAAAAAGAGACCATAAAGAGCTTGTGCTGTTAACTGGCTCCTGCCTTCAAAATTTAAATATGTAATTATTAGGAACTGACCAAACACCGTATTAGGTTTCCTACAGAAACTCTTCATCCAAGCTACTGACTTCTCATTACCCACGTTCTGTTTCACTAAGGTCTCCTCAGCCAACTAGCTTTCCTTTTCCTGGCTTTTTTTCAATATTTATTTCTATTTAAGATGAGGATTCCATAGCACTGGTTGTTACACAGACACCTGCAGAATCAGTTCCTGTCTGAAGAGATTTAAATAGGCAAGCAGACAGATAAAGTCTATGCCCAGGAATGCAGTTTCAAGATCTGCTTTGGCTTACCAGAGCTGTCTGGCTCACCCATTGCCAGCATCTACATATTCCTATCCCCTCCTTTGTGTTGGAGCTAGGAATCATGGAGCCATCAGTTATGTGAACTAACTGGGTAACATATTACTAGTTTCCACCTTGGCAAGCAAGCTGATCCATCTTATAGCTCCATGACTTATAAAACCATTACAAAGAACAGAACAAAAATGTGCCACTGAAAGGTGAACAAAACCTTTTCAGCAAAAGTACAACCAGTTTAAGCAGATCTAAGACTGCTCCATGAATATGCACCTCAGTTGCAGCAAAATCACCCATCTCATTGCATGAGGTAGTTCAGGCAGTTTGTTAGGTGTGCTTCACTGCTGGGTCTTTGCAGCTGCTCAAGCAAGATTCTCACCAGTACTATATTATTTCATTTTGATATATGGCTCATTGATATTTTTAGGTCTCTATTTTACACAGGTATATATAGGTATATACAGTAACCTATTCTGTACCTGTAAGATATTTAAGAACACAGGTTCACATCCTCAAAACCATGCAAGCATTTTTCTACTGTTCAGACACCCATACCACATCAATATGCACTCACTGACATCCTACTTCAGCCATATGCCACAAGCTCCTATGTATGCACCTATCTAACTAATGTTTGCATCAAAGTGACAAAGACTCTTTAGCACAATAGTTTATAATAACCCATTAAAATAACACACTCCAAACATGATAGATTTCTTGTGCTACGTTTCTACTTTATCAGTGACCAGAAAATCAAACCAGGAGAATCCACATGAAGCCAGGGTTAATTTGTTATGCCTGCAAAACTTGTTTTTAAAACACGGACAGCAAAGCTGGACACAGAAATTTGGCACTTGTCTTGCTAAGTGCTGCATGATGATGGCAAAATACATCTTCCCTACTTTCATCTACCTGCCTGTATGTGCAATGATTACACCAGTTCTTTTTTAAGCCCACAGAAGAGTTAGGTATTTCAATTCCCCTGTGGCATTCAGCCACACTCTCTT
>NW_009954507.1:808742-809577 GCF_000747805.2 Chaetura pelagica | reverse complement strand
GTCATTTCCTCTCCAGATGAATTCTGCTGACCATACAAAGCCTTCATAGTGGTTTGAAGACACAGCAACCAACTTGTAATACGTACAGTATCTATAAAGCAAACAAGTTAGTAAAGCTTTACGTTACTTCATAAGCAGAATAGAGATTGTCTGCAAGAAACACAAGGCCTACGAGTCCTTCCAGATCAATAGATAAGGCACGATACAGTCACAGGTTCCACCAGTGCTGTTGACCATAATACAGCAAATACTAGGGGCTGAGGATGCACAGCAACAGGCAGTGAATGATACACAAGATTTACTGACTGGGGGTGCAATGCAGATGTGTTGTTTGCCACCCCGGCTGAAAGGCACACACTTTGACCAGCTCTGACAGAGGGCAGTGTGGCCGGTGCAGGAACAGTAGGAACCTTACCTATGACTTCACTAAAAATCACAATTTGGGGTTTTGGTCTCCTCTCCCACCTCGGTGTACGTTGACCTTAACAAACAACAGTCTTCCGGCGAGAAAAAGAAACACATTTTTTTTTTAAAAAAAGAGGCCGCTTCAGGTTGCAGGGAGAAGAAAGGCAAGGGGCCGAGGGGCAGGAACCCATGTGGCTCTGACACTGCTCCTGGCTGCCGGCACCGACACCTCGAGGGACACCCGAGTTGCACGGGGCCGTCCCGAGGCATCTTCCCCTTCCCCTTCCCCTTCCCTTCCCTGTCCCTTCCCCGTCCCTTCCCTTCCCCCTTTCCCTTTCCCCTTCCCCTTCCCCTTCCCTTCCCTTCCCGTCCCTTCCCTTCCCCATCCCCTTCCCTTCCCTTTCCCTTTCCCTTCCCTTCCCCATCCCCT
>NW_009954507.1:803720-807274 GCF_000747805.2 Chaetura pelagica | reverse complement strand
TTGTCGTGGCTGGCCCTGCCGCCCTCCGGCCGCGCTGCTCCGCTCCCCTCGGGTCCGCCCCGGCGCGGGGCCAGGGCAGGAGGGGTCCCGCTCCATCCCCGAGGGCCTGGCACCGGTGGAAGGAGGGAATGTTGTCAGGGAGTCGGGAAGAGGAGACCGGGCACATGATCGGTGGTTGTTGTTTGTTTTTTTTTTTGTCCGCTCGTTTCTGTCGGCCTCGGGTTAGCAGGCAACTTTGTGGATAATGTTCCCTGTGGACGTCTTTTGTTCTGACTCAGCTGCTGCTTTATTTTGAAAGAAATGCGGGTTTTGCTTTTAGAAAAAATAAATAAATTTCTGTGGACTCTACCTTTCTGTGGGCCACGGATGTGTCATGATAGGGAAAACGCTTCTGTAGGTCGTTAGAGAGGGTATTGTTTAATAAATAATTATTGCTAGTAGAACAGCTAGCATTCCAGGTGTGGTGGTGTGGTACCCAGTAAAGCAAGAAACGCTCTGTTTACCTCTTTTCACCCTGCAGTGCTAAAGTATGCTTTTTGTTCAGAGCCTGTATGGCAAAATGTATTGAAGGTAATAGCTGTGCGTTTTAACTAAGTCAGTCTCCAAATGAATGCGTTTTTTTCCCCAAATCAAAACTCCAAACTGTGTATGCAGGAACCAATGACTTTGAAGAATGTTAGACTTCACAGTGTGGTTCCACGCTGTGTTACCTTTCTTTCTTTCTTTTGCCTTTCTGTTCTAGTTATCAGTAAGTTCCCTCGAATAGTATGGTCAGGTGCTGGTTTTACACAGCACACTTTTTAACACACCAGTGAATTGATGACCGAGTTCTTCTTTTGGTTTGAAAACACTCACACTGCATCCCCGAAGCCCTGCTCGAGGCAGGGAGTGAGGTATGGAAGGAGCAGTCTTGCTTATCAGCTGTATTCAGATTTCCAAGTAGAGGAGCAGAGGGTGTACTTGCCTGTGGGTGATGAGGAGGTGTATTGATTGCACACAGAAGTACAGGTAAATAAAACGGCTGCATTCTATTTGTTAACTGAGCATTTAGGGTATGCAGCCATCTATGTTTAGGCCTGCCTGTAAGTCAAAGCAGCCTGAGCCATTTTAACTTGCGTGATTAGCACTTGTATGCTCCCACTGATTTTGGCAGCTTTACAGGCATCATGTTTCGTTCAGATGAACTGTTTCTGAACAGTTTCTCCAGTGTTACTGGACTCAAACTTCATCTGAGCGAGCGGGCTGCTCTTTGCACTTGCTGCTTCGCAAGCCACACTTGATTCTTCCAGTTCTAGTGTTCCCTCTATAATGTCCCACTTTCATTCCAGATGCGATCCTTTTCTGAGTAGCTCTGTTTTCTTGATGATTTTCCTTTATATCCTTGTTCAATGGAATAACTACTTAGATACAGTAAAATAAGAATTGGTATCTCAAAATAAACCAGCAACCTGTAGTGCCTGTTCTGTCTCTTGCTGATGTTAGCTGTTTGGTGGAATAGTCTGCATGCCCTTTCCTTAATACCTCTAATTGAGCAATTAGGATGGGTTTGGATTCAGGAAAAAAATGTGAATCTAGCAATCAGCTAATTCTAAATGATGATGTTGAATAGCCTTTTCTGGTCTATATTTGTACTGTAATTATAGATTGCAATTTTAGGTTTTATTAAATAACAGCAGGGAGAATAGGAAAGATAAGTGTTTGGTTTGTAGAAAAAAAAAAGAGAAATTAAAAGTTAAGGAAAATGTCGGCAATGGCTTGAGGAATGGGGAAAAGATTGTAATGGAGAGTTACCAGCTATCAACATTTGTTTATGTTGTCTTTAGTAATAGAGTAGAACAAATCATAAGCAGAAAGGTTTCTTTGTAGCACACATTTCAGTTGGAGCTGGCATAGTAGTTAACCTCTATGAAACCAAAGAGATCAGATTTTTACTTTTTACTATAAAAATAAACCAAAGAATGCTTCTGCTCCTGTTGTCTGCTAGAAACTTCGAATGCTTGTTGTTACTGTATTTAATACAGCTGCTGAACTTTAAATGCCCCCTACACAGTAACTAGGTTTTGTTTTTACTTGCATAGCATGAAATTGGGTGGTGTGGTAGACAATTAGAAATTTGGTCCAGTCCGAGATCCAATGATAAATTACTTGTGCACATAAAACCTTACTGTGAGGTGCTAAAACTTCTTTGTAGCAAAAATAGTAGACTTCTTTTTTAAAGTACACTTTTTAAAATTAAAAAAATTATGTGAGATGCTACTGATTAATTTTGAGTGGCATTGTTACTGTAGGTGTGTTTTGATATTTTAATTGCAGTATTGATAACTGTATTTGCTAGTCATCTATACAACAAAAGAATTGTTTAGTATTGGAACGTGCATGTCGATGTCTAGTTCATCCACCTGTCTAGAATGACCTTCTCAAGATAATTCTGTGTATATGTAGAAGGAGTAGAGGTGGTCAAGTTCTTGATAGATTACACACCATTTGCTTAGAAGAGATTAGTTTCTAATTACTGATCTTAAATGTTTTTCTACAGTTGAAACTGGAATTTGTCTACCTACTTCAGAGTGTCAGAGGATTAATTTTGTGGCCAGAATAGAAAATTAATGGATATTAAATAATTTTGTGGGGGGAGGAGTGAAGAGATGTATCCTCTGTCTTTCCCAGATAGAAAGAGGTTGTTTTTTTTTTTCTTTTTCTTATGCAAAAGGTGCATTTTTTACAACATTCCCTTTGCTGCAATCAGTCAAAATACAGAAAAAATAAATAACATAGTATATACTTGATTTGCTTTTCTCTTATGAAATGTATTAAACTTGTGTATGTTGAATATTCCATTTTCCTTTTTTTGTGTGTTGTTTCTAAGGTAATTGAACTAATTAGTGCTAGTGTAATTTCAGTGACAATCTTTCCTTTTCTCTCTAAATTCAACTTTTCACAGGCATTCTATGTGTAAAGTATGTGGCAAGAGGTTTGAAAGTATTAGTAGTTTCAATTGCCGGAAACCTAAATCTCTGCTGTATTTTTCTCTCACATCAGCTCTCAATCTTCCCTCCCCGTGCTCTCTTGTGGCTTTGTGTGCCCACAGGATATTTGTGGTGACCACAGTTTTGACAGTTGAAGTCTAAATACTAGGGATTTATAAGAGTAAGTTTGTGTGATGGCAGTCCTTGAAAATCATGGGTGTGATGGTATGTTCTAGTATTATAGATAAATATACTAGTACTAATATTATAGATAATCAAGCCCTAGTAATACTGTTAAAAGAATTTCACTGGAAACCTGTTGTCTCAAGACTTCATGTTTCCCTTTCTATTTTGATAGATAGCACCTTCAAATTTCCATGGGGATTCTCTATCTAAATAGCTTTTAAGGATCTAGACTAGAGGATGACTAATCTACTGTAAATGACTGGACAGTGATTCATCTTCGCATAATTTCAAGATACAGTTTTACTTGTTCCACAGAAATGCACAATTTATAGGTAATGTTTATTAATATACTTCCAAAATATAGAGAACACCTGAAGTTTAAATTACGGTTTCTGAAAGAGT
>NW_009954507.1:788822-803541 GCF_000747805.2 Chaetura pelagica | reverse complement strand
AAAGAGTGTTCATGAAGAGGCGCTTGAAATAGTTGGGACTTCCCTAGAGGACTCCATAATGAAACTGCTTTTTAGTACGTTGCTTTTTATACTTTCATACGGAATCGCAAGTAACTGTTAAAACAATTCAGTATACCTTTTCAATAATGTATGAGCTATATATGAGGACTTCTTAACAGCATTTAGAAAATTTCTAACTCAAACCGTACATAATTAGTGAGAAATATTATGGACCAGTGTTCTAGTTGGCTGTTCTACTTATCCTTTAGCCATACTTTCTAACAAAGTTTTGCAAAACTGATTGCCAGACTTTCCAACTGAAAATAAAGCAATGGAAAGTGAAGTTTTTAATGGAATATATACTTCATAATAGAAACTTCCAGATGGACTCACGTGTGCTGTGGGCAGGTGGTCTGGGTTTACCAACAATCCTTCACAGTTACCTGCAGTTTTTATCTTCTTGTTCTGGTCCCCACTTTTTTAAGAAAGAAGCACTCAATTTCTGTGACTGGTGTCATGTTTTCTGCCTGTTTTTACTCAACAGTGTGTTGGGCATAAATAAATCACCCTCATTATATTAACTGCCCACAATTTCTTCAACAGGATTTGTAAGACTTAAAGGACTAAAATAAAGAATCCTAAATTAAAATTAAAGCTGTATGTTTTGAGTGCTTTACAGAAGATACTGTGTGACAAGTAATGCAGGGCGCAGATTTTTAATTTCTCAAATCTGACAGCCATATACTGTATTGACAACTTTATAGCGTTTGAAGATCACCACAGCTTACCAGCAGGCAGCTTTCCTTGGCTTTGTCCTTGCTTTGTAATCAGAAGTAGCTGTAGAATTGTATTAATATTTTGAGGTAAAGACTGTATGCTAACTCTGAAATGAGACATTAGCAATCAATTGCAGTGTCTGCAACACGGTACAAAGTAATTTGTCAAGAAATGTAACAGATACGCAAACCAAATTGTTGCATTCCGTCTGCAGTACTGCAGGCCTGCTGAGACTCAAAGTATCAGAGTTGCAGTGGAGAAAATAAAATTCTATTAATTACTGGTAGAACTTTTAAGTCTCTCAGTGTAAGTACCTAATAATGTTATATAACAAAAACATTAAAATGTTGTCTAGCTGTATGTTTAAGAAAGAGCAACCATCCATCTTGGGGAAAAGGAAAAAAAGGTGTATTTCATTTTCTAAATAATGTTTATCGTGCAAAGTGTACAATAACTTTTTGTTAGTTACCCTACCAGTTGAACTGTAAAACAGAAACCCAATATTGACTGCTGGGAAAGCAATGCAAGTGTGTCCCTGTACAGAATAGAATAGTCTTGTGTGCCTTTTTAGCTGAAGAAGCTGTGTAAAGTCAGCGGCATTTCTAACTTCAAAAGGTCAAGGTGAGTTTATGCAGGGACATTCAGATGCTTATCAACGATGGCTATCTCCATATTACATTACAATTTAATACCTATAGTTGTGTTTTGGAAACTTAGTGCTAGTATATTAAATGTTCATATGACTGATCTGGAAATTGAAGATACAATCAAGCTAATATTTTTTTTTGAGGTCACCGCCTCTTTATTAATAGAAGCCTCTTATTAGTAACTTAAAAAATAAATTTTTCATGTACTCTAGCTTTATATTATAATTTCAAATTAACAAGCACAAGAATATGGGCTGCCCTGTAAGTTGTAATATTTAACATTTTTTAAAATAACTTTTTTAATAGGTCATGGCAGGATTGATCACAACTTCAGTGTTTTCTTTTCTGCCAGTCTTGCAATGTAAGAAGATAAAGGCTGAGCTGATCTATTCAATTGTCTAGTTCCAGATATATTACACTATGTTTAGACATTAGCTTCACAGTGTTAATCCCTCATCCTGCAAGCTATTCTGTATGAACACTTTCTTGTACCCATGCAAAGCCAGCTGTTGAAGAGAATCTGTTGCAAGGTATAGATGCACCTGTGAAGAGTTCCTTGCATGTATGTGGCCTTCAGCCATGTACGGATTCTGTCCAGTGTCCTGTGTTTGTTGTGAAGAGGTTTAGACAGAAGCTCAGTTACCCAGTGTAAGGCTCCAATAACTTGCATAAATCTTCAGGGTATTTTGGGGAAGTAAGATTGTCTTTCTTACAGAACATCATGAACTAAAGCTGACAAGTTCAGAGTTCTGTTTTGTAATAAAATGCCAGTAATCTGATCACGTACCAAAGGAGATGGTGACATTTTTTCATTGAATTGTGTGAGTCCCTGTTGGATAAACTTGTTTCTCTCTTTTTCCCAGGCAGGCAGACAGGCCCCTGTGATATTAATGGATTTTTTGTTTTATTTTGTTTGGTTTTGCATGGGCATCCAGTGTAATTGGCTTTATTTAGATAGCAGTTCTCTGACGGTACTTTGGGGTTTAGACAGAAGCTCAGTTACCCAGTGTAAGGCTCCAATAACTTGCATAAATCTTCAGGGTATTTTGGGGAAGTAAGATTGTCTTTCTTACAGAACATCATGAACTAAAGCTGACAAGTTCAGAGTTCTGTTTTGTAATAAAATGCCAGTAATCTGATCACGTACCAAAGGAGATGGTGACATTTTTTCATTGAATTGTGTGAGTCCCTGTTGGATAAACTTGTTTCTCTCTTTTTCCCAGGCAGGCAGACAGGCCCCTGTGATATTAATGGATTTTTTGTTTTATTTTGTTTGGTTTTGCATGGGCATCCAGTGTAATTGGCTTTATTTAGATAGCAGTTCTCTGACCTGGTACTTTGGGGCATGTACTGCCAGTGCTACTGACACATTTGCTTTCCTATCTCCCTGTCTTCACCAGTCAACGTTTTTATCTGTTCCTTTTTTCGTGTTTTGTCTCTTGTGTCTGTATTTCTTCACTTTAATGATCCTATGCATTTCAGCATTATGTGAAGGCTGGCAGATGTTCTCTCCCACTTAAGTTTTGTATTTTGACATTTGTTGATTTTTGTTCTGTTGATGTTTGTAAAAGCCAATCCCAACAAGGAACGATTGTGTAAACTGCTGGAAATAATTTGTAGAGCTACCTGAAATCCTTTCAAAATTTTCTCACAAAGCAGTCTTACATTTGAATACCTCTGTTCTGTAGTGTGCACTCAAATTGGAAAACAGCATAATAAACAAAGAGAAGAAGAAAAAATTTGCTTGAATAAGGCAGCGTGAAAATAAGTTGTTGTAGGTATTTGAGCAACTGCTAAATTAAAAAACTAGACGTGTATCACGGCTTTCCTCTCTTTTCCTGCTGTTCCTCATAGTTGTATCTGTTTTCATTCCAGTTTGTAAAACTTAAATTCAGAGTTAAAAATGAAAACATAAGTGTTAAAATATGTTTTTATATGGCAAGGTCATCTATACTAAAATTCATGGCTGTACATAATGGATTTTGAAGGTGTTTAATGGCAGAGTTTGAAAACATCCATTATCCATCATAGGAATTTCTGCATGTTGTTCTGTTCTGTACTTTATTTAAAGCCATAGTGAGCAATATAATATGCTCATAAAAGAAGAAATAGCAACTGCTGTTGAGCATAATATGCTAATTTTAAGAATTATGATAGAAATTATGTTTGTCTTGTAGACAGTATCTGCTGAAAAATGGCATTACTTCAAGGAAATATTGCCAAGCTCTGATGACATGGGCAGATGAGGAAGGCAAAGGCATTTCATTTTTTTTGTGGTGTAGCACTTGACTAGATGACTAGATGTAACGGCATTACTGATGACTGGCTGTGGTCAGGGGTCAGTGGCTTACTTAGTATCAATAAGTCTGTCTTAGTGTTGAAAATTCCTCCTTGCCAGGAGCTCTTCAGATGGCATTAGTGATACAAAGAAGAAGAAGGAATTTTGTAGCTGATGTGAAACCATAGTTGTATCCTGCCACTATGACAGTGTGTTCCTCCTGCTGTTATGTTGTTACAGTCTCTGAACCAGGCCTGCTGGTAGGAAGCTGCTATGGGTGTTATCCATGCTCAGGATGCGCTTCATTACTACAGATCTTATAAGAATAATCTGAATGGAATTGAGGCTGGTGTAGCCTTTTCACTTGAATAGTTTCATGCTTTTTTGTCTAATTATTCATCCTTTTTTGCACAATCAGAAGTTGTGGATGAACCGTAAGCCACGTAGCTCTGCACAGTTACTGGATTCTGCTCTGGTGGAACAGAAATACTCCAGATGCAGTGCCAACTTATAACATGTCAAATGCAGCAATAGATTGATTCCATAGTTGTGTCACAAATGTACATTTGGTGCTACTGTTTGAGCTCAGCATCTAAATCTGAGAGGATTGCTTAAAACTTGCACTGTCTGTAGATGATGCGTTGTGGATGAACCGTAAGCCACGTAGCTCTGCACAGTTACTGGATTCTGCTCTGGTGGAACAGAAATACTCCAGATGCAGTGCCAACTTATAACATGTCAAATGCAGCAATAGATTGATTCCATAGTTGTGTCACAAATGTACATTTGGTGCTACTGTTTGAGCTCAGCATCTAAATCTGAGAGGATTGCTTAAAACTTGCACTGTCTGTAGATGATGCAAGCAAAACAGTTTTGCTTTTTGTTTTTTTTTCTTGGGGGAGGGAAGAAGATGCACCCTTTTGAGTCAAATACTCAATGTTTCTCTGAACTGCTGTCAAATGCTACTATATAACTTTAAAAAAAAGTAGCTTATTTATATTAACTAGTTAAGTGAATTTAACCCGAAGAGTTCAATGTGCTATTATTTTATAATTTACACACAAACCCATGAGTACTTACATTGCAACCCAGAAATGTCCTTAAGTAAAGCTTCTTCTAAATAAATAAATAAAACAATCACCAAACCCTGCATTAATTTACTTGATTTGTTCTACAAACTTACATAAGACCTTGATACTTTGGTGCCTGATCCTGTTCTTCCTCTATCTTGGGAAATATGCAAATTTTTATTTTAATCTCTTTGTATTTCCTAAGACTCTTCAGGTGATGTTATGGGGAAGATCCTGGTGAAGTCTGTGGACTAGTTAGTGATAACATTTATGTGGGAAGTTAAATGGAATTTAAAAACTAAATTTGCATTGGAAGCCTGCTGTCCAGAACCAAGTGGTAGTGTTGACATGCTGTTTGAATAAGTAAAGGGATATGAGATTAGCAAAAGCAGCACAGTATTTTTGTGTGTGTGTGTCTGAGACTAGCCATTTTAGCGTTAGATCATCTTAGTGCCTCCAGATTATAGCAACTGGTGTTGTAGGAGAAAAACAGAAAAGTTTGAAAATATTTGGTAAAACCTTACTATAAAAGAAACAAGACCAAACCAAACAAAAATACTGAAGGCAAACATTTTGTTGTGAATATAATCTGATCCTACAGGGTCTTTTAATTAATTTAATTGCTTGTTTCTTTGTCAAGCTACAGCAGAGAACTTTAGACTTCACTATTAGAATTCAGAATTTCATGGGCAGGTGACAAACTGGTAGGATCTGGCCCAGTTTCACTCTTCTGTCTTGATACAGGCTTCAGAATTCTTGCTGAGTAAGGAAGAGAATTGTGGGGCTGAAAATTAGGAATATGTAGAACTTATTTATTTTTCCTTCCTGGTCTCACCATTTTCTTGTAGGCAGGCATAAGAGAAATGAAGTTTTGACCTTTCGGCATTTTTGGCTCTTACTAGTTGCTGGCTTGAAGAGTTGAACGTGTTCCAGGGATGACATGTTAGCTGAAATTTCAGCAGACTGAAAGACTGTAGTCTTTTCAGCTGGTAGTTGTTTCTAGATACTTGGTAGGCTCCATTGATAGCTAAATAATAAACCTTCTGCCTATTGTGTGTTGTTTGGGTTTTTGTGGATTTTGTTTTTGTTTTTTTTCTTTTCCACGGAGTTTTAAGAACTTCTGTGTAAGTAAGAGGGAGGATTTTTCCTTTGGTGGTTTTGATAGATGATAAAATTTCTGTAATCAGAAATCGCATGAAGCGTCAGAAATGATTTTGCTTTTTTTTCCTATTATGTGTGTTGAAGTAGAAAAATGTTAACACTGTGGCTCCAGGGAAAACAGGATTCCCTGTTGGAGTTGCTTAATTCCTAGAGGAATTCTGGACTTTACTATGGCAAAAAGTTCCTGCTTTTCCTGGATTACCTTGATCCAGTCCTGAATTAAATCACCTGCCGTTTGTTAGGAAAAGCAGGGTAGAGGCTAGTTGGGGCAGGGCAACAGATATATTAAAATAGCTGGAATGCTGAATCTCCTAAATGGTTATCTTCACAATCAAAATTAGGCATTCTGCTTGGGAAGTTCAAAACAGTGACAGAAATTTTGTCGCCCTCTTGTTTGCAACAAAAAACCAAACCTTCAAAAACCTGCAAGAGTTGTCAATCAAGAGTGCTGATTTGGCTAAACTTCATGCACTGAAATGAAGCCTAGGAAGCCTGCATATTGAAATCCATGTGAAATTTCATTTCCTTTTATGTGGAGGTTTATTGTGCTTTATCATCCTTCCCCAGTTTAAAAAGGAAAAAAAGGGGGAGGGGAAAAAGAAAGATTTAATAATAATAAAAAGAAGTTAATTGAATCCTCCAGGGAGAACCATGCATGCAATTACTCTCCACCTGAGATGCTTTGTAGCTAGAGAGGTTTAAAAAGACAGTAAATACAAGGGGCAAGAAGAGGGCAGAAGGTTATAAATAGTGTGTATACACCAGCATGCAAGTTTCCAACCTTACTTTGCTCTTGAGTGTTGTTTTAAAGTGGTAGCAGCAGTTTCTAGTCTGTACCAGGCCATGTACAAGAGGAAGCCCTTGGATTTTATGAGAGTCATCAGGTACTTTTCTGGAGTGGTTTAGATGCTTATGATGAGCCACACTTTACAGCTGGAGAAGACAGATGGAAAAACTCTAGGTTAACAATGTCAGCTGAAAAGGAAGAATGGGAGCCTGTCTCAGCTAATGTATTTTAAACATCTACCTGTTGAGTTCAGTTGTTACCTCTGTACTATATTATGAAATTAGATTAATGTAGTGTACCAATAATTACAACTTGTATTAGCTTGGCTTTGTCTCTCATTAAAGATTGAAGACTTAATTTTGTAAAGATTTAAATAGAAGCAAAGCTTTATTGTGATAAAAGGAAACAGATGAGATTACCTAGTTAGATGACTTCCATCTTTCAATATGTGGACTTCTAAAATATGTCTCTGACACATGGGGCAATATGTATAAGCCTAATACTAGCCTTGATTTTTCTTAGTTATTTTTTCAAGTTACCTAAAGTCTTCCGTTGTGTCATATATGAGCTGAAGGAACCTGTGCTCTTGAGGTCTCATGATCTCTTGATTCTCCTTTTGCTGAGAAAAATGCTTTAACTGATGTGCTTGTAGGGAGGTTAAACCTTTTAACAGATACACACATCAGGAGACTCGTAACAGGAGTGGTTGCATCTGAACACAGAGACAACCAAGTTGCTGCTTTCTTTTGAGAGCTTGCAGAACACAAATTACATACATGTGCAGCTACCACTTTGGAGCTGGCATGTTCGTGTGGTTGTTCACTTTACATCTCCAGAAGATGCTCTAGTAGACTCTTGCAGGAAGTATTAGTAAAGTTTGCCTCTTGGTGTTTTGGTGATGGTAGTAACCAGTGTGGAAAAAACTGTGACTTCAGAGGAGAGGCTTCTTGAATTTTGGGTCTGTCCTTGCAGCTTGCATACCTACAATTTGTATGTCTATTTGTTTACCTGTTCCTCATTATCTGATTTGTTTTAAATGGCCCTAGTTTTGTAATGACCTCAGATTTGCACTGTATCTTGAGTCAAGGCAGTGAACATATATTACTCCTCCCACTAGGAACTGGCTAAATTTGTTGGGAAAGTATTTGGCAGTTGTACTCAGTTCATTCTGTTTGAAAAATGTCTCAGCAGCTGGTTGCTATAGAATCATGATATCTCTTCCAGATTTTAATGTTTAGTGGGTTGAATACAGTGGGGAGGTTATTGGCAAGGTAACTGAAAAAATGTGTAAAGTTCTTTCTCTCTTGGGGTGATGCTGGCTTAGTGCCTCTTTGTAGGACTTCTTTATTATTGTTTTTCAATGGCTTGCATGAGAAGTACTGCTGCTGGATGTTGTGACCTCTGGCACTGAGTATCTGGTTACTCATATTTTTGGCCAGGCTGTAGCATTTTAATGCTATGGCTCATTTTTATTTTTTTTTTCCCCTTGCATTTTTGTGTATCGGTTCAGTTATTATGTCAGTCTAGAGATAAGCATTTAAAAAATTAGGCTGAACCAAATTTCTATTATAGGTCTGCAACACTTAACTTTGCAGTAAAACCAATAAAAAAATTAGATCACTCTTGCAACTGTTAGATACCACTTGGAGCAGCTATGATCACCCTCTCCCCAGGCTGTTTGAGTTGTTGGTTTTGCCCCACACAGTCACTTAATCACTCCCCACATCCCCAAGCAGCCTGGAAGAAGAGAATTGGAAGGGTAAAAGTGAGAAAACCAGGGATTGAGGTAAGAACAATTTAATAAATGAAATATAACAAAAATAATAATAGAATTATTATTAAGAAGAATTTGTAACAAAAAGGAAAATAACAAAGAAGTAAAACCCAAGAAAGACAAGTGATGCAAATAAAATTACTTGCCACTGACTGGCTGACTGATGCCCAGCCAGTCCCAGAGCAGTGTCCCCCCAGCCAAGTTTCCCCCTAGTTAATTACTGACCATGAGGTCATACGGTATGGAATATATCCCTTTGGTCAGGGATCCCAGGGTCCCTGGGGTCAGTTGTGTCCCAGCTGTGTTCCACCCCAACTTCTTGTGCACCCCCAGCCTACTGCTGGGGTGGTGTGAGGAGCAGAAAAGGCCTTGGCTCTGTGTAAGTGCTGCTCAGGAATGAAAACGTCCCTGTGTTATGAACACTGTTTCCAGCACAAATCCAAAATGTAGCCCCATACCAGGTACTATGAAGAAAATGAGCTCTACCCCAACTAAAACCAGCACAGTTAATATCTCAAAGGAACTGAAGGTGCTGGTTTTTTACTTCATCCCCATTCCTCAAGCATTTAAATTCTCAGCTGTGCAGGTAGTGATTAAATGAGCCATAGGCAAATGTATATCCAAGATACTTTTGTATTTCTATCAATTGTCATAATGTGTTTAGCATTTAAGAAGTGGTAATCAAAATAATTAGTAAGATTTTTCAGCAGGTCTTAAGGTAAGGACATGAACTGTTGTCATATGGTAGAACTCCTGTAGTTCGAAATAGTTGTCACGGACCTTGTTTGTTGGAGAATTAAAAGGAGAAAGGAATTGTCAGTAAGTGGCCTGTTCAGTCTAGAATGTCAGTGCATGTCTTGCCAATGCTTGCTGGCAGGCTTTATTGAGGATTCCTTGCTGCTGCCTTTTTCTCCTTTAAGCATATGAACTTGCTTTTTTTTTTAACTGGAATTTTTTTCTTGCATAATTTGGGATTTCCTGCTTAGAAGTTGCACTAAAACAGCTGTGCGTTTCAAGGAGTACTTTGAGTACTTGGGTTCTGAAACTGTTAGCAATATTTAAGCAGATGAGAACTGAGGCATGTTCGTGTATTTTTATCTCTCAGTACTTTGTTACTCATTTATGTAAGAAAGTGAAGTTGATTTGACTTATGTATGAGATACATAAACTAGTATGCTTATGTATGCTAGCAGCTAGTGCTGCTCTGAAAACTTTAAATGTGATAGAAAATAGTATTGCAGCTTTTGAAAATTAGTTGTTACCACCAGATTTTCAGAGGAAACTGACACTTGCTTTGTCTCACATGTATTATAATTTACTGCTTTGTGGGACCTGTTATGACTGCTCACAACACTGGAACTGAGTGGATCTAATAGAAAATGCTGTATACCACACTCAGCATATTTATAGTCTCCAGTGGTTCTTGATTAGACATTTAATCATTGTTCTGATGTCAAATAGTGGTTGAGTATTTTCTTTCCCCAAAGGAGGAGAGATTAATTTTGAGGCAAAAGTTCAGATTCTTTGCCCTGCAAGTAGCCAACTCTTCTTTCCAGTAAGTTCAGATTGCCTTTTCCTTTAAAATCAAGCACCAGTAACTTCAGTGTGTATTTTTCAGGAGAGTTGGAAACTAGACTGTTTAGTTTTTGAGAGGCTTTTTTGTCTGATTGTAAGTGCTTCAGTATGTGGGGTTTTTGAACAGCTGAAATACTGACAACTTATTTTTTAATGTAAGAAATCTTTACCCTACACTTCACCTGCAGAGAAGTGACTACAAGAAAATCTTGCTTGCCATTTTAGAAGTAATTTATTAGCTGTAATGATTGGTGAAGGAGTGGATGCTTCATTATGCCAGTTTTCATGTTCAGGTCATAACGCAGAAGGTAAACAATCAGAAATTTATTTTTAGAATTGAAAGTTTATTTTAAAAATCTTGTCAGTTGCCAACTCTTGTTGAGTATGCTGTGCTGTACTGAAGCCAGCCAGTGTGAGTTGAAGAATTACTGCTGAATGTACTGCCAATTATGCTAGCCTCTGCTCTTTCAAGCTTCCTTCACAGCTGTCCCCAAGCCTCTTCTGATGACGTCTCTGCTGCAGAAAATGGCCCTCAAGCTATCTTATGTTGGAGTCTTAAGACTCAATTTTCAAGGCAAACTTGATGGTATTTTTAACAAGCCAGACTGAGAAATAAAGTAATCCTGATTCAAGAATGAAAGCACCTTAAAGATTCTGGAGTAGGTTGAATGAATGGGGTCAGTAATAATACTAGCTGTCAGGTTTTAATCCACTACTGCAGGTTTGAGCTATAAATTGTGCAGACTTTTCATGTCTGTCATTCTCGCATGAAGGTATGATAACATATTTGTCATGGAGAATAAATGTAATTTGTAATCCTAAGCTACAGATCTCTGCTGTTTCTTTCCCCATGTATAAATGTGCGTATATATATGCGTAAAATTTGTGACCTACAGGTGTGATCCTGTTAGCAAAGTGAGATCAGCTCCTGTTCTTCCAGTACAAAGAGGTTCCCCTTTCTTCAAGCAATTTTTGATGCCTAGCAGTATTATTTATTTGCTATATTAATACTAAGTGAAAAATGTCCTTTGTGTCAGGAGAAATAAATTCACTTAAAGTATCTGCATTATGGTACCATATGTATAACATCCCTTCTGCTATATGCAAATATTTTTTTTCAATTTTACTACATATGCATACACATATATTCTATATGAGCTGTTTGTTCCAGAATCTTTCTGAGCTTTGGCTGCATGCTTTATCCTGAATTTGAAATCAGCATAGAAAGGAAGGAGCTGTCTTGAGGTTAAGCTTAAAGACTAGACTTACTCTTTTCTGGTTTGGGAGGCATATCTGTATACTGGTCACCATCAGTGTAGGTCTTCCATCCTATGAATCTTGAAGCAGTAAGAGAGAAAAACATGTTGAAGATCCACAAGTTTAACCAGCTTTTCAGGAGCGTGCACTGTAATTGGTAACAAAGCATGGGGAATAATATTCTTAACATTCTGTAATTTCTCTTAACGTTGTTACTGATGGCAAGATTAAAAATGGAGAGAAAGTAGCTTCATAGCCTTTTGCAATGATGTAACTTAAACACTATAGATTACTTTTTCTTAGTGTCGTTATTTCCTCTTTTTATAGGATTAGATTTTTAGGCATGCAATTCTCAGTGAAAATGAGGTAATTTTCTTGACTTGGTCCCTGGATTTCACTTGGTAACTGGTAGATTTATATGAGAGGTGTCATCACTCCCTGATATCCTGTAAATCGGGCTTGTCTTGACAGACACTAACTTCCAGTGAACCAAAATAAGCTCATAGCAATAAACGTACCAAGAGAAAACTGTCTGAGTGAGATGTAGCACTGAAGACTTCTGTAGAAATGAAAAGTTCATAGATTTAATAAGATGGCTGTAGTCTTTAACTTCTTTAGCACCTGTGTCCTACAAGAGCCTTGTTCAGTGCTTGTATTGTGAGGGAAAATGCAAACAATGGGGTCTTACAATCCTGTTGACTACTTAAAAAAAAATACAGTAATCTCTTGGCAA
Source organism: Chaetura pelagica (assembly GCF_000747805.2). Lineage (NCBI taxonomy): Eukaryota > Metazoa > Chordata > Aves > Apodiformes > Apodidae > Chaetura > Chaetura pelagica. The sequence goes on along the minus strand of NW_009954507.1, from coordinate 791,482 downwards.
GTCAGATCCTATAACAAAATTCTGTCTTCAGATAATGATTTCATGTCATCCCTGGGTGATGGGTGTAACAATCTGAGTGTATTTGATATCTCCTCAGAACTGTGAAACTTGGAAAGCTTAAACTCTGTGAGGTTTTACATGAGTTTTGTCAGACCTGTGAGGGTTTGATGGAGCAATGGGATGAGTGTTTGAACTATGAAGTGGAAGAACTATCAAGTCCACTGTAGCATCATGCCCTTCCTGCACCTTTATCTGACTTACAATTTCATGATCTGTTTGCCCTCCTCTCTGATCTTTCTTTGCTACTCTCCATATAAATGTTTCATTGCATCACTTCCTTTTTTCTGTCCTTGCCCTTGCTGAGGAAAAAAGACTCTTGAGGTTGTCTTTTCATAATAAATTGGCTGCCACCACATGACTTCAGTGAATAAGGACCATATTGTTACATACAAGCAGTACTGTACTTATGTGTGTAATTGGGCACTGATTAATAGCATGTTAAAAATGTGCAAATATGAGAATTTTTAAGGAGTTCAGTAGGCTTGTTTTCATAGCTGTCTTTACTTTCTACTTGAATCAAATTTAAAAGGTTTTTTTAGTTCTATTAGGTTAGGAAATGGAGTATTGTATTAGGATTTTGTGATTTGATTTTTTCCTAGTCAAAGGCAGTCCCACAACCACAATGTGACTTGTAACAAATTTTCCTGATTATTAGATACTGAAAAACCAAGGACTTCTGAGGTACTCACAGGGGAGCATTTTGTAAGCTACAATAAATAAACTTTTCCATGCTGCAGATTTGTAACTTACAGTAAATAAACCATTAGCACTAACAATACTGTTAATGTTCTTATCTTCTTTAAGGAAAGGAATTTTTATCCTGGAAAGAGGTATTAAACAGTACAAGGAAATTACTCTCTTCAGTATTATTAACCATAGAGACTTCTTTGGTAATATACAGGAGGACCATAACAAAGTAGCCTTTCCAGATCAAGCATGAAAAATGCATATGGTGCCCTGGTCCTGTAACCTCCATTCTTCAGAGAAGCCATCTTATCAGCTATAAATATTTATATACTGAGAATAAGCAACTCCATTTTCATTGCCTGAAATATCTATCTTTTAAAAAAATGGCCTGTATTCTGTTGTATTCTATATCTAGTTGTTTTTTGTTGTTGTTGTTGTTTGTTTTCTTGGGTTTTTTTGTTGTTTCTTGTTTTGTCCCTTGGAGTTGTTCTGTTTGTGCATGTGTCCTGGTTCTCTCTTTCTTAGGTTTGAAATAATACCTAAGCCTTGGCAGAAATGCAGCATTTGGAGCCTGGAATTTTGGCATTTGGTGACACCATATTTGAGTGATTGCATTGCTCCCTCCACTGCTCAGCAGTTAGAAAGTGCTGCTATGGAATACTGTTTGCAATATCCAGTTTGTTATGACTGAAGCTGAAATCTGTCCATCCTTTCAATAAACTCTTGCTTCTACCTATCTCTTCTGTAGTGAGAAAAATGTTAACCTCCTTCTATGTGTTCCTTGAAGGAGTCTGTGCTGCAGAAATACTTGCACCTCAATTCTAGAGAAATATATGGAACACCTTCATTTTTTGTGTCTTATTATAATTTCTTTGCTGCCTCTGAACTCATAGTTAACTGGTGGTAATATATTCAACAGGCTTATTCCTGTCCTTCTGTCTATTCTATTGAATACTCTGACCTCAAGCAAAGTTTGAAACTTTTCCAATAGTTACTGAAATGCAGCAGACTGATTTACGTGCAACTGATAGCATGCTTGTTATCTAGAAAGGAAATTAGTCACTTATTCTTTAAAACAATTTTTTGTCCCACTCGATTGCACTTGCAGTCAAATGATAATAGTGTTTAATATAGAAACAGAATTTATAAATTGGAATACACTTTAAAAAACTTTTTATATATGTATCTACCATTTACCATTTTGTCTTGCAAAACGTTTCTTATCCCAGTGCATATATCAGTTGCCTAGCCCTGTGGACACACCTGAGTTGGTTTTGCTCTTTTGTGAAATTACTTGTAGGCATTTTGAAGGGAATTGGTATCCTGATGGAAAACGGAAGCAGAAAAACCTTACTTTGGGATATACCCTGCCCTATGCAGTTAAGCCCTTTTCACTTCAGTTCTTTAGTATATTCTTAAGCGTATTTTAAATAGGAGGTGTTACCTTTAGCTGTTTATCTTTAACATACTTAATTCCTTGTTTAAGCTGTATGCCACTTTTTGCATTCTTGACAGTGTAGGAGAATCCTTTATCCTCCATATAATGCTGTTGTCTGATAAGCAACCTTTTTAGTGTGAGGAAATATCTTAATTTTACAAATGCCTAAGGGTCTGTCCTTATCACAGAAAAATAGCACAGGAAGTTTCAGTATCTGTTGCATTCTTCCCAATGAAGCTTCTATTTAAAGCACTGTTTTGTCTTTTCATTGTCTGCTGGAAGCATATTTGTGTTAAATGGCATACTGTTGTCCTTAGGTAACATCAAGTAGGTCTTTGGAAATATTTTTTTTGTTTCCCAAAGGTGTCTTTTCTATTATCAAACTATATATTATTGCTTTTGTTGGGAAGGTTTTAAAAGAAGTATTTTATTTTCTTCAAAGCTGTGAACTGATGATCCTGCTCATGGGAAAGAG
>NW_009954507.1:773266-788480 GCF_000747805.2 Chaetura pelagica | reverse complement strand
GGAAAGAGTTTCAGATCTTAGCAAAAGTAAAGCTCTAACCAAATTATCTGCTTCCTAAAATCAATGAAGCTTCAGTAACTAACTCCTTGCAATATATAAGCTGCTTCAGACTCAAGTATGTTCTCTATATGCACCTGGAAACTATTATTTGTCTTGTTTAATTACTAAAGTTCTGTAAATATTCTGCTAAGGGTGCCTGCCTTTAGGTCATCTTCAATTTTTGAGAGACTGAGTAGGATTATTTAATTGTATCCTGTATAGCAGGTACTGCTTGTTGTATATGTTTCTTTTCTTTGAATTAGAAAAGAGACTGTGTCCTCTTTTTTAACATCTTATTTTTAAAAACAACTTGTCACACAATTTACTTGACTGAAATGTAGCATTGGTAACTTATTCAATGTGTTACTGTTGTTAGAGAACTTTGGCTGAGTTGTCTTAAAGTCACTTGTGTGCCAAATCAGTAGAAGACAAAACTTGGTAGACTTTGTATGAGTCAGTTGTTGCATAGTTTCATTATTTATATGTGTTTGTATTATATATAAATCATAAGTCAGAACAGTTTTGTCTGTTAGTGCTTTTTCTAATAATATGTAATTTCCTATGTAGTCTCTAATATTTCTTACAGGGAAATATCATCTACACATAGAATACTGTTTTTTTCAAATAGGTTAGTAGCTTGTCATGACTTTGGCTGGCTGCCAGCAGTGCACCCAGCTGCTCACTCGCTCCCCTCCTCAGGAGAATGAGGGAGAAGATGGGGTGGGAAAGCTCTTGGGTTGGCATAAAGATTACCTTCATGGACAAAACAGACTTCACTTGGGGAAAATTAAATTATCATCACATGTTAAAATAGATTTGGATAGTGAGAAACAAAACCAGATTGAAACACCACCTTTTCCTCCTCCTTCAGCCCAGGCTCAGATTCACTCCTTCTGCCTGACTCTTCTACCTTCCCCACAACCCAAGCAGCAGAGAGGAGTGGGAAATGGGGGCTGTGGTCAGTCCATAACAGCTCCTCTCTACCACTTCTTCCTCTGCATGCTTTTTGACCTCCTTACTGATTACAGTGCTTCGGGATACACCCGCTCCAGCCTGGGGCCCTCCATGGGCTGCAGTGTAGGTATCTGCTTCATTGTGGTCTCTCGGTGAGCTTCAGGGCATTACCTGCTACAACATAGTCTTTCCCTGGGCTGCAGGAGATCCCTGCTGTGGCACCTGGAGCACCTCCTCCTCTCCATTTTGCGTTCACTGCCAGGCAGTGCTTTGTCCTTTGTTACACACGCTTGCCCTGAGGCGTTGCCATCTCCTCTGAGGGGTTAGCTGTGCCCTCTGGTGAGTCTGCTGGAGCTCAGAGAGGCTCCCCATCAGCCTCCTGCTGCCGGCACCAGGGCACCTGCACTCCACATCGCTGTATAAACTTGACCTTGTACCAAAAACCTGCACTGTTTCATTCTTAGTGTCGTGGTGCTCTGTGGAGATACCCACACATACAAAGCTTGTGCTACATATCTATATCATTTTCATAGCGATATACGTTTGATTACATATAAATACATGCATTGCTTGTGAGGAAATCAAAAGGGTCATATAATGGGTAAATGCAGTTTTTAGCTCACTGCATTGTTCACAAATATATTCAGTTGCCTTACAGCACTGGAATCAGGACTCTTACCTGTGTGTTAGTGCCCAAAAGCAGAGAATTTCCTGGTATTGTGCTGCATCAGTAGCTTTATAGGTCAGGACCATGTTTTTAGCTGAATATGAGAATCCTTATAATTCAATTTTGAGAATTTTTTGTTTGTGTGTTGTTTTTTTTTGTTTGTTTGAAAACAGAAATAATGAGTGGGTCTTTACCATTCACTTTCATTGTTTTGGGAGCCTTTTATTTTGGTGAAGTGCAGGGAGGTTAGCTGTGCCCTTTGGTCTAAGAGTTCAGAAGACCTGAATGGTTTTGGAGGACAAGCTGACCTACACTGGAGTTCAAAGAACAGAGCCATCTCTGTCTTCTCTTCTATCACCAACTTTATCCCATTTCTGCCCTGCTAGACCTTTTATCTTATAGTTTTGCCTAGGAGGAGAGGAAAGGGAGTGGACACAGATCCTGAACTCTAAATTTACACTTGTGCTGACTGGGCTTTTTCTTCCTTCTTACCCTTCCCCTCAGCATAATAGTTGCTTTGGGGCAGAGGCGGAGAACTCAAAACATCTGGGTTTTTTCAGTTTTGTTTGTTTGGGTTTTTTTGGTTGTTTTCTTTATTTTTCTTTCCTTATTTTCATTGTCCCCACTTCAAATAATCAGCTATCGAGTTCAGACAAGAATGGGGATTTGCACAGCACAGCTACATAGTATTAGGTTAGGTTTACATGTAATGGAATCTTGGGATAGAAGACTGCCACTGCTGTCCAAGAAAGGCTTGATAGCACTGACCTATTCCTTTGGCTGTCCTCATTCCTCTTTAAGAATATCAAGCTGGGTTATGAATCCTCTCATCTGTATAGTGTTAGAGACAGTTATGTTGGTCTACTCAGGAAGGAGTAGCACAGATCCGTGTTCTGTGACTGAAAACACAGCTCACGTGTCCATCATCTCCACCCTCTATCAATTCTGAGTTCATGCAGGGGTATGAAAAAGGAATCCTTGTTGTTAGCATGCCTTTAGCTGCAGTAGAGGTAAGGAGCAATGATTAAAATGTGTTGAGAAGGCAGGAACACTGGAGTAATGCTGGACCAGTACACTGAAACATGGAAGCATTTAGAGTTGTATAGTGGGAATCTGTAGGAAAGTAGAAGTTTATTAGCTACCCTCTGGAATCTTTATATGACCTTCTTGACTTGCAAGTAGGAATAGCTATGTGCACCTCAATACAGGAGATGGCCTAAGGGGCAATGGAAGCAGCTGTGCCATGGTAGTTGATGTAGCAATAAGGAAACAGTTAACCTGCAAACCCCCCTGATAATCGTATTATCCAGTAGCCGGGCTGTTTCTTGCTGAGGCAGTAAAGGAAGAAACAACGTTAGTTCTTATGTGGACTGGAGGGATTAGAAAACTGATGTGAAGAAACGCCTAGTGAAGCAGAGGTGATCCAGTGCTACATTGGGCTTTCAAAAACTCTGCTCTCTTCTCTGGAAAGCTAGAGTTAAAGTGTTGAGTGGCTAAGTTAAAGGTGTGATGTGACTATCAGCCTCTTCTTAGAATAATGCAGTAATATACAGACAACATAAAACTAGTGTTTAGGTATTACAGAGCACTCAGACTTTGCTTTCCTTTGGAATCCAGACTTTGGCCACTTTTCTCTTTTGTTCTCAGTGTATCTTCTAAGTGCCATTGCTTAGTGATCCTTGAGCCATGGAGACGGCCAGATTAACAGTTCTGAAATAAAGCATGACTGTCTTAGTTTTATGTAATGTAAATGGCAGAACCAATCTCCTTTATCTGATTCTATTAGCATTCAGTATAACTGTAAACCATGACTTACTGGCAGTTGAGATCACTGCTCAAGTTCACATCTGTGATACAAAATAGATGCTAAGGGTCTGAGAGAGCACACAATACTTTCATATCTAGTAGTGATTTCTTGCATTTCTTTGTCCTCCTTACTGAATAATTCTGGAAGTTATTCCCAGGGTACTGTTAAGGCTATCTCGTAGGTACGGCATGTAATCTTAGCTCTGTAATCCTTGTGTTTCACATTTTTAGTATAACAGAACTTGTTTTGAAGGCAGAGAAAACTTGCCAAGTGCAATCGTGTTAATGAAGCTTTCTAACAAAAAAACTCCAAACACTCAGCCCAAAACAAACAAAAAATGAAAGCAGCCTATTACCACACCTCTGTAAGGACAACTAAAAAGAAAAAATGACAGTTGTGAGAGCTAAGAAGGTACTAAAAGGTCATTCTAAAAACAAGAAAAGAATACATACTTTGCAAGATCTGGTGGTTCAGAATAAAGTCCAAAAATACTGAAGTGAAAATAAAATGTTTATTTTATTTCTTAATAAGGGTTTTAGAAACGGTTGAGTGGTGCAGGAGATTTTCCAGTGTGTTAAATCTTTTAAAATAGAAGCCAGTCATGTCTTTAAAAAGATACTGTAATTCAGACATAGTTCACTCAATGTTAGAATTACTGGGTGAAATAGTGTCAAGATTAAAAACAGTCTTGTGTATGTACAAGATTAGAAACAGCCATTCAAATTGTGCTACCTAGACTATACAACAAAATCATCTCTATCACCGGCAGCCTTTGCTTGCTTTCCTCCTAATGCTAATTCCATTTGATGGATCTGGGTACTCCTTAAGGGAAGGACTTCGGCTTTCGTTATATAGCCTGTACTATCCTGAACATTTTAACTATAGTGCTTGTGAGCTGCTCGAGTACTGCTAGTGATGGTAGTTGTCAGCAACATTTCTTATGTGGATGATGATGCAGATTGTAATGAAACTGGAAGATACCCAGTTCTATAACTTCTCATTTCAAAACTTATCATTTAGTTTCTTTGCTGCTTGGAATACCCACGTGCAAAACATGTTCTTGTGGTTCATGAATAGACTGAATCAGGTTTCTGTTCCATGCTAGTAACTTTTACTATGAATTAGAACACTTTGTTGCCATAGTTTCCCCAGTTTTGAAACGGGGATAGTCATCCTTACTTGCTTCAGAAGGGATGATATGCCAAAAACCAGTTACCTAATGGCTTCTTGTCTTTGAACTCTTTCTGAAGAAATAATCTCATATGTTTGTTAAAGATAAGTAGTGAGCACCTTGCTCAGGTTAAATTAATAATTATTAATATTTAGATGTCAGTTGAGAATGATTTGTCAAATGAGAAATAACTTCACCCAGAAGTATATTAGTTATAGTCTGGGAAACTCAGTACTGTTTTAATGAAAGACAAATTGTGGAAAACAGTGAGCCAGCTGTTAAGTTTGGATGGTAAAAAAGTCTGTTGCCTGAATCTTAAGCTGATTTGTGAACATTGATTGGTATAGGTGTGGTTTGACCAAGAATGTTCTTCATAACCATCCTCTTGAACTTTGACCCTAAGGTCTTGAAGTAATAAAATGTGTTTTGAACAGTGTCCCCCCTTATGTGGTACTTCAGCATGAACACACAAAAACTAGGTGGTTCCTGTGGAAGTGTTTGTGGAGGGCTTTCCTACAAAAATACTTAAAGTTTACATGATTGAACAACATAAAGTGACCATGCCATGGCAAGAAAATAATATCCTTAACAGCCTGCAAATTTGTTGTACACAGAAACACCATTTATGTTGTTAGTCTGGGGCTTCCACACCAGTTGATAGTAAGTGTCAATATTCAGCTGATAAATGTCTTGGTTTTTCCTGTTTTTAGAAAGTTGTTAAACTCGTGAGTTGTCCTCTGATTTAGAGTGGATAAAAGAGTGTCTTGCTACTTCACCTATTGTCTGCTTGGTGGGTTTACAGTGATTTTTCTTCTTTTGTGGTCAGGTTATCCTTTCCCCATAGCAGAAGATAGATAATGTGAATGCAGAAGTGACCTTTTCAGCAGTTTTATCATTGCCACAGGAATTGAAAAGCATTTGCAGTAGTGACTAATTTTGTTAATATAGTTCGATTGCTTGGCAAAACATACAAGAAACAGCAGAAGTTAACATTTTTTGAGGCAGAAGTTCTGAAAATTTTGACTGAAACTGCTAACTGCGTTAACGATCTGATCTCTGAAGAACAAGAATCAAACTTGCCTGAATGTTTCAAACTGTTTTTGTTTTCCAGTGCCCATCTGGTATTACTAGGCTCTGCTGAAACTATCAGAATTGTTTTATTAATACTAGTATAAAGACTTTCCCTTGTAACATGGGAGAAAAACAAAACCTGCTGTTAGTCTGTGATATTCTCACATGACATCCTTCTTAGGGGAATTTTGTCATAATTTGGAATGCCTGAGGAGGATGTGGGTTTTTTATCTGGTTGGTTTTGTTTCTTTTTTTCCTGTAGGAGGAGGAAGGTAACTGATAAGTTGCCTCAGGAATTACTTCTCAAATTGTCTGCCCAAATTATCTTGTGAATGACTGTTCAGGAATAGAAATGCTGTGCTGCACTTTTAGGAAAATAAAAATATTATTTTTGTGTGTGTGAATCTTGTCCTTATAAAGACAAATAGCACATCAAAACTGCTCTTAATTTATACCTCTTATGGTTTCATTGCATTTTTCTATGTAAATATGTCCTTCAAAGAGCACGGATAACTTTAAATAGAAGCTATAGTAAAAGTTTTGAATCACATTGTTAAAGTCCATGTATAATATGGAGTGGAAGGAATTCTTATGTCTGACTTTTATGCAGAAGTGTTGTTAGTATACTTGTTTTCAACCTGATAGTTTTTCAAGGTAAATTCTTAGACATCAGTACTTAAACCTGTTATGATCTGAGCTTATGTACATACAGAGTTAGTCTCTGCATAAGTTTAAATTTTACCTTTGTATGAGTAACTTTTAGTCTAGAAAGCCTCTTAAAGGGGCACCAGGCTGTTAAATAGAGTACTACTTGTATATACAAAAGAGTACTACTTGTATATAGAATATTTGTTTCTGAGGAGAGAGTGGATGATTTGGACTGAGATGGGAAATAAAATACTTCTGAGCTTATCTAGAGTAGTATGAGGTGGACGAAAGAGCACTAACAGCTGAGATTGCTGGGTATCTCCTTGCCTTCCTTGCTTAGCTGGGTGTAAGAATTTTCCTTCTCATAAGTGAAGCTAATTCTTTAAATGTATGTTTTAACACTCTGTGAATGTAGAAGTTGTGTAGATTATGAAAGTTATAATTGTGCAGAATACAAAGATTATGCCCTTCTGAATGTCTCAGTCCTGATGTTTGTTCTACATTTTATGTCCGTGTGCCAGTATGACATTTCAGCATTCCTCGTGCTCAGGCATGGACTAAGTGTCGTGCTCTGAAGTCCATGGGAGATCACGGATGGGAGGATTGTATTTATTCCAGTAGGATTGCCACAGTGGAAGATGATGAGAGCTGAGAACCTACCTCCAAGTATTGTTCATCTCCTTAGCTCTGAGAAATAGCATTGGCCCTCAGACTGAAAAATACAAGTTTATCTGGTCTTACTGATGCCATTATTTTTGAGAGGTAACACTCTTCTCTTTCTCTCCTTTACTTGCTGGAAATACGTGTAGACTTTGAGTTTTCCACCTTTTATATGACAGAGAGGTAAAATCTCTCAATGGAGTAGAAGTTGAGTGAAACTGGAACAGAGCTGACAACCAACATCCTTTCTGCCTGTTCATAACAGCATAATATAAAAATTCTGAGCAGAAAAGAGAGCAGGCATGTATAATAGGTCCTGTACGCATTTGCAAATTATTGATGCACTTGAACATCATTTGTTAATTTTGCTGCTTTCACTGACCTGAGGACACAAACATGTCCTGGTGTTCCAGGGACGTTTGTGGAGAGAGGCTGTGCGGTATGGTTGATGTAGGTACCATCTTATGAGTTTGGAAGCTGTTGTGTATTTTTCTGGAGAGTCGGGGAGTACAAACTTATGAATGATCAGTGTTTAGTAGTTTATGATGTGTGTAGATGAGACATGTACCTCTCTGTTGTTTATAGATCAAGTGATATATGTTAGAAAGAAGTGTTTAGTGTTGGATCTGTTTGTCAAGCCTTAGTGTGGGCATGGCTTAAGGTTTTTTGTGTGCAAGTGAAGGTGAATTGCTCAATGTTCTTTATTGTTCTTTTAAAAGCAGTATAAGATATGCATCACATCTTCTGATCTTTGCAGAATATAAACTATTTAATGGACTGTTATGTAACAGCTCATGACTAGCATAATTTTCCTTACAGTTGGGCTGGCTTTCTAAGAAAACACTGCAGTTGTGGTTCCCCTTTATTGTCTCTCCTTCTTCCTGCTTGAATAATTTCTGAACTCATTGGTTAGTGTAAATTGAACTTGTTAGAGTTAAAAAAATTGCTGAGATATCTAAGTTCCCACAAATATAAATATCAGTAGTTAGCAGTCTCTTGAGTTTAAACATAGCTTTCTGCTCTGTTTTTCTTTTTTCCATCACTGTTTAATCTGCTAACTGATTTTTTTTTCTTCCTCCCCCCCAAACTCTGTAGAATCATTGTATGCTTTCTTTGGCATCCAGCACAGGGCTATTCTTGAGTCTTCCCACTCTCTCCTGACTTTCTGATGTGTTTGAGGTAAAGGAGGAATAAACTGCCTTCGGAGTACTAGTAAGCTGTTGAGGAGTTTCTTTCCTTAAGTGGCTAGACACTTTCAGTTCTTTTATGCACTCTTCTGTTCCAGGATTTAAAATATTTAAGTTTTTTTAGCTTGCAAAAAAACCCCTAACCAAACAGCACCATCACCCCTCCCTAACATACCTCTAGTTCTCCTTTTCAAGCGTCTTGTCCTCCCGTTTCTGCTCCAAGTGCTTTACTGTCCTTTTGCCTACTCCAGGAAATTGAATTATGAAGAGAATCAGTGCTCTGCTGGTCTCTCTGTCGTGATCTTTTTAACACTCGAGTGTAAAAACTGCCTGTGCTGTACGAGTCAGTAGAATGTGTGTGGAAGTTCAGAACTATTTTTTTTTTTTCAGGGAGTTTGCTTGCAGTTTTAAAAAACAGAAGCATGATGGAGGTCTTGCCTGCAATGGAGTGCAAGAAGGAAACATAAGCAAAAATTAAAGTGCTGATCTTCCAGCGCTTAAGAAATGCTTCTGAAAGAGCCACACGACTAAGACGGCTTATCCTGAAAATACTGTATCAGTATGCATGTGATTTTAAACTTCTGAGATAATGCTTGCTGTGTGTGAAATGAGTATCAGCTGCTGTTACCTGGCATTTGGAAGAAGGTTTCTGAGTCATGTACCACACTTGGTTGCTCTGCCAAATTATGAGGGGAAAAAAAAAAAAAGTATTTTTTTCATGATTCTCTAAATTACAACTGATGAGGAGACCAGCTTACAGAAGTGCTGTGAGTTTTTCTGCAGTGACATCTGTGGAGTGTATATATAGTAGGTTCCCAAGTTGGAAGCCAGAAGAGTATGTGGGAAGTGTGAAAGGGGGATGGGGAGGGGATCAAACAAGAAATTCAGACAAAAGGAAATTGTTGATGCAAGTTAATGCCTTTTCTTAGTGATATTGATAAATTTCTGCTGCTGTTCAAGCAGTCTAAATTATTCTTCCTCTGACTTGGTTTCCTTTTGCTTTTCTCCTGTTGCCTGGAAAACATGAGTGGAATCTAGTAGGACAAGAGGCTGCTTTTTCATTGTTTCGTGGCTCTGTTGCTAGCGATTGTCCTCTTGGCTCAGGCACTTCATGTCAGTCTTTGTGTGAAGTAAGAAAAATGTTTTTATTTTTTTCTTTAAGGATTAAATTCCTAGACTGTGTAGATTGCTTTTATTTGAAAAGCAAGCAGTGTGAATTTAAGATTATCTCCCACCAACTAGTGTATTTTTGCTTGCAGTATCACCTTTAGCACTTTGTCCATTTGGATGTACTTATTAATAAATTTGTGGGCTACTTTAGGGGTAAAGCAGTCTTGAAATCTAGTTTCATTTTTAAATATACTTTGTTTAAAACAAGGGAACTCTTAAGCAAGATGATGTGTTTCGTGACTTTTTTCTGCTAGGAATAAAAACCACTTAGCTGACAATGTTGTGTATTTTCAACAGTTGGTAATAAAGCCAATTTTGCTCTTAAGTAGGAGGAGAGCTCTAACACCCAGTAAAGTAACACAGCCTTGAGCAGTATCACTGAGATCCTGTCTGTTGTGGCTGGCGTAACTGTTATTTACTACATCACTGATTATTTATAAATCAAGATTGTTTTTCAGGGAATTCCTGAAACAGAACTGAAATTTAGCTGTTTGCTAGTATGAAAATTCTTTCCAGGATGCATAGGGTAGTACAAAAAATGAGACATTTGGTTCTCTTGTGAGTAACAGTTATTGTGGTAGTATTTATATGATCCTACTCCTTGATTGTCTTTATTTTTGTACTACTAATTACACGGTGGTAAATATTTTGAAAATGGAAAATACTGTGTTTGATTGTCTCATGGTTGTGTGTTGTTTTTTTGTTTTGTTTTGCCTTTTTTTCAGGCATCTATTAACAAGCTAAAAGTGACAGAACCATGGCTCAGTTTCCAACAGCTTTTGGGGGTAAGTTTATAGTGTATTCTGAACCATTTTTATATGCAAAAACTCTGCATCAATCTGTTGCTTTCTGAATATGTTCTGAATGGAAGTGTTTTGGTGTAGTGTATCTTTCTGAGATGACAGTCTGATTTATGATTTTTTTGCAGACCCATTAAACACAGGAAATTTTGCAGAGACATCTCAGAGTCAAACTGAAAAGCTGTGCTGTATCTCTTTTTTGTGAAGTGATCAATTACAGTCCTACAGTTTCTAACTGTTGGGCAGATCCAGGCCATTTAGCCACTGACAGTAAGGCATAGACTCATTCTGCACTAGTTGTGGCTAAGAAGTAGATATGCTTTTCCTTTGAGTATTCCTGGACATTTACATGGCAGATGCCTTGGGATGCTATTGCTTCAGATTTTTTTTCCTTATTGTCCTACAGTCTGTCTTTGGATTAGAACAAAGGTGCTGCATTTTTTAGCTTTCCATTTGTAACAGGAGAAGATGTAGCATCTGGAACTTGAGTCTTTTTGAAAGATCTGGGAAGGGCCCTGGTAGTGCAATAGAGACATTACTTTTTTGTTATTCACATGAAATGCATTTTTCAAGCCCAGTTTTGCAACTGATTGGAGGAAAGATTACAAAGATAAATTTCCTAGTGACTGGTTTCAGTTAAAGGTTTCATCTCTTAAGGGCTTTTCTCTGGAGATGCAAATATGACTCTTGTGTATGTGTATACATATATACACATAAATATGCATACAGACACAAAAAACTGTGTATATATAAATATATATGGAAGTCTAGTTTTTGGGATTGGATATAGCTGGGAGCTAAATTTGTATCTAGTGTTAGTGTTTCAATAGCAGACTTCAGGAAACATGCATGTTATTCAGAATATGTTGTTACAGAAGCCCAGCTCTGGTTAAACACAATCAATTGGATGCAATCTTGGCCAGCCTGAGAAAGTCAGGGAAGCACAACAGAAGCAGCATCTCTTTGCACATGGTGGCTAGAACAAACGTATAATTGGAAGCTGCTATTCCTTGCCTTAGTCATCTTAAAGTTCAGCCCTCTTGGTTTGGTGATGGACTTTCTGAGTTTCGGAGTCACACTGGCTACCAAAAGCTTTGCTCAGATAAACTCACTGGACAGTTGAATGTTTACATGACCCTTTCAGGTCCTGTAAAAAGTTGTGATTTGCTTAATTTGTTTTATTTCACCCTGATTTTCACCATGTAAGAGAAGTTGTGATGTGAATGAAATCTGCTCATTCAGACTTGAGTATTTCCTTTTTGTTTAGGTCTGTGCTTCACATGTACCCGTATTTAACCATGTACATCTATTCTTAATGGAAATACTGTCTTCAAAGCGTTCTCCTCTGCCATCTTTAGAGTTCTCATTACATTTCAGATGGATAGCAGCTTTCTTTTTTTCAACTTTATATATTTGATCTCGCATCTGCTATCCAGGATCCTGTTAAATCTGGTGCATGGCTTTAGGAAGGAAGGAATTTGCTATTTCTTCTCAAACATTTTTTCTCATCTGACTGCTCTGCAAAGAGAAAGTTGAAATAAACATGTGGGTAATGTAGTTTCTGGGGTATCTTTAATTTGTAGTGTTGTGTGAGGGAAGTTTGTTATGATATTCATACTTAAACCATGTCTACCAAGTAAGATCATACCTTCTCTTGGAAGAATGGCAGTGAAAGTCTTAAGATTGTTGTAAAAGGAAACAAATCGTTTAAAGACAATTCCACTTTTTATGGTGAAAAGTATCATCCTTTTGATAATGCAGTGTTTTCTGTTGCCTGTAGTCACCAAACAAGATGCAGAAGAGAAGATTTTTGCAGTCTCCATCTTGGGAGAACCCTTGCTCCACATGTGCAATATCTGGTATCTCCCTGCTTGTGAATACCAATAATGATGTGTTTGTTTCTGTTTCACTTCCTTTCTTTTTAAAGAATCTTTCTATTCAGCTTGGGAAACAGATATGGAAAGAGCACAGCACGTGGTATTTAAATGGGGGTTACTCAATGAAGTTCCAGAACACTGCTCATTTAAAAGATGAATAATTTAATTTAAAAAAAAATAATAATCGAAAAGGCATAGTAGGTTTTTTATAGTTCTTGTGAAGAATGTGATATGCGCAACCTTCTGTCAGTTTGTCTAGGAGAGGAAAATGCCCATTTCATGTGTGAGAGCTCACTGTTGCATATGAGGGGATTGCTAAGCCACGTAAAATAAAAGATGGTTAGAGGGTTTGCTGCTGCATTCAATAAAAGCTTGCTTATGAGTCAATTTTGTGATTTGGTGGCTGCCTCCTTTATATCCAGATATCATGAAAAGCTCCACAGCCTCTGTATTGCCATCCAGGATCTGAAGCCATGAATAGTGTCTTGGTGTTGGGTAAGATCCTGCTTCATGCCCTACTATAGGTCTTACTATCTTCTCAAATAACTAAAGATACAAACAAGGCAATGTCATTCATACTTTTCTGACTGAAGAGGCTACTAGGCTTCTGTGCTTTAACATTGACTCTTTTGGTGTTCATATCCCACAAAGGAGATACCTACTGTTTTGATACCAACCGAACCTCCATCTAGAAGACTAAATATCGACAGTCATTTGTTGCAGTTATATTTTTAGTTACCTCATGCCATGAAAGTTTTTAGTTCTTGGTTTTACTGCCTTCTCTGGAGAAAGACACGAAGAGCTGTTTGGGTTTTTTTTTCTGGGTGTGTTTTTTTGTGGTTTTTTTTTTGGGGGGGGGTGTTATTTTTTGTTGTTGTTTATTTGGTTTGTTTTTTTTTTTTACTTGGGGCTGCTTGGTGTTGGGTAAGATCCTGCTTCATGCCCTACTATAGGTCTTACTATCTTCTCAAATAACTAAAGATACAAACAAGGCAATGTCATTCATACTTTTCTGACTGAAGAGGCTACTAGGCTTCTGTGCTTTAACATTGACTCTTTTGGTGTTCATATCCCACAAAGGAGATACCTACTGTTTTGATACCAACCGAACCTCCATCTAGAAGACTAAATATCGACAGTCATTTGTTGCAGTTATATTTTTAGTTACCTCATGCCATGAAAGTTTTTAGTTCTTGGTTTTACTGCCTTCTCTGGAGAAAGACACGAAGAGCTGTTTGGGTTTTTTTTTCTGGGTGTGTTTTTTTGTGGTTTTTTTTTGGGGGGGGGGTGTTATTTTTTGTTGTTGTTTATTTGGTTTGTTTTTTTTTTTTACTTGGGGCTGGAGTCATGCATACCTCAAATCAAGAGAGAACAAACCAGCGAATCATAGCAAATTTCATGTTGGCTTGTTTGGATTTTTTTTCTTCCCACCTAATATTAAAGAACAACTTCAGTCAGAATCAGTGAATTCCTCTGGTTTGAAAAGGCTTTTAAGATCATTGAGTCCAACCATTAGGCTAACTCTGCCGATTCCAGTGCTAAACCATGTCCCTAAGCACCACATCTACATGTCTTCTACATATATCCAGGGATGGTGATTTAACCACCTTCCTGGCCAGTTGTCTCGTCCCATTCGGTGGGTTTCAAGGGAGGTGAATCTTTTTTTATACCCCAAAAGTGTGTGAGTGCACTCGGGCAGAGCAGGGTGAAAAAAGAAGCCACAGCAAATGGCCTACAGGAACCACAAGATGCTTTCTTAAGAGCTTGCTACTGAGATGCTAATGGCTGGCAATTCGAAGTTGTTGACTAACTATTCTTGTAACCAGTGAATGGATTGAACTAGGGAAAACTGCTAAGAGTTTGTAACCTTTAGCTAGTAGGAAGAAAGGAGAAGAAGGAAGAAAAGTTGGAAAGATAGATGAGAAGATAGAACGTATGTATCACCACACACAGCTGAGCTTCTGCGCTTGCCCAGTTTGTCATTCTGCAAGGTTCTGGGGCCCTAAACTGTCTGGAATGGGGCTGGGGATGGGGCTTCCTCCAAGGTGAGCCCTGGTGCTTGGCACATGCGCAGAGCAGCGGCTGCAAATTTAGCAAGGGAGGCAAGCCAGAGAGGTGCAGGGGCAGGGGGATAACCTGCCATCTCACCTGCACTGTTTGTGCTTGCCTGAGTTATTTGAGACACAACAAGGGATGTTCCATGTACCCTTGCAGGTCACTGAACAGTCTCTGACAGCAGCCTATTCCAGTGTTTAATAACCCTTTCAGTGAAGAAGTTTCTTCTAATATTCAATTTAAACCTCCCCTGGCACAACTTGAGGCCATTTCCTCTTTGTCTTATCACTTGTTTCTAGAGAGAGGAGACCAACCCTTACCTCACTACCTTGCTACAACCTCCTTTCAGGGAGTTGTAGAGGGCTATAACATCTCCCCTCAGCCTTCTTTTCTCCAGGCTGAACAACCCCAGCTCCCTCAAATGCTCCTTCTAAGACTTGTGCTCTAGACTCTTCACCAGCTTTGTTGCCCTTCTTTGGACACACTCCAGCACCTTAATGTCCTTGATGTTGTGAGGGGCTCAAAACTGAACACAGAGGTGCAACCTCACCAGTGCTGAGTACAGTGGAACAATCACTTCCCTAGTCCTGCTGGCCACACTGTTCCTGATGCAGGCCAGGATGCGGTTTGCCTTCTTGGCCACCTGGGCATACTGATGGCTCATATTCAGCTGGCTGTCAACCAGCACCCTAAGGCCCTTCTTGGCTGAGCATCTTTCCAGCCACTCTTGCCCAAGCCTGAAGCACTACGTGGGGTTGTTGTGACCCAAGTGCAGGACCCAGCACTTGGCCTTGTTGAACCCCATACAATTGGCCTTAGCTTATTGATCCAGTCTGTCCAGGTCCCTCTGTAGAGCCTTCCTACCTTCAGGCAGATCAACACTCCCACCCAGCTTGGTGTCATCTGCAAACTTACCGAGGGTGCACTTGACCCCTTGTCCAGATCATTGATAAAGATAGTAAAGGGAACTGGCCCCAGTGCTGAGCCATGGGGAACACCACTTGTGGCTGGCTGCCAGCTGGACTGAACTCCATTCACCACACTCTTTGGGCATGGATATCCAGACAGCTTTTACACAGCAAAGCATACACTGATCTGAGCCCTAGGG
>NW_009954507.1:760645-773205 GCF_000747805.2 Chaetura pelagica | reverse complement strand
CAACATCCACAGCCTTCCTTCACCCAGTAAGCAAGTCACCTTGTCATAGAAGGAGATCAGATTCGTTGAGCAGAACGTGCCTTCCATGAGCCCATACTGACAGGGTCTGATCACCTGGTTGTCCTGCATGTGCTGCATGATGGCAGTCAGTATGATCTGCTCTACAGCCTTTCCTGGCACTGAGGTCAGGCTGATCTGTAGTTCCCTGGATCCTCCTTCCAGCCCTTCTTGTAGATGGGAATGTACAGTGTTCTTGTGTAAACTGCCACATCCAGCCTTAGAATCTTTGGCTGGAGTAGTCATGTTTCCAATACAGGGATGTGTTCATCTGCTTGATTGACATAGAGTAGTTGGCCTACTCTATGTATTGGCTATAAAGTCTTAATCAACACCATTCCTTTCTTCCTGTCAGGAGTTCAAGAGAAGATGGAGGAGATAATTGCTTACATGAACTATTGTATTTTGGGATGGTTATATCTGAAGAAGAGTCCTGATTTGTCTCCACAGGGTGCACAGCTCTGAAATGTTTACAGTATCTCTCTGAGCTTGATCATTAAAATTGTGGGCATTTTGGACTAATTTTAAAATATTCTTTCTTTCGATTAGATATTAGCTTGTCTGCTTCTAGAAGTACATAGGTTACCTTAAACTGAGATGATAATTTTTTAGCAAGAATGTAACTTTTCTTTCATTAATGAAATATACCATTTAAAGGAATGTTTTTCTTCCCCTTGTCCATTTCCTTTTCTCTCCAAAGTACATTTTTCCACATGAAAGTAGATTTTAAATAGAAGAAATTCAGGGGGCAGGAAATTCTCATGTTCTTCATAACTGCTGAATCTGATTCTGCCTCAGCCTGCAAGCTGTTTGAAATACTTACTGTAATTATTTGTGGACCATCTTATTTGAAATGCAATCTCTAAGAATTTAGTGCTGAGACAGAGTGAATACTAGATCTTGTCTTTATTTTTCTGCAAGTCTACACTTTAAATATTACTTTGATAAAAGTAATTTCATTGACTTAGATGCCTTCATATAATTACGTTCCTGTATAGTAGGAGTTACAGGAAGGTGCACAAGTACAATGTACTTAGATATTGATATAATGGGTTTTTTTCCTGGTTAGAAACCATTAAGACAAACCTGAAACACAATGTTAGATAGTTTATCAGAGGTCTCAAGTGGAAGTTGAGAAATGCTTGCTCTAAGAACAAATAATCTGCAGGATGAAAGTGAAATGTCTGCAAGAGGAAAGTAACTGCTGCAAAAATGGAAGTAGAACTGGAGAAGGCATTGTGGAAATATGGCACCTGTAGAAGGATAATATATTTCAGTGTTAACTATTCACCTCCAGTTTATGAATATGATGAGAAGAATCTGATCTGTGTAACATATTCTTACTCAGATTTGGCATTCTCAGAAGAATGAGGAGAGAGCTTTCTTGTGCTGTTTTTGCCCATGAAAAATGTTTACTGTCTGGTTAAATTGCACTTTTCCTTGACAAGTAAGGAGATGACTTCTCTTACAATAGCACAAAACCATGTAGTAAACAGCTGAGTATTTGAGGTACTTTTTCAGTTAAAAGAAATTGCATTTCAGCTGTACGTGCTCTGAGAGGCAGATGACCTCCCACCCCCTAAATACATAGTGTCATGAACTTTCTGCATTATATCCTCTGGTATGCTCATGTTATCTTTTAATAGTCCATTTGTAAGTTTGCACTTTGAGTAGCCTGCTTGTAACTTAAATTTTCATTTGAGCCTTTTAGATGAGTCAGTGCTCAGCAGTCGTCTTCATTTGGTAACACTTAGTTCAGCTAAGTTCCTAAGTCCTGACTGGCTATTTAAGGATTCTTGGAGTTTTCAACTGTAGACTTTGGATGAACTGCTTCTCTGTTGTTTTCAGAGGTCTGGTATAATATATTTACATTCAGAAATAAAATAGTGTAGTTTTAATTAATTTGTGTTTCCATTTCTTTTGAACTAGGCAACCTGGATATCTGGGCTATTACTGTGGAGGAGAGAGCTAAACATGATCAACAGTTCCATAGTCTGAAACCAATATCTGGATTTATCACTGGTAATAAAATAGTTTTCATTTCTAGTTTCATTTCATTAACTCTTATCTCAAGAGCCTAAATATGTAGAGTTGCTTGAGACATTGGTTCTGTTGTCTTCCAAGGTAGTCATTGCTCAGAGACAGAGGAAGGTAGTGAGTGGTTACCTTGGCATCAACTGTTTTGTTGGGGTTTTTTTCTACTCTTTCGCTTGTTGAACTGTCTTTATTGCAACCAATGAGTTTTCTCACTTTTCCTCTCCCTATTCTCTTCCCCATCCTGCTGTGGGGAGGGAAGTGAGTGGCTGACTGCTTAGTTTCTGGGGTCAACCCACCATGCTAACATACTAATAAATGACAAAGTCTGTTTAAATAGAGATTTATCAATTTAATTGAATTCTGTTTCAGAAACTGATTGTTGAAACTAGTGAAATCAGCATGGATGCCTTTTAAAAAAATCTAAATGGCAAAATCGATTTAACTTGTGAGAAGCAAAGCTGCAAGTAAAGGAATTGCACTGATCCTACTAAATTTTCATGGAACACCAGTAATTTGCTCCAGTTTTAAAGGCAATAGGATGCCTAATTTTTTGTTAAGTTTGTTTTGTTGCTTTTACATTTCTTTAGTGCTCTCTAAATTTTGATGGTCAATTGAAATAAAAGGTATAGATATGTTTTACCTTTTTTTGCTCTCTGATCTGTCAGGACAATTTCCAGAGTGTAAAATCAGGACTGGATTCCTAGAAGAGTTTCATCACATGCCTCCAAGTATACAATTTGATTGGTTTTGCTTCTGTTACATTACAGATATGTACAAAATACCACTGTTTTCATTGACATCCTTTGATATTTAGTACTATTTCTAGTCTGTTTACAACTTTTCTTTAACAGCCACACCTTTTGGAGTGCCTAGTCCTTTTGTAATTGTTTTGCTCTCCTTACTTTTAACTGATACTTGGAAATTACTTTGAAATATACCATTGCCTTTTTTAGTGGTAGCTTATCAGAGTGAAGACCACTTTCTTTAGATTGTGCTAGCTGACTGCTATTGTACTTCTAAAAAGTCTAAGGTAGAATTTAGATTGATACATACTTTTTCTGAATGAAAAAAAATTTGTTCTCTCACAGCATGTGATTCCTGCAAAGAGAGCCATAAACACAGATTAGGGACTGTGAACCATGAGTTTCCCATTGCTTTAAATGGTTATGCCCAGTTGTCTTCATTGGTGCTGACCCTTGCAGACTTGAGCAGTCTGTGCCGGCTGGAAATACCTGTTTACAAGTGCCAAAATAAGTTTAAATTTCATACTCTCTTATGTATGCATTGCATTAAGTATTTATGGTTTTACTGTAGCTTCAGTTTTAGATATTTTTGACTCATGATTTTCTCTTTCCTCTTAAAAGTATATTTAGCATTTTCTGAAATTATGTCCTATTTATTTTATAGGTGATCAAGCTAGAAACTTTTTTTTTCAATCTGGGTTACCTCAACCAGTGTTAGCACAAATATGGTGAGTATACAGGAGTGGATGGGAGAATTGCAGTTATATCACAGACTGAAATTTACTGGTACAGACTTGGACAGTAGCTATATTTCACATTCTGGGATTCAGAGTCACCTATTTACTTCAGTGTGCTTTCCAAAACTACAAGGCAAATACACTTAGTAGTATGCTGTAGCTGAATTTTTAAGTTACTAGTACAGTTATTGGAAGTAGGCATCCTTCTACAAGCAGCATTTTTGAAGTTGGCAATTTGCTACCCTCATTTCAAATTACTAAATGCTTTCAACTTTATTAAAACTGTAAGAATGTAATTACTAAGCGCAGTAATTAGTATTGTAAATCTTCTAATGAGAGAACCTATGCAAGACTTGCAAAATTTGTTACAATAATTAAGACCGGCATAGACTATATCCGTTGTAGTTGGAGATACACCATGAAAGCTTGACATTTTTACTATTCCTTGGTGAATTTAGACACACCAAAGTCTCCATTGCTGTGTATCACACATCACAAACATTTCTACAGTCTGCCAGTTTCTTCATAGAGGACTGCAGTTGGTTTCGCTCCATATTTTGTGACCCTGATAGACTCTGACCTGCTAACTTGCATAGATCATTCACAATTTACATTAATTATATTGCCACTAAAAATTTTCATAGTACTAGACAGAATGAAATAATACTGCTTTTCATTCCAGATTGGAAAAAAAGTAGCAACCTTTCCTCTGTCAACTGCTTGAAAGAGAGACTAGTTTATTGCAGTTAAGACTTCTAAAAGCAGAATCTTGCTCTCACTGGAGAAAGTTAATTATTTTATTGCAAGAAAAACAATTGCTTTGGAGATGTGCATGCCTAAAAGAGTGGCTGGATTTACATGGCTTTTAAATACATAGCTTATTTTCTTTTCAAATTCTCTTCATCTTACAAATATCAAATCTGATCTAGCTATCTTATTTGCTGAAGACTCAGTGAAAGTTCAAATGTCCCTCTGGAACTTCTCTTGCCTCTTATTTAAACACGGCAAGAAGTTTTGTCTTAAACAAGACATCCTTTCTCCAAAAGTGTTCCGTATGCATTAGCTTTAAGTAGGTGTTAACAAAACTAAACAGTTGTAAATAGTCTGACTAAAAATCTCTTCCTCTCTGAATTATTCAGTTTTTCAGCCTCTTGAGAGGGAGAGAATCATTCCACTAGTTCTGTAGTTGTCATAGAGACAAGACCTGAACTTGGACATTTTTTTAAATAAAGCTGAACTAAAACTTATTCATGCTGCCTTTATAAGTCGTAGAAAAGCATGTAGACATTCCTTTCTCACTGTCTCCTTTTTTCTGTTATCTCTCAATTAAGAGAAGTAAATATTTAAGTAAAAATCTAGATCACTTGTATATATTCCCAGTTGGAATTAGAATAACCAAGTAAGAAAACAGTTGCATAGAAAAAAGAAAGCCCCCCCCCCCCTTCTTTTCCCACAACTAGGATTATTTAACTCTTTTGATCTATCAGTGAATGTTTGCTTGTAAACTACCATAGATTACTGCTGTCCCACAGAAACAATAGAAGTTAGACTGTTCAGTGGCAAGAAGTCCTTTGCAGCCTGCAAGGGACACTGAAGTATGCTCAAGAGTGCATTGAAAATGTGAGTCGTTGTTTGTCTTAGCTCCCAGGGGTAAGATTTTGAAGTGGCACACTTACTTTGTGAATTAATAGTGATAATATTCGAATGTTGTTTATCTAAATCTCTTTTAACATTGATACAGATCCATGAGTACTGTAATAGAGGGTCATAGTTCAGGAGTAATAAACCCAGAATTTCTGTGAGAGATACGAAATGAACAAACCTTTTCTATCAGTATTACTTATTTCTTGAATAGACAGATTTAAAAATAAATTAAAAAATAGGTATAATTTAATTATTAAAGGGAGAGAAGGGGACGTACAACAGTCTTTAAGGAAGGCAAATTGTTATTCTGAGTTAGAGCAACTTGTAAAACTCCTCCAAAATTTTCTGATCCTAGAAATATGTAAGTGAAAGCATGTTGGGTTTTGGAAGTGTTTTCCTATTCTTAATGAGTCTGCTTGTTTTGAATACAGTTGATCATATTAATTTGTCTCCAAGATAGGAGGCTAGCATTTGTCTCATAAAGGATTACCTACAAATGTATGTAGACAACCTTATGCTAATAGAAAAGTTTCATCTGTTTTTTTGGCCATGGAAGTTCTTGTGTAAAAAAACACACCTGGGAAAGGAACTGCAGGAGGGATTGGCCTAATGGTTGATTTGCCATACTGCTTTCAGAGCTTTCTGCACAAGAAGGAAGCCCTCAGTCTCCGTGAGTTCCCAAACATATTATCATGAATGAAATAATTTTGTTTGTGTAAGTGAGCAGTGTAAAGATTTTCACTGTCTAATATTTTAATTAAAAATGAATTGCCATTTTTGTATAACGAAAAAATAATTTTCACTAGGACTTCAATAAATGCTAGCTAGCTAGCTGAAATACCAGTTAAATGTCTTCTGCCTCAATAGCTGATTTAAGAATATCCTGCAGCTGTTGTAATTGTTTTCTAAGATGAGACTCTAAGGAGTATATCTTATTGTAATTTCTGCTGTTAATCAAGCTTCCCCAGAGTTCATGTTTCTCAAAAATAGTAGCTATATGGTTTTTAGCATTGAGAATTCCTGTGTCCTTTCTATTTGTCCTTCATTGAAGAAAAAAGGTCTCTGGACCTCAGTGAAGGAAATTAGTGGAATTATTATGGTCTGTTGTAACAACTTTACTGTTCTACCCTTTATGGGCTTTGGAATATGCCAAGCTTGTAATCTGTTAAGAAGCCTCTAAGTAGGCTTTGAATTGAGACTGCAATGGCTTGGAAAATAACTGGTTTTAAGTAGACTATAATCTGGCTTTCTTCTAAAGCCCTTTTGAATGGTGGCCTCAAAAGGCATCTTCTATGTAGCCTGTCTCTCTGGAATTAAATGAGAACTAAAATAATTAATGCCATCTGTTTTTGATACATTTAGAGTTACTTATTTTTTCAGGACTGACTAAAGCCATTGGTTGATTTACCTATTTCTGGCATGTGCTTCTGTCACAACCTTCTTAAATTAGTGTCCAAGTGTGGGAGTGGTAGATTATGGGTGGCAATTCTCTTAAGTTTTAATGCTTTACTATACATGCATTGATTAAGCTACTGATGCTAAAGACCCATTTTCTTCCATTATGGCTGAGTTTTAAAATGCATTATGGGATTGTATGATCTAATATGGGAATGAAAAACTAAATAAAACCAGGTTTTTTTCAACAGCAAAGTTTCCTTTTTTAACTCTTGTGTGCTATTTGAATGGAGATAGATGCTTTGTATGGTAACCATAAGCATATTTAACAGAAAAAAAGCCCAACCTGTGCGTGCTTTGCACCTCATCAATGCAAAAATAATCAAGTTCTGCAGAAAAAGACAAGAGAAAGGAGAAGGAAAAGATCATATCATAGAATCATAGAATGGTTTGGGTTGGAAGGGACCTTAAAGATGATCTAGTTCCAGGGGCAGGGACACCTCCCACTAGAAGCAGGTTGCTCATAGCCCCATCCAACCTGGCCTTGACCTCTTCCAGGGATGAGGCATCCACAGCTTCCATGGGCAACCTGTGCCAGTGTCTTACCACCCTCACAGTGAAGAATTTCTTCCTCATGTCTAACCTAAATCTACCCTCCTTCAGCTTAAAGCCATTACCCCATGTCCTATCTCTACAAGCCCTTATAAAAAGCCCCTCCTCAGCTTTCCTGTAGGCCCTTCAGGTACTGGAAGGCTGCTGTAAGATCTCCCCAGAGCCTTCTCTTCTCCAGGTTGAAAAATCTCATCCTGTAGGAGAAAAATATTGTCAGCATCTGAAACCTAGCATTGTGATGAAGCCCACTGCAGCTATTCTCATTAGAAAACCCTTGTTATAAACACAGGCCTGTTCTATAAAATATGGTGAATATTTAGTCAATGTTTAATCTGTTTAGTGCTCTGCCCTGGTCCTGGCCAGACCTTAAATGAAACAAATGCAAGGACACTACATTATTCCAAATTTAATCAGAAGCAGAACAGTGAAATTAGATAGAGTTTATTGTCAGCCACTGACTGTATTTAAGGTGATGTTTATTCAAAGGTAGCACTGTAATCTAACAGCATGATACTAGGTTCAGTAATTAGAAATGGAAATTTGTCCTAATTTTGCATGAAAGATTTTGTCAGACAAAAGCTGATTTTTTGTTTTGTAAATATGTGTGTAAGTTCTGTAGAGTGTCCATAATGTTTCTCTCTGAAATTTATGCTGTTAATTTAAATAACAAAGCCATTGACATAGAGTAAATGAGTTGAACAGAAGGTCAGTCACTGAATTAAAAGCTACAGATGATTATGTGACTAGGAGTTCAATTAAAGCAATGTGCACATCGAAGTTTCTTATTACCAGACAATTAATATTTTGTTATTTAGAATGCAAAGACTTACTGTATTCTACTTGTACACTCTGTAAATCAATACTCTCCATTGTCTGGAGAATCAAGGTTGCCTAATGTGATATTTACTCTGACTGCATTTTCATGACCATGCATGTGACAGTTTGAGGGACTCTGTGTTTTAGTAGTGGAAAGGCTTACATATTGTAAGTCACAGTATTTGCAGATGTAGAAGCCACTTAGGTTGAAAAAATAAGATTATTTTAAATAAAATGTATGTAATTACTTTGCTTGAATGCAAAGATGTAAGGAACTTGTGACTGAGCTGTTTGGTGCCAGTTGTTCACTGTGGAGCTGGCTGATGTCTCCATTTGTTGAGGAACGAATCATCTTTGGGAGCCCTGTGGCTGCTTTGAGTGGAGTAAAAAATCTGCTAGAATAGGTTTATCCAGATCAATTTCTCTAGCTTTGTCTTTAAGCACATCCTCAGCTCACTAGCTAGATAAGCCTGTTTTTTACTGCCCATTTCCACCGGGCATCTGACAGAGGAATGGCTAAGCAAGTGCTGAACTAAATTTTCATTAAAAACCCTAAACATTTTCCTTGTTGAATAATTTTGAGTTTTGTTTAATTGACTCCAAAAAGGAGTGGTGTCTGCTTGTAAGCATGCATTAAATGAAGCTACTTATCTGCTCCTGGTTTCCATTGTTCTTAATGCTCTGTTTTTCTACTGAGGCTTTCTTACCCTTGGTATTCACTCACTGTATGTTGGTTTACCCTCTAGTGCAAAAGGAAACACTTTAGAAAATACATCTAGCCATTAAGTTACTGACATTCTAACACTCCAAGTACTTTCTGCCTCTTGAATATTTTGGTTTTGTTAGACTTGCAGCATGTATTTCTCCCCAGTGAGACTTCTAGAAATCTGACATCACTGTTTATCGGTGGTGACTAATGGATGTTGTATGAACTGGTTTTGTTGCAGTACTTTCTTAATAACTTTTCACATACATGCATGAAAGCTTTGCTTGACAGGGATTTGATCAGAAATAAAGCTCTAGCTTCAGTAGACTTCCTGGGTCCTTTGAATTGTCACGTCTTTGACATGCCAATCTGTACATGAACTTAAAAATACGTATTATTCCAAAACTGAAAAGTGTGCTTAATTCTTCAAATGAATGCAAAGAAATAAGCATGATGTTTCAAACTTAAGTTTACAACTGATTTAGATTATTAATATACATTTACTTTTTTTTTATTTTTTTTTTGGGGGGGTGGCAATTGCAGAAACTAACTTCTTGCTTCTCTCCTCCAACCTCCCAACCCTATTCCCTGCTGAGCATGGTTTTCTTAACCATCAAATGAAGAAACAAAAAGAAGACTGTTTAAGTCAGACTACTTTGCATGAAAGCTTATTCATGGTCAAAGTTCCATGTTTTATCTGGAGTACTGATGTTTAACTGAGAACATATTTATACACCTACAGATATAATGGTGTTTAGTGAAGTGCAAAGATTTAAATAATGTTTTATTTAAGGTGTAGCTGAAGTAGAGATTTTCAGACTTAAGTAATTTGATTCCCTGTGATGCTGTTTGTAGTACCAATTGTGTGATTTTGCATTTTTTGTAGAACTACATTAATCCTTTTTCTCTAGATGCTTCACTGTAATTTCCTCAAAGAGTTGAAAAGTGACTTAAAATATTTATTAATCATTCCAAGAAAGAAATCAAGAAGCTTTAGTTTAAACAGTGTCTTATTTCATTACTATTTTTAGCCTAGCATACTTAGTTTGGGTGGAAATTAACTAGTCTTGAATATACATGCCTCTGTGTGCACTCTCCCAGGTCAGTTCTGGAAGTTCATAATTTAAGAATCTGACTCTGAAAATCCTGTATTTCATAGGGCTCTAGCTGACATGAACAATGATGGGAGGATGGATCAGTTGGAGTTTTCAATAGCTATGAAACTTATCAAATTAAAACTGCAAGGTTATCAGCTCCCATCTGCACTGCCTCCTGTCATGAAGCAGCCACCTATTGCTCTGCCTAGTGCACCAGGATTTGGTAAGATCTTTGTTTTCCTTCTTCTTAGCTTGTATTGTAGCAACCTAACTTGAATTTGGTTGTTTTGCTGTTTTTAAAATAAACTTTTAGGAAAAAGTACTTCTAAAAGTATGTAGACTCAAAACCACATACTGCCACATGCATACATGTTCTCTAAAAAAAATCTCAATTAGCTTTTTCAGCTACCCAACCGTATTGAGTAACATAAGTTGAGACTCTGTTTCATTCAGGACTTATACTGCTCCCTATATGTTCCAGACAAAAGTGTTGGCAGGGAAAAATGATGGGTCAGGTATGTGGGCTAGTACATTCCAAAGTGATGGGAGTTTTGTTATTTATCTCTGGTTTTCATTAAGAGGTCTCCAGCTTTGGCGAGGTGAGCTGTGTTTTTCTCATCTTTTTGCAAATTATGGTAGTAATGCACCCTTTTGCTCTTATTTTATGAACAGTGCTGCACTGATATTAGCTAGAACAGCTACTGGTTCAGTGCTGTGGTTAGTACTGGCAAGGTCCTCATCATTTCAAGAAAAGTAGGGAAAATGAGACAGTGAGAAGAAAACAACAAATTGAAGCTGAACCTCATGTTTGAAACCTTGATGATCTGCTCTATTTTGTGGTGAGAGGTTCTTTACCTTGAGTTTTTAGTCACTGCTGTGACCCAAGTTGATTGGTGCCTGAGAATCACTGTTGTCCTTAAGAAAAAGGAATAATGCATTTGATGAACTTCCTGCAACTGTGTTGTTTGATCAGCTGGTGCTTCCAGAAGTTGTACAAACAGTTTAATTTTGACTGTAGGAAATCAGTGAAATTGAAGAGAACAAATTCTGGTTTAAGTGAGAAAAGGCATATTAAAGTCAACCCCCCCAGGAAAGCTAGCAAAATCTGCTTTTCTTTTCTCTTTTGCAGTGTATACTTGATCTCAGCCATCTGCATACAGCCTTATTCTTCCTAATGCCATGAGTGGACCTCCTTAACCTCCCTGTTATCCATGCAACTGTGCTTACTCCTAAAATACCTCATTACTGTGCTTTATCCTACTATCTTTTCACAGTTTCATCTTGACAATAGGCTGCAAGCAGTTATCCTGAAGCTTGTTCTTTTCAGCTGTGGCTATTGTAGGCTTTGGGTTCATTACTCACTGGAAGCTGACAGTGCTGCCCTTCATTTAGTTCATGGCAAGCAATTATTTTCTTCAGCAAATGCAAATAGATTTTTTTGGTTTGTGTTGCATCCAGTGTGATCTTATCTGCCTACATTATGAAGTGGTGTGTTAGTCCCTCTGCATTATTTTCCTTTTCCCTGCCATGCTAATGGTGCAGTGGACTGTAAGAGTTCTTTGCAGGGGTGTGTGGACGTTTCCATTTCAATTTGCCCTTTGATTTTGCATTTATAGCTGGGCTGCAGGCTGTAGTTAAAAAGCTATATCATATTAGGAGTCTCTAAATTAGGAAAAAATTTCTCCTTTTCTTGCCCTTAGGTATTGGGGGCATTGCCAGCATGCCATCTCTTACAACTGTTGCCCCAGTGCCAATGGCATCTATTCCAGTAGTAGGAATGTCTCCACCGTTAGTATCTTCAGTTCCTGCAGCAGCAGTACCTCCCCTGGCTAATGGAGCTCCTGCTGTTATACAGCCTCTGCCTGGTTTTGCTCATCCTGGTATGCTACATACTGAGACTCTGTTTACTCTCTTGCTGTTAACAAACTAATTTGCCATTTTCTTTGGATCCAGAGAAGAGCAGACATGGAACTAGCCTTTCTAACTTTAAATAATGACTTTGGGTGAGGACTGTACTTTGATTTAGCCCAGTGTAATTGATAAGCAAATTTATGTAAAAGTTAAAAAAAGAAGCATAGGCATATCATACTTTAACAGTCAGTCATGTTGACCAAAATCTTAGCCCTGTTATAACAGCAGTGTGATAAATCTAACTTGCCAGTAAATGGTTGCCTAGAAATTGTTTCTCTCCTGTCTATTGATAACTATTGAAGTGCAGCTACTTGTTTATATTACTTTAAAATACTGGAATACATATGATTTCTAATATTAATCACAATTTTATTTGATATTGACAGTGTTTGCATAAAACAGCAAAAGTAAAAAGACATGAGAGAAGTACCCCTGTGGTTTCACCTGTTTTTGTTGGACACAATGTTTTTTAAAGGAATATCATTAAGAGAACCATAATACTTGTGTTTATGGTAGTAATTAAAATAATGTAATTAAAATTCTGTGGTTTAAAATTCATAATACTAATACATGCATGTACTCTCTTATTTATAGCCCCGTTGCCAAAGAGTTCTTCCTTTAGTAGATCTGGACCAGGATCACAACTAAATGCAAAACTGCAAAAGGCACAATCCTTTGATGTGGCTAGGTAGGTTGGTATGGAATGAGTGTATGTGTGTATCTGGTTCCCCAGAGTTAGGAAAACCACTTCTCCTTTGCAAAGTTATTTTCTGAAATAATATTTACTTGCAGAAATCAATTCCTG
>NW_009954507.1:748250-760634 GCF_000747805.2 Chaetura pelagica | reverse complement strand
GAGATACTACTTCAGGATTTCATGGGCTGCTGTGTTTTTACAAGGAATGCTCCCTGAGCATTGAATTATTGAAATACAATAATTAACTTTTACAGTATCTTTTGACATTGTTTTCAGTGTCTTGAAAACTTAATTTTTAGAAAAGGATTTGCTGCTGTAAACATAGTCTTTGTTGTGTAATACTATACAGGCACTCTTGTTAGTGTGAAAACACAAGAAGTAATATTTTTTTTTAAATTAGCAACTCTAGGTTTATTTTTAAAAGCAAAATATTTAATAGTTCTCATATTTTAAATGCACTTCATGTAACTGTTTCTAATATGTTCTTCAAGTTATGTGTGAAAATTTGCCTGAAAGAGTTTTGGATTATTTCAAGACCTAGGAAAATGTATGGTCAGGCAAAATCTATTTTACTATGTTCTGAAGAGGTGTTTCTAATAAAATAGAACTTCATTAGAGGAGGTAAGATATCATCATAGAATGGGTTGGGTTGGAAGGGGCCTTCAAGATCATCTAGTTCCAAACCCCCTGCCATGGGCAGGCTCAAAGTTACATCCAACCTGGCCTTGAACACTGCCAGGGAGGGGGCATCCACAGCTTCCCTGGGCAACCTGTGCCAGTGCCTCACCACCCTCACAGTGAATAATTTCTTCCTAATATTTAACCTAAATCTACCCTTTTCCAATGTAAAGCCATTACCCTCTGCCCTGTTGCTACCTGCCTTTATAAAAAGTCCCTCTCTAGCTTTCTTGTAGTGGGAGACAGTGATTTCCCAGGGTCTTTAAAACTTAAAAAATTCTGATGGGTCTGTACTACAGATTTATTTTTATTTTTATTTTTTTTCAAGAAGAAAGCAGGTTTGGGCATTATTTAATTACTTATTTTTACTCGGCATATTTTTCTTCTGCCTGGTATTAGACAAGTGACAGTACTGATTATTGGCAAATAGTATTAAAAATCTTTCCAAACAAATAATTTTTTTTTCTCTTTGAAACCTACTGCTGTCAGGAACGTAGTTGTGATGCTCTGATATGATCTCCAGAGGTACAAGAAGATACCTGCTTTGTCTGTAACAGCACTTCTAATATTTGTAATGAATGAAGTTCAGGGAAATTCAGCTGAAATGGCTTCTAGATGTTCCATAAGCAGGCTGCCATAGTTTTGGGGTTACCTAGATCTGAATCTTGCTGGTCACTTTTATTGCCAACAGAGGCCTGAACCTCAGGTTAAATTACTTCTTTTCTGAGGTGAAATTGCATGCCTCCCTGAATCTGCTTGGGCCAGGGTTGAAGCTTTCTTAGCTCAATTGCAGTTACTTCAGTAACTGAAATGTCTGCCCGCACTGAAGGGGGATATTCCTTCCAAGACTAATGCTGAGTCATGAACTGGTGTGTGTCTTCCAAGTATTATTTCTGAGAAAACAGCAAGATAATTGGTTTGCATAGTTTATGGAAAGGGACAAAGAAGAGTTAAGTACATCTCATTGAAATGAAATATAAAGATGAAGTTGGGTTTTTTTCTAGCTGAGAATTATTTTGAATTTTTAAAGGGTGTAATTCAAAATTCCAATTGCAGTGCTTTTATCACTCTGCTGGGTCAGTGCATGAGTAGTGAACTCATGGCGTACATGGTGTTTGGCATACATGAGTCGACTGTTTTGTCCTCCAGGATTTTTTCTTTGAAAACTATCATTTGAGTTTCTGTGAAGGAGAGTTTAATAAATTATTTTTTAGTAACCTTACTTCACGGATCAAAATACATATATATGTAACATAGCAGTAGACCTAACGAGTGGAAACTCCAAACCTGGCAAAACCGGTGAGGGAAGAATTCGCATGAATAAAACTTAAATAGTCAACATTTTATATCTTCTTAAGTTTCAGATTTTTTTTCCCAGTATTTAAGATGCAGTTTGCTTTTGCTTTACTCCCATAAAAGATTTTATTAAAGCACAGTAGTTGGGAAACAGAAAATAAAAATAGAGGTATTAGTTGTTCTGGGTTTTGTCATGTGAGAATACAATATGAGGTCAATAAGAAGAGTATGCATATACTCCTTCTCAGCTCAACTTTGAAAGATATTACTGTGCTATCTGCTCAGTGGACCAGGGAAAAAGGATTGGTTGTTTTGGTTATTTTGTTTTTTTGCCTGTAATGTGGTGTGCTGTTAAAAATATGTATCTGATCTGGCTGTGTTTTTTGTTTGTTTGTTTGTTTTTTTTAACCTTAACAAAAAAAGGCAAAGTCTTAATGTGCCTAAAGACGGAAAAACTGTGCTCATCGTTTTTCAGTGTGAAGACTCGGTCAGTCTCTAAGCATGGGAAGTTACAGCTGCAAATAACAGCACTCAACCTATTATGTGGATGAATTAGAACTGGGAATATTACATTTGTCTTTTGAGTTCCATTATTAGCAACTTTGCTTTCAAGTATAGCTTTTCCACACTTTTTTCCTATGTTTTCAGCATATTTTACTTTTTTTTTCTTAATTAGCTTACTCGTTATTTGGCTAAGACAACCGTTTAAAGACAGGGTAAACTGAGATATTAATTCTGCTGACTGTAGTAAGGAATTTCCTTTTGCATATTTAGGTAAAAGCTTTTAGCTCCTCTAAAATGTTTAGGTTACTTCCCTGCTAGTAAAGGAAACTGCAAAACTCTTAGGCCTGTCATTCAGCTGTATCAAAGCCCACCTTCTAAGACAATGAATTACGATAAATGTTTTCAAATTAGTCAAAGCTGTTACAGTTTCAGGAATGCAGTTTTTTTAAATTAACTGTTTCAGGCATAAAACTCAGTCTCTGTGTAGCACTTCATCCTGTTATATCTATTAAACTTAAAATTGTGTTTTCCCCTCTCCTTATCCTTTTTCTAATTCTAGTGTGCCTCCTGTGGCAGAGTGGGCTGTACCTCAGTCATCAAGACTGAAGTACAGACAGCTGTTCAATAGCCATGATAAAACGATGAGTGGACACTTAACAGGTATTGAAGCAGTTTTTGTTGTCTCCTTTTTTCAAACTGTAGAAGGTCGATTATAATAACATTCAGAATGCTATTCAGATAGTAAGAGACTCTCATCTCTCCCTGCTGTCACCATCAATATTTTTCTGTTCGTATCTCCCAACTGCTTAATGATCTTGTTTAGGAGCTTTTTTTAGGAGCTTAGCATTTATGTAGCTGGGATCATTATATCACCTTCTTTCTTTTATCTTCTGCAAAGTAGGTGGGCACTGGGAAATGATTCTTAGAAAGGGCACAATGAGTTATGCAAAAGCTTGTGCAGCCTTTTACAGTGTTCAGTTCATCCACTGGTGAGGGTGCCTATCTTATTTTCAGAAAGAAATTAGAAGGGTGCACTGGCTTAGTTTTACTAGTTCTGTGAGCATCTCTTTGTTTTTCATAGCTTTTTTTTAAAATCTCAGTGGCTGTTGTGGAGAAGGGAAACATTATGTATTTTTTAACACTATGAGTTTGGGTGTGAGGTGGAGAACCTAGGGATAGCAGTATGTATAGCCCATTCATGCTGATGACATCACTTCAATATTATCTCTTCAGAGCTAAGCTCTGCTTGTGCAGTAGCTACTTGGTAATGCAGGAAAAGAAGAAAGTTGCATATCTACTTGTTAATCCTTGTTTCACTTTGTTAGGTCCACAAGCAAGAACGATTCTCATGCAGTCAAGTTTACCCCAGACTCAGCTGGCTACAATATGGTAAAAATAAATCT
Source organism: Chaetura pelagica (assembly GCF_000747805.2). Taxonomy (NCBI): domain Eukaryota; kingdom Metazoa; phylum Chordata; class Aves; order Apodiformes; family Apodidae; genus Chaetura; species Chaetura pelagica. Next base: position 756,912 of record NW_009954507.1, on the reverse strand, counting down.
ATAAATTTCTACCAAACTGGAAACTGTATTTAAACCTCTATACTGTATACTGTGGATTTTTTCTCCTTTTTCAGTCTCCCTCCACTGATCACTGTATGTTGCTTTTTGTAATGTACAATTTTGTAAAACAAAACCTGCACTGCTATGCTTATATTTACATTACTTCACATAACAAAGAGCGTATTTTACGTAATGCAGATAGACATTTCAGAAGCTGGGTTTCAATTCTGGAGTTTTTCAGCCTCCTATGTCTTCCACATCCCTGGCCATATGTGATAGAGCAGCAATGAAACTTTAACATTTGCGCAAGTAGTACAAAGCAAAGCTTAATCCAGAACCACACAGTCTTTGGGCTTGTCTGCCTTTTAGGCAAATTTCTAAGGGCTCATTTGCAATGGGCTGTAGTTACATATGTTTAAAATAATGGATTTTTATAAGGTTTTTCTAAAAAAATTACTATAAAGAATAAAAAATAATCAACCTAATCATCCAGCAGATGATTAGCCAAAAATACTTTTCTTGTTGCCACTTAAGCAAGTTGTGTGGGCAGGTGAATGATGTCAGCATAGTTCAGGAGTTCTAAATATAACTCTTAATTTTTGACATTCAAAACTGCCGAGTCCATTGAGATACGGAATGGATTTTATAGCTTTTGTTGTCCTAAGAAATGCTCCCTTTCCTGACACTTACTCTCTGGCAGTGGAACAGCTATTGCTGTTCTCTGGGGCAAGATATGTCAGTTTGTATTGAGGGTGGATTCACTGACTCAAAAACACACAAAGTGAAGTACTGATGTGCATTGCAGGGTGTCAGCAATTCTGTAGCAGATGTTTTGGTACTTCTGTAACAAAGATGTGGAGCTACACTGTTAGGATAGTTAACTGTTAGGATCAATTATGTCCTTACACGCTAGATTTTGATTCTACTGGCTTGTTCCTGTGTCCCAGATGAAGAGATCAGTAACACAAGCATGGATCAAATGGGGCTATAATTGTCTTCCCAATTTAAACCCCATAAACAAAGTCTTGTACCTTGACACATCAAAGGAATGTATCCGTTGTTTACCTTTGATTTTCACAGTATCATGGGAGATTTTCCTGCATTAGAGTGCAGCATGCTAGAGAAACAAAGTTGATGTTTAGGCTGTTAAATTTCATCCAATGCCACCTTAATAAGAGTAAACGAATTTTGTGCATCTAGTGGAGTTTTATGCCATCCAGAGCTGTTACTCCAAGATTTTTAATATGTGCATAATGCTAAAATGTTTCTGTGCTTGTCAGGACTAGAATGTTAATGGCTTTAATTTTAATGTAAATGCATTCCTTGGAATGTGAGATAGGAGCTGTCAGGAAAGAAGTAGACCAGACAAAAAAGTTCTACAAAACATCTGAGCTGATTCTTTTCTAACATGTAGAGGATGTTCACAAAGTGTTCAAGAAAACCCCATTGATTAATGTTACTTAAATAGGATACAGTACAGGCAGCACTCAAAGAGCCAGTGAAGTAGAAGCCATGGCTATAAGGATAGTTTCAAGACAGGTATGCATGAAAAGATTAGGAAATGGTGAAGCACTTGGTTTCTGCTTTTTATTTGTTTTGAAGAAACAGTCATGTAAAAAAAAAGTTTAAAATGTGATTAGTTTGGAACTGCATACATTAAAACCATGCTTTTTAACAGTGATTCTTTTAATATTTAAGAATTTACATACTTTGTACTTCTCCTTTAAAAAGGAATCTTTCCGATATTGATCAAGATGGAAAACTTACAGCCGAAGAGTTTATTCTGGCTATGCACTTAATTGATGTTGCTATGTCTGGTCAGCCACTGCCACCTGTACTGCCTCCAGAGTATATTCCACCTTCGTTTAGGTAACTGGTCATAATTCTGGAATCTTGCTCTTACATTTTTATTTCATTTGGGAAAGCTGTCCTGTGTAAAGGACAAGAGAGTGAAAAGTAACCCCTCGTCTTTTTGTACTGCATTAATGGCACAGAGTGCCTTCTTGTGGGAAATACTTGTCTAGCTTTTTTGTTTTATTACAAGTACTGGATGTGGAAAGTAGGAAGAATTCCTTGTAAGAATACAGTTTTGGTCAATGTTTTATGCTAGCATACCTTCCAAAACATACTCAGTCTGGCAATAGTAAGTTAAAGTGTTGTACTTCACAATATACTTCTGTAGAGCAAATGGGATGTATCGGAATTCAGAACATTCTATTAATTTTCACTGTAGCAAATTCAGGTGTCTTTTGAGACAGTTCTATCTGTGAATAGTAGTGGTGAGTCATTATTTCTGTTTCTCATTTACTTTTTTTGTGGAGGAATAAGTGGGAAGACAGTAACAGCAATAGAGAGAAATGTTTGCATACAATCATAGCTTTGTGTTCTTTAAGAATCCTCCTGAAGATTACAATTTTTTGTTTATTCCGTGTGGGGTCTTGTTTTTAGCTTGTCTATAGCAAACTCTTCCACTGTCTTTGCAACTTTTGCTATAGTTTAAGATGGCATTTCCCCAACTTCAGAATGATCATAAGTAAAAGTTCTTGGGGATAGGGTTGAACAGTTCTGCAAGTTGTGTGGTGCTGTGGAGTTTGTACTAAGTTTCTCAGATCACCAGTGTGTGCTGTAGGGACCCTGAAGGATGCTGGTATCTTAATGGCAATGGCTGAGTAAAATCCTCTGGCCAGCACTGAGGCAACATTAAATATCATTTAAACATTACATCATTGCATTTAATGTATGAATTTGTCATTACCAAAAAAAAAAAAAGTTTGGCAGGCATAGGATCTTTTAAACAACTTGGAATTATCATTTTGTTGACAGAAGAGTGCGCTCTGGTAGTGGCTTAACTGCTGTAAGTTCAGGATCTGTAGACCAAAGGTTACCAGAAGAACCAGCATTAGAAGAAGAACAGCAGCAACTGGAAAAGAAATTACCAGGTAATTACCAAGCAAAAATAGAGATTTCTTGTGTGCTGTCATCAGAGAGCTGTTACCATCAGTTTGTATGCTGTTGATTTATAAAAGCTTATTAAGAAATGTTTTCTTTCCAGATCAGTTTGTGACATTGTTAGAGGCATAACCAAGACATTTCTTGGTCCAGCTAATTCCTGACTGCTGCATGATCCTTTGTGTTAGTGACAGTGGAGTTACGAACAACATTCAGACTGCTTATATTATGCACTCTCAACAGAGGCAGCACTTTCTTGTTTAGGCTGAGTGTACTTTGGCTTATGTACTTTTTACAAGGTCACAGTACACATAGAGAGGTGTGTTTCAACTTTAGCAGCTCTGCTTTTGGGAAAATAAAAAAAACGAGGAGAGGGAGGGTAGTAAGCCTCCTACATGCTAAATGCCTAAGTGTTATGAAATGTCTTAACACTTCTGATCATTCACTCACTCTTCTTTGTACTTTCTTTATTTTTGCTCTGTTTTGTTCTAAGATGACCAGATTGTTGTACTGTTGAAGATGTAGCAATATGACAGATTTATACAGTGTCATAATAATTCTTTTCTGGTTTGCGTGAAAATATTTTTCAATTATTTTAATTGATTTCTAGCACTGTATTGTCTCTACAATCACAATTTAAACATTTTAGCGCTCATTATGATGTGTGTTTTGTTAGGATTATCTTTATTCCCTGTGTACACTATCTTCAGTTCATTAATGTTTGAATTTGCTCTGCTGTTCCTTTGCCAGATCACTCAGTTTTGTGAGATGCTTCTAAAGCTCTTTAGAGTCAGATTTTTATTTTAATGCTGTGGCTATCTGGCTTCATCTCCAGAAGCTGTCTTGTTACTCTTCAATCTCTTCCAGATCATTTTTACCCTCTCAACAGGACAGTTGCTAGCAGACATCTTTGAAGGAGGCTACTTAGAATCTGTCTGTCTTTGTGAAAGTTGGTAATTTATTTCATCCCTTAATTCTAATCTTGTAATTGTTTGTTCCCAAGAACTTTCTTTCTCTTTCCATACCGGGTTAGGTCAAGGGATCTGCCTGTGAGCTATTCAGATACAAGTCTTGTCTTTGATAACTAACTGCTACTGGCAGTCTGCTGGGTAATTCCTGACTGTAGGAGAATGGAGGGAGATAGCAGGGGCTTCTGAAGGAGAACTCACTGAGGTCTCACAATTAAATGTTTGGTCACAGGTGAGATGTGACTCTCCTGTATTGGCTCTTTGAGGCTCAAGTCTTGTGTCTCTGGAATCAGGATTTTGATATGCTGTTTGTATATCAGGAAGGCCAACTACTGCCTTGATTTAGTTTCTTTATTAGACTTTAAAATCACGTACATGTTCTGCTGTTGACCTGATCTTCTTTTTAAACTTGCTTATTGATGCAGTTGACTTGAGAGTGTATTAGTCTTGAGAAGCAGCTCTTTCCTACATTGGTTCTTTCATGATACCATGTTCAGTCATGTATACTAACTCCCTCTCTGTCTATTGTAGCCTCTGCTGCTTTGCCCAGTGTGTGAGTAGGCTGATTGGTCTAGCTTCCAGGATCATTATACTGTCTTTTCTTAAAGACTGGTGTCACACTTGTCATCTTCTAGTCTTACAGCACTGATGTTGTTTAAAGGATGGATTACACAACACAGCTAGTGGTTCATGAATTTTGTATTTGATCTATGGATTAGCATTATCTGGGTTGGCAACCTGTTACTCTTAATTTTTTTGTTTTATTTTAGCTTTAAATCCATTTCTGTTTTTCAGTAGAGTGTACATGTATTTCATTGTATTTAATGCACAGATTTACCATTGGAAAGTTCATTTATAATAGTGAATGTTGTCTTGCTTCTACGTTGGCTTTGCTCAATCGGGCTACTTAGTGTTTTGTTTTTTCTTTTAAGACATTTAAAAGATTTTTTTATTGCTGGCTTTTAGGACCTTCTGGAAGGTTTCCCTTAAGGATAGAAACACAAGCCAATAGCTACTTAAGTAATATGCTAGAAGTTGTTCTCTTCTGTTTTTGTCCTTTGGCTATGTTTTGTTTTGTTATCTCCTGGTAGTTACCTTGATTTTGCAGAGTAACCATTATAGCTTGTTGAGCAGCCATCTTACAACATGGTGCTTCTTCTTAGTGGCATGTGTTTTCACAGCCTTGAACTTGGCATTTTAATGTCCATGCTACTTGCAAGTGTTTGCCTTTCTTCCTATTCCTTTTAACTGACTTTCTTGGTGTAAATTTTTTTTTTCTTTCCTTTTTGCTTGCTTTCCCTAGTCCCCACTGATTTATAATCACATTCTCTGTCTAACAGTCTGTATCTTAATATTCTTTGAACCTGGTGGCTAATTTTAGACATGTTTGACAGACATCAAAGTGGTTAAATTTTTTCAAGTTCTATGGAAATTGGTGATTGATGATAGGAAAAGGGGTCAAACTTAGAAACTAAGATGAGAATTCAACCGGTCCAGTTAGTCAAACAGTGCATGCACACTTTGAAGTAAACATGTCCTATCTCTTGTACATGTTAAGCACGTGGGGAGAGAAATATAGAATATGGAGTATGGGAAAGAGACATACAAGGTATGAAAAGAAAGAGAAGGTGAAGTGGAAAGAATAGGAGGTACTCTAGGGGAGAGGGCTAGAAAAGTGGAATGAGAAGAAAAATCCCTGATACTGCAGAAGAATGTCAGGGAACCTGTGCTAGAACTTAGGTCTTTCTTTTAGGACAGTAAATGATGAGGATGTGAATCTGCAGGAATCCAGTCTTCCTGAGTTCATCCACTCAAGAACTTGAGCAAACAATTTCTTTTCGTGGCAGTAATGAGTAATCTTATGAGAATATCAAGTTTAAATATGTTCTGGTCATTTGCATAATGGCTTTTTCATAATCCCATCAGCTGAATTCTTTGCCTTGTAGTAACTGAAGTGTTAGTTCATGTACTGCTACTATAAAATATATAGAGGAACCCCAGACCTGTGTCCTCACAGAGCATTAGTTGGTGAATGATTTGTCTAAAGTATACGCACTTGTTGGGCTTTGTGGAAAATCCTGGAAGCCTAAGGAATGAGAACTGAAATTCACACCTTGGTTTCCTAAAGATGTGGGTTTAAGGGGATCTACAGTATAAATGCTAATGATAAAACCTAGACTTATCTGTGCAGCTGTACGATCAGCAGTTGAGAGCTGCATCTAGTACTGCTGGAAGGTTGTTTCACTTTGGTTCAGCATATATGGATTTATTATTTTTTTTTAAATCAGAGTTTAATTCTCCTTTGCCTCCTGTTTCCATACATTAAAGTTACATTTGAAGATAAAAAGCGGGAGAACTTTGAACGTGGCAATCTAGAGCTTGAAAAACGGAGGCAGGCTCTCCTGGAACAGCAACGCAAAGAGCAAGAGCGTCTAGCACAGCTGGAACGGGCAGAGCAGGAAAGGAAGGAACGTGAGCGGCAGGAGCAAGAACGGAAAAGACAACTGGAGCTAGAGAAACAGCTGGAAAAACAACGGGAATTGGAACGGCAGAGAGAAGAGGAAAGGAGGAAAGAAATAGAAAGAAGAGAGGTAAACAACGGGATAAAAGGGAGGTGATTGTATCTCTGGCAGCTGTGTTTGATTAGAACAAAACATAATGTGTGCACTAAATATTTTACTGTAGTATTTAGCAAGCAAATATTTAATTAATTAAATTTCTGGGTTTCTGAAGGTAAATATTAGGCTATCTCTTTATTTTTCATGCAAAATGAATGGATGAGACATTTAGACTTAGGACAGTGAGCTCCTAGCCTTTGACTTCCCTGATAGCACTAATTATTACTACATGGTATATAAAAAGATACGCTGCAATGAGTGAAGAAAATCTTACGGGCACTGGTGGCAGTCATGGTTTTCCTGTGATGAGTTAATGTGTTAAAGAAAACACATACTGGTTAACTTAAAAAGCTATTATTTTCTGACCTAGCCAGATAATGATGCATTCAGTGCAGTAGCATTTTGTTTGTTGCGAAGCTGCAGAATGCATAATGTTGTAGGTAAGAGGGAGATTTGATGCTATCCTGGAGAGTTCTTGAAGTGTTAATATGAAACTATTTGTTAAATCAGAAAACTGGATCTGGGGAAACTGATTAAAATGGAGTGATACTCTGCTTAGTCACCTCTCTACTATACAGTGAGACTCAATTTCATCAGTTCTTTTCAATTGAGCATTTAAACAGTTGAGCAACTTTTGTGCTTCAGTAGAGGCATATATTTAGTCCACAGTTTAGCAGTGTGTTTATATCAATGTTTTAGTTGTACATTAGAATATGGATATCAGCAATTAGAATAGTTTCTTGAAATATAGTTTCTCTTTATTTATTTATTTTAAAATGCTTCAGGCTGCAAAACGGGAACTCGAGAGGCAACGGCAACTGGAGTGGGAGCGTAATCGTCGTCAAGAACTACTAAATCAAAGAAACAAAGAACAAGAGGACATAGTTGTTCTGAAGGCAAAGAAGAAGACCTTAGAATTTGAGCTGGAAGCTCTAGTAAGTGATCTCATTGCAAATCAAACACAAGCACAACAGTGACTGTGATATGGTCTTGTGTATTTTCTATAATTTGAACTTCTAAATAGGGAGTAAAAGTCCTTTTTAGATCCTGACTTTCCTGACAAACTATTCTGGTAAAAATTCTGTTTTCTTTTTTTTTCTTTTTCCAAAGAATGATAAAAAAAATCAGTTGGAGGGAAAGCTTCAGGATATCAGATGTCGGCTGTCTACCCAAAGACAAGAAATTGAAAGTACAAATAAATCTAGAGAACTGAGAATTGCAGAAATCACCCATTTGCAACAGCAACTACAGGTGAGAAAATATCTAATTTTGTTCTTAGCCTTGCATTTTAACCTCCTCAACTGCATCAATATCTTAAGAAAACTTCCTACAATATGATGTGTTGTTCCTTTTACGTAAGGAATTATTGTAGATAATTTTAAAAAATGTAGATAATTCTTTTAAATGAATGTTCTTCAGACATGTCTAGGAATTGCTTCCTGCACTTGAAGGTGTGTATCTGTGATTATCACTTCAACTTCATGGAATCCTGTTGTGGGGAGCAGCATATACAGTGTTTGGCTAAAGATATTAAAGGGTTTGGGGGAATGAGGAGAATTAAATGTTACAGCATGTATTTTTCTTGGCAGTGATTGCTATTTGTGTGCTGAAAGAAAGAATTGACTTCAATGAAGTGGCTTGGTGATGCTGCTTTTTAAAGAACATATAAAATAATAAGCTTTCAGAATTGAAGTTACTAGTTAAACTAGTTAGTTCTTGGTCTAACCCTAACATTTGTCTTTACTACTTCTCTATCTAAAATGATCTGTCAGATGCAGGAAATTACAGACCAGTCAGCCTCACCTCCATTCCTGGAAAAAATGACAGAGCAGCTCATTTTGGAGGTCATCTCTAAGGACATGGAAGAGGAGAAGCTTGTCAGGAGTAGTCAGCATGGATTTACTAAGGGGAAATCATGCTTGGCTAATCTGATAGCCTTCTATGATGTTGTGACTGAATGGGTAGATGCAGGGAGACCACTGGATGTGTCTACTTTGGCCTTAGCAAGGCTTTTGACACTGTCTCCCATAACATCTTTGTGAGCAAGCTCAGAAAGTGTGAGATAAAATAATGCATAGTGAGAAGGATTAAGAACTGGCTACACAATAGAGCCCAAAGAGTGGTGGT
>NW_009954507.1:716033-747986 GCF_000747805.2 Chaetura pelagica | reverse complement strand
CCTGGGGTGCATCTGGAGGAGTGTGTCCAGCAGATAGAGGGAGGTTCTCCGCCCCCTCTACTTGGCCCTGGTGAGACCTCACTTGGAGCATTTTGTCCAGTTCTGGGCTCCCCAGTACAAGAGGGACAGGGATCTACTTGAGAGAGTCCAATGGAGGCTACGAGGATGATTAAGGGACTGGAACATCTGTCTTATGAGGAAAGGCTAAGAGATCTGGGGCTTTTCAGTCTAGAGAGGAGAAGACTGAAGGGGAATCTAATTAATGTCTATAAATACATGAGGTCATCAAGAAGGCAGGGACAACCTCTTTTCAGTTGTACCCTGTGATAGGACAAGGGGCAATGCACTCAAACTTGAACACAGAAAGTTCCACCTCAACATGAAGAAGAACTTCCTTACTGTGAGGATTACAGAGCACTGGAACAGGCTCCCCAGAGAGGTTATGGAGTCTTCTTCTCTGGAGGCTTTCAAGACCTGTCTGGATGCCTTTCTGAGTGATCTGCCCTAGTTGTATGTGGATTTTTGGTCTTGCTCCAGCAGGGGGGTTGGACTCTGGTCTTCAGAGGTCCCTTCCAACCCCTAATGTTCTGCGGTTCTGTGATATTAAAGATGGCATTGAGAAGATGTTTGCTTTTAGTGAAATAGTGTTCTCTGCAATTTGTAAAGGTTTCTAGGTGAATTGTAGTAGTTGACTTAGGGATTTTTCTCTTTATTAAATATTATATTGCTTGAAATTAATTACTGGCTAGTAATAGGGGTTCTTAGTGTTTTTCTACCACTACAAAGAGAATTCCACACTTATCTTATGTGAGCTTAGTTGTAAAACCTATCTTAGAACCTAATCCGACTGTCCATTTAAACTTTCTAAGCTTAATTAATATAGTACATAAATGTGAACAAAACCAGACCTGGAACTTTCAGGGTTTTTGTTTTATTTATGAGTATTTTAAATTTTTTTTCTTTATTAAAACATTTGCATTTCTGTTGAAGTTTTGTGTTCACCATTACATTTTTCACAAGACGTTTTTCTTCTGGCAGCAGCTTGCTATAAATAGTCTAATTTAGGGGTTATTCTTGCAGCGTTTATATCCACATGATGCAAACAATAGCAAACAAGAAATGCTACTAAGGGATGTTTGTGACAGAAACTACTGCCATGGTTTGACTCAAAACCACTCTGTTCTCTTTAGTGAAATGCTCCTGTATTGACAACTGGTAATGAAGTCAAATAGCATTGAATCAAGGGCTAAGTTATACTTAGCAGTACTTGCTCGAAGAGACAAAAAACTGACTGTGCTTGATAAAAAGTGTGAAGAAGTCCCAATTTACCTGAATAAGTTAAAGACTACCAATCTTATGTGCACAGCCAGTTTCCATGTACAAGCAACAACCACCTGAATTTCCCTCTAACCCTTCTATTCCAAGAGCTTTCCATAGAAATGTTCTAAAATACTGTAACTCACTTCAGAAGCAGCTAGGCAGCTACTTAGCCGTTGATAGATAAATGTTATTTCAACAAATTGAATGGAATTCATATCCTACGTTCATGTAATTTAACTTTGTATTTTTTTTTCAGTTAGCCTCTGTAGTCAGAAAGCTAAAGTACCTTTTTGCTTTTGTCATAATATAACAAATCAAGAAGGAAAAATTTATATGTAGCAGTAAATGGCTGTAAGTCATTTATGTTATAGTGAAGTTCAATGTGCTACAGTTGGGATACGATCCCATTATAACAGATAGAGTAAAAAAAGTAAGAAAAATCTAATTATTATCGAGAAATTCCACAGCTGGGTATAATAAATGGAAGGTGCAGAGGGAAGAAAAAGATGTGAAACCAATTCTATTGGGAAACAAGTAATGGGGAAGATGAACTATCTACAAGCATGTGTGGTTAAGTGGCTTATTAAAAAGTACTAGACAAACAAGGAGCAGTGTTCTCTGTAGACTCATAGCAATTTTAAAAAGTTTTAATCCTATCTTTGGCTGATCATAGATGTGCTTTTTTCCTTACCTACAGTTTTTATGCATCAGTTTTAACTATATCACCGTGAAAGGAAGAGTTGAGGGTAGGGGGATTCTTCACCTCCCTAACATTTAGTTATTTTGACATCACTCTGAAATGTTATTGAAAACACCTCCCTAACATTTAGTTATTTTGACATCATGAAATGTTATTGAAACAGCTGGTGAAGGACAATGTTTTTTGCACAGTTGTCTATGTTTTCCTTGTTATGGAATTAATATTTGTTATTATGTTAACTGTCTCTGGGCATTGTAATTGATACTAGATACTGTGTATCCAGTAGTTTATCTAATGCCTATTCACTTTCTAAATGGCTTAATTCAGAGTGACTGTACTTCTGTAATGAAAATCATGCTTGCCTTTGTTGGCAGTTGTTTTGTTGGATTTTTGGTAGCAAGGTGTGGGCTTTTTTAAATGTTGACAGCAACAGCTGTGGCTTTGTGGTATTGTCACTTCAGGTGATCATTGATCTTGACCACTAATATTTCAGTTTGTGTCGCTTAGGGGGTTTATCATAATTGTGATCCCAGAAAGAAGTGTCACCAGTTAGTAGAAAAGGCCTCATTTTATCTGGGGAGAACCTAAGAGTGGATAGCTTTTTTCTGAAAAAAAGAATTTCTCAAATTTCCTGTAAATGTAGCTACCTAATTTGTTGAAGAAAAAAAATTTTACTTACTAAAGCAGTAAGTGACTTTAAAAGTAGATTTTGATCCTTTAAACTCTGAAATAGAATAAAAACTCAATGTTGTTAGTTATCTTTGTAGAATGATACAGCTTCACTTGGAAATAGTTTAATATGTCTGACACTCACTATAGAAAGATGAGTTAATTCAAAGGAGTAATTATTCTCCAACCTACTAATTAGTTTCAAGATGGAATTTGATTAAACTTGTGGAAGAAATTGTATAACAATCTTGGGTGATGATGAAGCTTTGTGCTAGTAATATGAATAAATAGTATCTGGCAGAGTGGTATTTCCGGGGATGTTCAGAAGGATCCCTCCTTCAAAACACCGTAACTGTGTGTGTTTGATTCAAGTTCATATTATCTGTAGGGTTTCTGCTAGTTACCTGCAGGGTTTGTCTCCTTGATGAACACTTTGACTCTCAAGTAATTTGCCTTTTCTCTGAAGCACTGGATGCAGGGTATGTGGCAGAGACTTCAGATGTATAGTGATAACTCATTTTCTCATATGCCTTCTTGCTGACGGTGCAAGGTGAGAAGAGAACTTTCCCTCATTAGGTTGGCAGGAACTGGTTTTTGATGGCTTTTTTTGCCTTGTGCTGCTATATGGAACATTATTAAATTATTGGAAATTTCTTGTTTTCATGAAACTTTAGTGTTGGTGATGTCATGAATATCTTTCATGTGTTTCTTCAGTACAACTAGAGGATGTGAAAAAGCATGCTGTGGATGCTCTCGGAATAGAGCCGTCCTCTATGGTTGTCTGTGATTTCAGCAAAGAGAACTTGATCCTCATGATCCCTTGGCATTCTCTGTCCTTAAATATTTGCCAAAATATGCTGTGTATTAAGACTGAGTAGACTGGAGCTTAGAGGTACTCTGGCCTTTAAAAATAAGCAACTAAGGTTAGGATTACATTCCGCTCTGAATTGTCTTATGTTACCTTTTGTGCTTGAAGAATTATAATTTTTCCTGTAAATCCTGTTTCATTTTGACATCCATTCTGATACTTGGTTTATCTAAGTGGTTTTTGAATTGGAATGATAAAATTTTTATGTCCTTGTGTCATGAAAGGTGATTTCCTTTCCTTGTTCACTTGCAGTTTATCCATCAATACATGCAGTCTATTAGATGCCACCTTTCTTGGATTATGCTACTTGAAAACTTCATTTAATTTAGCACACAATGCCTATGTGCTATACTATTTTAATAATACTGTTTAAATTTTCCATCTCAAACTATGCCATGAGGCACACAAGTATTTAGGTTGGTGGATGTGGTGGAAGGGAAAATGTGAACACAAAGGATGTTGTTTTGAATGTAGTTGAAGGACATGGTAATGGTGGTTGTTGGGATGGAACCAGGCCCCTTCAGGCAGATGATTTGGAAAATGCTGTGTTATATATTGTTGTTTCTCATTTGGTTCTAGGTAGGGAATAATAACCTTATGATAGTAGTATCTGGCTTTCAGGATATCCTGGAAGGGCTGAGAAAGATCTTCTGATGCTATAGACAGTGTAGGTGAACAGCAAGGAGCACATGTAACTCCTAATCATCAAATACATGGTTTATCTTAATTTTGATACCGTGTGACTTTATGAAGTCCTTGACTGCTGTGCAATCTAAATATGTTTTTTGGAATGTAGAGAGATTGCACTAGTTTGCAGTCATTGCATAATCATAACTACTGTATACTGCAGAGGCCAAATCAAAGACTACCATGAGTAAAGTGGGACAACTACAAAGTCATGTCAATACAGTCAACCTTGTGTTCTTTTAACAGAAAAGAAAAACTTTTCATGGGACTCACTCTGGTATTAAGAGATTAGGTGATGTTTATTCTTAGGATTGTATTATGTCATTTGCAATCCTTCCTGACAAATTGAAATTGTCAGATGGCTGGTTGCTCAAAAGCCTGCAACTCAAGACAACTGCTGAAATAAATTACTTAGTCTGGAAGATGAGATGTTGACACACAGGTGTCTTTTATAAAATAAACTGTTTCACATCATGCTTCTATAGTGTATTTTGACAACTTGAAATTAGAGGTCAAGGCTTCTAAAAGGGATGTGAAGTAGCATTCATCCTCCTTCTCATCTGCAGGGTCTCCTGTAATATATTGGTGTACAATCTTATGACTGTGTATTGAAATTTAAAGAGATCATAATACTCTTTCAAGAATGCTACATTGAGAGATTTAGAACTCAAGTATTTTCATTTAACAGAGGTTATGTTGCCTAGATTTTGGCCATAATATAATCCTTTAAAGTGAAAGACTTTATCTTCTTCAAATAAAATGTAAAAATTTGTCTTCTATTTGTAAACAAAGTTAATATTCATGTATTAAAACAGTAATTAAACAGTTAGTGCTTGTTTTAACATTTCCTGAAGTCTATCCTAGTCATTTTGCCGTGTATCTAATGTAGTTCCAAGCCAAGTTATGTATTCAATGAGAATAAATTCTCAAGTAACATGCTTAAATTGTGTATACTCACTTTTTTGTACTGAAAAATAATTATGTCTGAGTGGTAGTACCATACAGGTAGTGGATGGATAATAGCAATAATACATAGCTGATCAAGAGAAAAAGTAGAGTCATTTCAATAGAAGTCAGTATGGGAAGTCTTATGGCTACTGTCATCCTTCACTCACCTTTCTGTCTGTTTCTCTTGTTTTCTCTCTCCTTGTTGTCCTCTATTCAGGAATCTCAGCAGATGCTTGGAAGGTTGATTCCAGAAAAACAGTTGCTTAATGACCAGCTCAAGCAAGTTCAGCAGAACAGTTTGCACAGTAAGTATATTTTTGTACTTACCTAACTTCGTGTATGTCAAGGTACTGCATTGCACAATATATTCCATAATTTCTTTTTTTTTGTAGCAAGATGCATGTTGAAAAATATTGCTTTCTATGACCTAAAATTCTCTGTGTAAGAAAATACTTATCTGACACTGTGTTTAAAAACAGGAGATTCTCTTCTTACTATCAAAAGAGCTGTAGAAGCCAAGGAACTAGCACGTCAACAGCTTAGAGACCAGCTAGATGAAGTAGAAAAAGAAACCAGATCTAAACTTCAGGAAATTGATATTTTCAATAATCAACTGAAGGTAATTCTGGACTTTTTAACCCTTTCTTTTAAATGTTCAGTTAATTATTTTCTAACTTGGTTATGGAAAAAAATATTGTCGTAATATGAGTGATTCAGAAGGTCAGTTTTGGGAACATTCTCAATTTTTTTTTGCTAAAAAATAGCACTTAGCATCCAAACTCAGAGTTTGAATCAGCTTAATCTCTAGAATCTATTTAAGAATAAATTTGAGCTCTGATTCCAGATATGTGATTGCAAATATGAAGTAGCCACTTTTTGTCCTTTTGCATCGAAGTGCAAGACTATAGTAGGTCAGCAAATCTGCTGGAATCAGTACTTCAAATTGGAATGTTTGATAGAGAGACTTGATTTTCTGCTGACATGCAGAATTTTTATCTGCTGTTCATAAGCTCATACTTGTTCCTGAATGTAGTTGTCTGTTGTTTGTGGTTTCATGCTTTATTGATCAGTCTTCTGTTAAAACTGTGTTATTTTTGTTTATTTCTGCACACGGAAATTACAGAAATTGCAGAAGTCAGTAGAGGGAGTGCTCTTCAGAGAGAAGCTATAAATCAGCCATTAGTTACAAACTTTTAATAGCATTCACCTTTTCATAAATTATTTTAATGTTAAAGCACTTTATCTGCTAATTCAACTGCTGGTTTTCTCCTGAAAGGTGCCTAGAAAAACACTCCATTTCTTGCAAGGTATAATAAATTGTGCTACAAGTACATAGAAAGAAAAGCACTATGATAACTACATTAAGGTTTCTGTAGTTGTTCTGAAATTAGATCGACTATGATTACATATATGCTTTAGAAAGGAAGCTTTGTTTGAAGTTAAGCAACAAATAGCTGGTTTTAATATTAAAGTTATTAATAGTTATAGGAAAAATTAAAAGCTGTAGACTGTACCACTATCTGTTTGGATGTCAGTTCAAAGATGACTCTCTCAGTCTTAGGCAGAGGGGTAGAAAGGAGAGAATCTCTGCAGTTATAAAAGACACAAAAGATGAACAAAATATTTGCAATGTATTTTAAAAGGAAGGGAGTGGTTTACATCACCGTATTTTATATATGCTTTTTGGACACAACATGTCATGCTTTTTGGATGATATGGTAAAATGACCAAAGGATTGTAATTCTAAAATTAGTGTCAACATTCTGTGTGATTACAAATGACCTGAATAGCTTATACATTTCCAGAGGTGTGAATAATCTTGATACTGTGACAGTAGCAGAAAAAACCCAAACAAAAACCCAAAAACCCCCATCCCAAACATACAAACAAAATTCAGTATTTTAAATGCTGAATGGCTTGGCTTAACAAATAATAAGGTAATGATAATTAAAAACTGAAAATGCGTATTAAACAAATACATCAATTTATCAGTGTCTGCCATCTATCCAACAATGCCTTTTCTAATTGTAAAGTATTTTGCAGTTTAATGGGAAAATTGATTTTTGTGTTCAAATCTTAATATTTAGAGTTATGACATTAAATTCTGAAAATCAGTTATGTAGACAGTTTTTTGGGAAGACTTCAGCAAGCTTCCTCTGGCTTGAGAGTATTGAATTTGTCATTTCATAATGTGTAGAAGCAGTGCTTAGCAGAAGTTCCCTTATCAATGCTGTATAGTGCTATTTTTGCGTTGCTGCAATTTTCTTTGCTTGCTCTGAAGAGATGAGGTTAAAAGGCTAAAAAAAGGCAGTGGAGCAGTTATACCATGGAAACTGAGAGGTGGGAGCTTGATTCAGAAAATTGTGTCTTCTCCCTTTTGTAGTTTCACTAGATGTGCAAGATGTATATTTGTGGCCTGGATGATTTCAGTACTAGATTACAATATCTACAAAGCATATATAGTGTTTTGTGTACTCAGCATGGAATGGTTATAATACATACTCCCATTGCTGGAGAAACCTCTCAGAATCAGAGAATCACAGAATGCCAGGTTGGAAGGGACTTCAAGGATTATCTGCTCCAACCTTTCAAGGTAGGAACACGGTTTAAGTGAGACAGCCCTGCACCTTGTCAAGATGAGTCTTTAAAGTGTCCAGTGTTGGGGAATCCACCACTTCCCTGGGGGGATTATTCCAATATCTGGCTGTTCTCATAGTGAAAAGCTTTCTTCTGGCACCCAATGGGGATCTGCCCAGCAGTAACTTGCACCCGTTACCCCATATCCATCTGACTCCTTGTAAACAGGGAGTCTCCATCTTCTTGGTGCCACCCTTTAAGTACTGGAACGTGGCAATAAGGTCTCCCCTGAGCCACCTTTTCTTCAGTCTGAACAAACCCAGCTCTCTCAGCCTTCCCTCATATGACAGGCTTCCCAGGCCTTTGATCATCTTCATGGCCCTTCTCTGGACCCTCTCCAGCCTGTCCACATCTTTTTTGTGTGGCAGAACTGAACACAGTGTTCCACACGTGATCTGACAAATCTGAGCAGAGTGGGATGGTAGCCCCCCAGTACCGGCTTGCAACAGATGGGGTTTTCTCTTTGCTGGTGATACCTTTGTTGATGCAGCCCGGCATCCTGTTGGCTTTCTTTGCTGCTTCAGCCCACTGGTCACTGGTATTGGGCTTGTTGTTCATCAGAACCCCAATGACCCTTTCCACAGAGCAACTCTCCAGCCAGGTGCATCTCAGTCTGTGCTGTGCTCCTGGGTCATGTTTTCCCAGGTGCAAGAAGGTGCTTTGTGTGCAGTAGTGGTTTAATGGACGTTGTTCTTGTGGAGAGGGCTCTCAGAACACCTTGCTTGTGAGACTTTATCCACAAAGCCTGTGAAAAATTTCATGAGACTTATAATTAGGGTTTGTGGAAGTGGAGGTTCAGTTCTTAAACGAAGGCAGAACACACCTCTCTTAGGTAATAATATTGCTCAAAACAAAGTAGTCTAGAAACCTGCAATAATTCTCAGGTACTTTTACCTAAACAACCAAAAACCAATGACAAATTTTAGGAACTGCCACGGGAAAGATGATTGTTACATTTAAAATAGGTAGACAGTGCCTCATAAATAACTGTCAAATGAATAGCTTCCCCAATTAAGAGAATAACTTATTGTTTACATATTAGTAACTGGATACCTAAATACAGTAGACTCATTTGGTGCTGTAATACCTTGCAATTTGTATAATTATCTGTCAACTATATAACATTCAAATTTAAATGTAAAACCTTTTTGCATAGTGTATCAAAATTTCTACCACATCTGACCTCCTAATATAATAAAGGCTTATATTAAGATGGGAAATGCAGTAATGGTCATTTTTAAAATGTATTTGTATTAAATAAATAATTTTAAAATTCAAGGCTGCACCTGAGTTATCTTGTAGGTTAAAACCGATAGACTTCCTTTATGATGATCTGCTTTTATTTTATGCTTCAGTTTCCTAACTGAGATGAAAATTTGAGGTGGCTCTCAGGTCAGCAGCACCATCATTGCCACTGTCTTGTGCACCTTTTGTTTTCTGAGAACTGATGGAGAGGCACTAGTGCTTGCCTAGTCTTCTATAATACAGTTAGTGCTGGATGAGAAGCAGAATGATATGGTACTGTTTGCAAACTCCCAGGAAAAAAATATCTAAACACTCTCTATATACCATCATAGAGCATTTTGCACTCAATTCTTACAGGGAGAGATAGTAATACATGTCTTTACTTAGTAAAAATCCTTAATTTAATAGAAAACAGAACCAAAATTGTAAATACGTAAGCTGTTGCTCCCTGAGTACGAGGTATATGCCAACTAGTTTTGTGGAAATGCTTAAGAGACCATGATGATGACAGCAACATTAAATTATAACATTCTGCCATAATTGTTGATATGTGTTACCTATTTGTTGTGAATATTGGTTGCATTATCTCCTATGTGAATATATCCTTACATTTTGCAAAACGGCATTTCTGATTCATTCTCTTGAAAGAGGTTACACTTGATCTACTGATAGTGAATACAGAAATATGACACGATAGTACAAGATAAAACAAATGATTAAACTAGTATCTAATGTGCCTTTTCATTGATGAAGACCCTAAGGTTTACCTAATGTTACAATATACTTTAGGTTGCACTATAATAGTATACAGTGGATTGTGCTGCATTTGCCTCCATGTTGCAGTTTTTGTGTGCTGCAGTAAGAGAATACTTTAAAAAAGTGTTACATTACCTCCTCTTAGCTTCCTGTCCTAATAAGCATATATGAGTGACTAGGAAGATAAATGAAACCTTTTTTTCCACTGAATCTTTTGTCATCCCTCCAGAACAACTGATTTAAATTTCTTCTCATTAGTCCTTTGGAGCTCAAGTACTTCAGTTACTTTTGTTTCAAGTTAACATCTCAAAAGTTAGGAATGTTCACAGAATTTGGATCCTTTTCCAAAACTTCCTGGAGTATATAGTGTTATTAATATTTAAAAAGAGGTAGTTTCAAGTATTTCTGTTGAATATCTTTAGCTAGAACCACATAGTTTCAGGAAAGGGTTAGTACTTGTTTGGCAGCCTGCAGTTGGTCAGATATCCTTTTAAATCAAATTGGAGGGATTTTATCAGAGATTATGATAGTCTTGTGAATCGTGCTGTATTTGGCTGTAGAGTAAGCGACTGAGTGTGTAACAAGGTTGAAAGTTGGTTGACTTTTTTGTGTTCTTGAAGGATTCTAACTTCCATTGCTCATTAAAAATATTAGTGTAGAAATCTAATAATTAAAATTGATACCATTATTAATGAAATATAACAAGGCACTGGTTTATTTTCTCTGTTTTATAATATAATTTAGTCCTACTGTGATTTACCTTTACAAATTCTTTCTAGGTTCAGTGTGAATTTAAATTTTACAAAGATTAGTCATTACACATTGTCAAATAAAGCAATTAAAATAATTCTTAATATAGTTCTTGTCTCCAAAGACCAAATAATAGTTTCCTGTAGCATAGAAGAGTTAAGTATTTAGAGCCTATCTGTGTTATTGCACAGGATAAGACAACTAAATTAGTGTTTATGAAGTACTTTTAATCTTGCTGAGGAGCTGTTCTCAGTGCCTGGAAAAAGTGGTGAACAAGTAGAACTAAGTTCTTTAAAAATGTTTTACATTTTGTGTCATGTTCCGGTTGTTGTCAGTCCCTGTCTAGTCAGTGTGCACTGGACAAGTCTTGCATATGAATGCCTGTTTACATTTGAGCATTTCTTTCTTCCAGTCAGTGGCAATGGAAGATGCAATGCTGCAGTGCCTGGCAGTTCTCCTGGGCTGCGTCAACTACTTAGACTCCTTTCTAAAGGTCTCCATGCCATACTCAGGCAGTACACAACTATCTCAATCTGAGTGATGAACTTCCTCCAGTTATGTGCTTCACTTTACCATAAACAGATGAGTGTGCAGTGTTTAACTAAGTTAGTATTTCATAAGAGGTCTTAGCACTAAAATATAACCAAAGAGAAGAGTTTATAATCTGATTCTTTATCTAATCCTTACTGCCTAGATGGGGAGTGTGCCTTGAATTGCAACCTGGGTAAGGTACTAGTTAGCTATTTTTCATCTTTTTCTTATCTGAAACATCAAGATTTTAAGTTAATTTTCTATTTTGGTAATGATATTCAGAATTTTTAAAAAGAAAACATTTTTATGTGAAGTATTCCTACACAGCACTGTAACTTGTGATACCCAGGTATCAGAGAGGTGGCAGTACATTCCCTTTATCAAATCCCCCATAGCCATAATATGGGGGCAAAAGGAGGAATTGTCTCTGTTTGGACAAAGCAAGTGCTTTGGGAGCTGGGGAATGGGGTAGAAGAGCATTGCTGTGGGAAAGCCTCAGTGAGCACAGAACTGTAGGGTTCTTTCCTCTGGGATCAAATGCTCTGTTTTTTCTCAAGGGAGGTTTGATGGAAACCATGTGTTGTAATCTCCAAAGTATCCTAAATTCTATTGTCTTTCTGTCAAAAGGCAAAATTTGGGCTTAATGTTGAGGTTTTCATAGCCATATGACTTGTCTGTATATAGTGAATATTACTCTGCTGTATAAAATATATTTTAACTCATATTCAATATTATGTGGGTACCTAAATGTGGCTATTGTAACATCTCAAAATTATACTTGTTAGTCTGTTTGTGAATTAAGTGGAAAGGTTACATTTTCTCTCTGCTTTTAAGGTAAGATGTGCTTTGTCCTGCACACTAGAAACAAGCAAAGCATTGTTATGTCTTTGGAGTTGCAATATAGGATTTGTAAATGTACAGCTTTAAGTTGCTTGTGTTTGTAAAAGATGAGTGTAGGACTGTGCTGAATATTCAGCTGGCAAATGTTTCATTCTGTTGACTGTTGAAGTGTTACTATAGTTTTGTTCAACTGGTGTCCTATAGCCCTGTGGGAAATGCTGATTCTTTCTCCCTCATCCTCCCACTGATACTTGGCAAAGCCATCTATCTTGTTACATGAGATACTGATCAAATCTTTATTTCCTCCTAGCTAAGGCAACAAAGGATATATATTGCATTTTTTAAATCTCAAAAATGTTCCATCTGGTGCAAGGTGTATAAACTAGGTTAGATTGTCTTAACTCTTACAGGTATGTCACAGACAAAACCTCTTCACAGAATACTGAGCTATTACTTTGGTTTAGCTGGGAGGGAATAATGTGTTCAAATGTTTATAGAAAACTTCAATAATTATAAAAATGTCCCTTGAGATCCTAACTTAGCTGAGCATTTAGATAAAATGACAAAATAAGCAAACAAAATAATGTAATTATTAGGACCAGAGTTGGCAGCAGCACTTAACTGCTGTGGTGCAGCAGTTCATGATCCTGCTGTATGTACTCAGTCTGAGAGGTTGCCTCCTTCAGACAGACATGGAGGAAGGCTCATAGCTACAACTTTCACAGTTTTATAGTTGGCAGAGTAAGTGACATATATCATACATGTCAAATAAACTTACGTATCTAAACTATGATTAAAATATAAAATTTGGGCTAGCCTTGTATTTGGACATCTAGTAGAAGCAAATAATGTTTGGTGCACAGATGTCTTGCAAGTTATGTATTGTTTGTATGTATTTGCAAATTCAGGAATTTTTTCTTAAAGTGGGAAAATACCAATATTCCTAACTAGAGGTAGATTTCTTGTGATTCTGTGGATATAGATCATTCTTTCTAGTTTACACATTTCTTCTTAAAAAAAAGTAAACTAAGCTCAGATACTTGCATCTGGGTTGTCTCACTTAAAGTTTTTGAGGTTTACTGATTGTTTTTTGTTTTGTTTAACTGTGATAGCTTTCATACACTTCAAGAATTTGAGTTCCTCTTTCTTTGCCTAGTGATTATTTCTGTTTTACTGCTCATACACCAGAGGCTGTGATAAAGATGCAAAGAGAAGAAAAAACAAACCTGGAAAGCACGGTTGTCTAAATAGCTTAAAATTTTGCAAGTAATGACAGATTATCTTCAGTGCTGCCTTATTAGAAATGCATGGCTATCAGAGTCCTCTCTGTTCATTAGCAAGAGAAGTTCTTGCTGGCTAGGACTCAGAAGCTTGAGCTTTTTGGCATACAAAATTAAGTTACAGGATGAATGTGAAGGAAGGCTAGAGCAAGTAGAACAATCAAGGATTTCTAAACAGAAGCCTGTGCAAAAGCCTGAGTAAACATAGGAGCCAAACCTGTGTTTTGGATAGCAGTCACTTTACTCAGAAAAGAGAAACAGCTAAAAATAATAAAAAAGATAAAAATAAAACCAGTTTAAAATAATGAAAATTAGTCAAGGTACTTGATACTTCACAGAAGTAGTATTTTGAGCTTCAAGAACTTCATAGATACTTAGTTTTATGGATTTCTGCAGTCTACAAAAATTCATAATACTGTTGGCCAGGTGGAAAACAGCTTTCAGGTGTACCATTTTCTAATCTATGTCCTTTCAGGTGGCTGCTTGTCAGTCACCCTACTGCTAATATTCTTATGGTTGTGTATTTGTCCTTTGCACTTGTACATATATTTTGATACAAATAAGGGTTCAGGTGATCATGTAGATCATGTAAGGACTGTGATTCACCCAGAGAAGGTGATTTGAAACAAAGGTAAAATCCCTTGTACCTCAACATATTAGAACTGGATCTGAATTAATTTGATCTGAAGGATCTGAATTAATAACATACAGTTATTGGACATAGCTGTTCGCTCTGGTTAGCACTTCAGAAATATATGCTCCGTTCAGAAGCCACCTCTAGCTCCAGGAGCAGCTGACCAACTGTGTGTTCACTGCGACCTCCCAATCCCTTTATTTTCTCACTGTTCTTAATGAGCCAACTGCTAGAACCCCATTATGTTTAATATTGCTAATGTATTTATTTTTAAGTAGCCATTTTTCTTAGTCCAAAATAAAGCCATGCATAAATGTTTATAACCATGGGCTTTCAAGGGTCAAAAAATTTCCCAAAAGCAATATCCTGCCTGAATAATTCTGGTGATTTTGCAAGAGTAGTTTATTTTACAATCTGAAATATCCATTACAGATCATAACTATCTACTGAGTTTCAATGTGACTATGGAAAGTAATTATGGTCATAAAATATGGTATTGCCCAAATTATCT
This sequence comes from Chaetura pelagica, assembly GCF_000747805.2. NCBI lineage: Eukaryota > Metazoa > Chordata > Aves > Apodiformes > Apodidae > Chaetura > Chaetura pelagica. Next base: position 733,610 of record NW_009954507.1, on the reverse strand, counting down.
CCATATTTCAGTGAGTTTCATGGCATTAGCAGAGTTTTAATTAAAACTCATGTAAGAACTGATTATCTCTGTAATGATGTTGAAATCAGTTTTCATTGAATTTGAAATTGAGGATCATTAATGAAATGAGACTGAGAGGTACTTTGAGTTTCATCTTAACTCTTTTTAAACTTTCATCCATATGTCAGTGGTGTTTTTAATCCCTTGCAGAGGTCATGTGCTACTCCTCTTTGTAATGCAGTTATTCTGACATCTTAAAATGTTGCACAATGCACAGTCATTCATCACTTATGCATGTATTACTTTCAGAAGCTAAAATTTTATATTCCGTGCAAGTGCAGCCTGAAAATAAGTATTAACTTTCAATTTTTATGAAACTATAGCTAAGAAGTTTCTAATAATGTTGTGACTTTAACTTACTAAAACCTTAGTCATTTTGTCTCTTGGAATTGCTTGATATTTACTTTTTTGGTTTGGGTTTGTTTTGTTTTGTGGTTTTTTTTTTTACTCTTGGACAAATACATACATTTCTGTCAGTGCATGAGGACAGTTACAGGAGGTCTTCACCTGCCTAATTTGTAGATTGTGAATTTCTGAAAAAATATGAAAATACTTTCAAGATTAAACATGGCAATCCCTGAAACAATTCAGATAGAGCTTTTAAGGATACAAGAACTAAACAAACCTGCATGATGTAAGTCATAGCATATTTCAATAAAAGCAGACGTTACTAAGACACCAATTTAGAAAAAAAATCCTAGTACAACCTTTTTCTCCATATTTTTGTCTGTACTACATTGTCATTAAAACATAATTTTTTTAAGTGAACTATATTCAGTGACAAATTTCAGTTGTCATAGGTAAAGTTACCCTTTTTTTTCTTGTAACACTGAGGAGTTCAGGTGCAAAATTCTAGATTATGCAAAGAGATTTGGGATAAGATTTGTATTTCTGTTAATAGGAGCTGGTGCAGAAAACATATTGAGGAAAATATTATTTTAAAATGATTAATTATATTCTAAATGTTTCAGGCAGTATCTTTCCAGCTAATTAGAGGAAAACTGATATGGATGAATACTCTAAGTGCCATGATTCATTCAAAAGACATTGCTTAAGGAATTCCATTTCCCAGATATAAAGCAATCCTGAGGATTCTTTAGTAAATCACCATTAATTTCAAAATAAAATCAATTAACTGAAATACTTGCTATTATGAACAGCACAGAAGGCAGATTTTTGTATGGAATTCAATAAATGAATTCAACAAACCAACAAACAAAACATAAGTGACTTTTCAGATTAAGCTTTGTCAAACTTTTGTCAACTTTTGAAAATCCCATTAAAACAAGTGTTTCTTGTTTTTTAACCCTCTAACATCTCAGGTTATATGGATCAAAAATAGGAAAACAGTCAATAGTTGATAGACCTTTGAAGTCTACCTTAAATGTCTACCAGTGCACTTGGCAATACTGTAAGTTTGAACAGAGATATCCAACCATTTGCAAGTTTTGCTACTTTACTAATGACCCCGTGTATTTCATTATGATGATTTACATAGTGTGTGCTTACATATATGTTACCTTTTTTCTCTAGGAGCTGAGGGAAATACATAACAAACAGCAACTACAGAAGCAAAAGAACTTGGAGGCTGAGAGGCTGAAGCAGAAGGAACAAGAAAGGAAGACAGTAGAATTAGAAAAGCAAAAAGAAGCTCAAAGGTAACAAATTCCTCTAATTTAAACCTTTTCTGTAGAGGTGTTAGAGTGCAGAGCATTTTGAAAACAGGCTAAATAAACTTTTCATTCCCAGAAGCATAATCTGGTCTCAAATAATACATCAACAAGTGGCAAGAATACTGAGGACCCAGATCAAGTTTCATTGCAGTGCATATGATCCGTTTTAAAATTCAGGGGATCTCTTAATTTATCCTTGAATGAGAAATGTGCTATGGAGATGAGCTTCTACATCTGACTGACTTTTAACTGTCAGTAGTAGAGATTTCAGCAGTGTTATTCAAATGCGTAGTTTACTTCTACACCTCCTGACAGTGTAACTAACTAGCTCTGTCTTTTATACTGACATAAAATAGAGAGCTAATGTTTTTCAGCTGCACACGTGGAAATCTATTTTCTACATGTATTTCTATTTATGTGAAATAAATGGCATATAGGCTAGCAAGCAATTAAATTCTGACATTGTTTACCAGTCGCTGTTTGATTTAATTATAGGCAATTGTGGATTTTTATGCTTTTAATGTGGACAGGTGTTAGTAAATAGATAAAAACAAAGGCCTGGGAACAGAGGTCTTAAATTGTTTGTTATAGCACTACATGGACTGTGACCTAAAGTGATTTGATAGCCTGTGTTACTACTTGGTGGGTCAAGTTAATTTTTGCATTTCAGGAAAAAAATAAAACAAGGTTTTAGTGAAAATTCTATTTTCAAACAGAAGTCTTGTAATTCTTAAATAATTTACATAAAATCTATCCCTTTAAAACTCCTAAAGATCAACTTCAGGAATAGCAAACTTTCTAAGAAAACACCTTTGTATCACAAAGACATAACTACACTAAATATATTAATTATGTTGGAAGTATCGTTGAAAACAAGAAGGCTGCTGAGATACTGGAAGTATATGAACACTAAAAATATTCTACTTCAGAATATTTAATAAAACACTCTTATTTCCTGCCAGAAAAATGGAAATTTAAAAAACAGATTTTAAAGTGGAAGAATTTCTGCCATGGAAACTTCATGTCTGACTGTTCATGCTAGTTGAGCATTCAGATGTTACTGGTAATGCACAGCTTCATTCTTCACAAAATTCAAGCTTCTAAATAATCATAATTGGTATACCTGATAATGAGCAATCTGCCAGTCTTACTGATAGACAACAGATGCTAAAATTAATAATGTAAAAGGTTAATAATCATAAGCTGGATACTGCCCCATAATGATTACAGAAGTATATTGCTTTTTAATAGCTCTAGTGAAAGCAAAGACAGAATATTCTAAGGTAGTAATTATGTGCACTTTAACCTTTGGCTTAATGGATAACCACAGTCACTTTATACTGAGAACTATCTTAACAGTTTTTTGTTGGCAATTATGCACTGACCTTAATTGAGCAAACCAAGATTCAGACATCTGTATTTGGGGAAGGTAGAGGTCTTTTTGAAGACCTCTTATGGCTAATTAGTCTTAATTATTTTAAGCTATTCCATGCAGACTTGTATGATTATAGGAGTAATACACAGTTCCGAAGAGAAGAAACCCCCTACATTTGAATTAAGTAAATAGAACTTCCTCTTGGTGTTTGGGACAAGCACTACCTTAGTGGTATATAATGCATTAGTGAGAGAAAAAGGAAATTAAAAGAGTAAAAGCAAGTACAGGTAAATCCCAGATAAGAGGCCATAATCCCCAACAATTAACACATGAGGAGTCTTGCAGTAAGGGAAAAAGCCAAGTGTCGTGTTTTCTGTTCCTAACCCCAACCCATCGCACTCTCACCTAGTCTTCTGTTTCTTTAGTTTCTCTGTCTCTTCTTATTCCCTTCCTTGTCCTCAACTCATGTTATTACCTTCCATAACAATCACAAAAGAAAATTCTGCAGCTTCCATGGAACCCCTTCAAGATACATTTTCATCTGCTGTTCTTGCTCCAGCAGTTAGAGCGAACTTGGTTTTATGTGTGGCAAGATTTAAGTACTGTACTAGAAAAATAGTTAAAAACTCAGTTTCCCATTTAAAGCCCATCTGAGTAAACTCACCAGGTAAGACATGACTCGAGTCAAAAGAAACCTGGACTCTCTATGCCTATGTGGTGCAGCTTCAGGGTTGCAACAAAACTGCTGAGTAATCAGCTCTGAATGCTTTGCAAATGAACATAGACAAATTCAGCAGTTAAAATAGGAGGTTGTCAGAACGGTGAATTTATTAACTAACCTGACTTTTCATTGAAGGCAGTAAAATATTTAATTGAGGAGGAGTGATAGCCTTCATGCTGATGTCTTAACCTTTACTCATTGTATGCTGAGGTGGAATATTGAAGTGTTATCAGCAATGTCATTTAAAACCAAAAAATGTTTTGAGTTTCTAAGCTACTGGCTGCCATCTTAAACAGATACTGGGTACCTTGAGATCTCTCAGAAAATATTCTTATTGACTCAAAACTTACACTGATAGAGATGAAATTTTTGCCCTCTGTTGCCAACTTACTATTTGGAAAGTGATTTTTTCCCCTTAAGGAATTGAATTTTTTTTCCACCTAGTTTTTGGCCAGTAATTCATGTTGCCCTTGTACAAAATATGGTCTATATAGTAGGCCAAGTCTGTAATGGCCAGCTTGTTGTCATGCATTTGTCACTCATTTTCTAAGTATGAAGAAAATATTGGAAGTTTAAAAGGTCATGGAAGAAAATAAAGTGCACTGTGCTTCTGTTATATGCGTTTACAGACATCTTTACTGGTGAAAATTGTTTCTAGCAGATAATATTTTTTCTTTCTTTCTGTTGTCCTCTGTCAAGGAGGAAGGACTTGTTGGCTTTGGCAGTTGTGAATGTGAAATTTTCTGAATAGTTCTGCAAGACTGCTGTCTGAAGCTTGCAGATATTCTTACTCCTTGCCCCTCAACAAGACATTCAGGACTGCCATATTTTCTGATTGTGACGCTTTTTTTGTTTTGTGGTGTTACCTAGATATGTTTGTGGCTTTGAGAAAATAAGTAGAACCAATTTGATTGGTATTCCTGATTTCTTCCTGCATTTTAGAGCTGAAGTCAGTGCTGAGAAGATAAAAATTGAAGTGTATAATTTGCTGCTTATTTTGTTTCAGGTGAAATGTTAGGGTAACAATTCATAATAGAAAAAGTCTGGTGATAGCTGTGGGGAACAGCTGTAGCTACAGGCCTAGATTAATTTAAAAGGAATTGTGGGGTAAATAAAAATGGTAACTTGCAAAACTGGTACAGAATCACAGAATCATTGACTCATACGATGTCTTTGGTTGGAAGGGACCTCTTAAGGTCATCTAGTCCAGCCCCCTACAATAAGCAGGGACATCTCACACTGGAACAGATTGCTCAGAGGCCCCACCAAGCCTGACTTTGCATGTCTCCAGGGATGGGATCTCCACCACCTCTCTAGGCAACCTGTTCCAGTGATCCACCACCTTCATATAAAGGAGCATTCCCCTAATGTCCAACCTAAATCTACCCTTCTCTAGGTTAAACCATTACCCCTTGTCCTGTTGCTACATGCCCTAATGAACAGGTCTTCCCCAGCCTTCTTACAGGCCCCTTTCAGGTATTGGAATGTCAGTATGAGGTCCTCCCAGAGTCCTTTCTTCTCCAGGCTGAACAACCCCAGCTCCCTCAGCCTGTCTTCACAAGAGAGGTGCTCCAGCTCTCTGGTCATTTTTGTTGCCCTCCTCTGGACACAGTCCAATGGGTCCACATGGGTCTTGTGTTGGGGGCTCGAGAGCTGGACACAGTACTGCAGGTGAGGTCTCACCAGGGCAGAATAGAGGGGCAGCATCACCTCTCTCAATCTGCTGGCCACACTTCTTTGGATGCAGCCTAGCATGCAGTTGGCCTTCAGGGCTGCAATTGCACATTGGTGGCTCATGTCCAGCTTTTCATTCACTAGTACCTCCAGATCTTTTTCGACAGGGCTGCTCTCTAGCATGTCTTCCCCCAGCCAGTATTGATACCTCTGGTTGCCCCAGATCAGGTGCAGGACCCTGCACTTGGCCTTGTTGAACCTTATGAGGTTCCCCTGGGCCCACTTCTCCACCTTGTCCAGGTTTCTCTGGATAGCATCCTGTCCCTCTGTCATATCGACTGCACCACCCTTCTTGGTGTCACTGGCAAACTTCCTCAGGGTGCTCTCAATGCCACCATTAATTCGTTAATGAAGATATTAAACAGGACCCCTGACAGACACCACTTATGACTGTTTTCCATCTAGACATCGAGACATTGACCACTACCCTCTGGATGCAACCATCCAGCCAGGTCCTTATCCACTGAACAGTCCACCCATCAAAACCATCTCCTCAACTTCAGAGAGAAGGATATTGTATAAATTATATCTATAGCTCTTCCCTTGTCCACTGATGCAGTCATTCCATTGTAGAAAGCCACTAGGTTGGTCAGGCAGGATTTGCCCCTGGTAAAGCCATGCTGGCTCTCCTGGATTACCTCCCTGTCCTCCATGTGCTTTCGCATGTCTTCTCGGAGGAGCTGTTCCATGATCCTCCTAGGCACAGAGGTGAGGCTGACAGGTCGATAGTTCCCAGGGTCCTCCTTTCTACCCTTTTAAAAAATGGGCATCATGTTTCCTTTCTTTCAGTTACTAGGGTCTTCACATGACTGCCATGGCTTTTCAAATATCAGGGAGAGTGGCTTGGCAACTACATCAGCCAGTTCCTTCAGGACACTGGGATGCATCTCATCAGGTCCCATAGACTTACATATGTTCAGGTGACCTTGAGAGTAGTCACCTTCTCTGGAGGACGAAAATCATGCAGAAATGTTGTGATGTCTGGCTATCTTGTTACATCTGGCCCCAGTGACATGGAAGAGTCCCTTTCCTTACTATTGAGGGCACACTCAGCAGTTCTGAAGGGTGCATCTGGGTGGCCTAGAGTAGGTAAATACAGACTTCACCACAGTCCATTTTGAAATCTGCTTTGTATTGTGTTATCCCATGGTCAGAGTGCTTCATAACATAGATTCTGTCCTCTGATATGTTCTGTAAAACAAATTAATGAGACCAAATAAATAAAAATGAGTCTACTACAGTAGTTAAGCTTCAGTTCAAAGTAACATCTTAGTTTTCAAAAATTTTTTGGTAGAGGTGGAACAGTAAAGAGCTGCGGTTCTAGGGACCAGACTTTTTGATAACGAGACACACAAGCAGTTTGCCATGGTTCATTAGTAAAGAGCTTTTCATCATTGGTTCAATGTTAGTGATTAAGTGATATACGTATGCCTTGATTAAATGTTTTCTTCCAGCTTGACAAAGTTCTTGCAAGTTTCTATCATCATATCTGCACTGTTCTCCAAAGAGCTACTTTGTCTGATTTTACAGCTAAAAGTTTCTATAATTTGAAAGCCAAGGTGTTAAAAATCTGTTTCTTTTACTCTCAGAGTCATCTTCCCTTGTCCACTGATGCAGTCATTCCATTGTAGAAAGCCACTAGGTTGGTCAGGCAGGATTTGCCCCTGGTAAAGCCATGCTGGCTCTCCTGGATTACCTCCCTGTCCTCCATGTGCTTTCGCATGTCTTCTCGGAGGAGCTGTTCCATGATCCTCCTAGGCACAGAGGTGAGGCTGACAGGTCGATAGTTCCCAGGGTCCTCCTTTCTACCCTTTTAAAAAATGGGCATCATGTTTCCTTTCTTTCAGTTACTAGGGTCTTCACATGACTGCCATGGCTTTTCAAATATCCGGGAGAGTGGCTTGGCAACTACATCAGTCAGTTCCTTCAGGACACTGGGATGCATCTCATCAGGTCCCATGGAATTCTGTATGTTCAGGTTCCTCAGATGGTTGCAAACTTTGTCTCTGCTTACATTGGGAGGGACTTGTCTCACTGAATTAGACTGCTTGGGAAGAGATTTTGAAACGCACCGTTACAGTTACATGCAACTGAAGTGAAGGGCTTTTGTCTGTGTTTTTGGATGCCAAGGAGTTTTGTTTTTTCAGTCAAGGAGTACTTTTTTTTCTCTTTTTCTCAGTTGTTTGTCCTATGGTTCATCACTTAAAACAACTCCATGGTATTTATTAATCCCGTGGAAAACTATGAAAAGAGAATACACAAGTATTGTTGAATTTCCAAGTTGAAACTTAGATGTTGTTGAATTGAAGAGGTGGGACTGAAAGTGGAAGACAGTGGATCTTGTCAAGCTTACCATTTTCAGAGCATTGCGAGCTGAGTAAGAGACTGTTCTAAGATACCTGTGTAAAGTTTAATACAATAATTAGAAAAGCAGAGGTTTTTTCATGTCATCATAGAGAAGAGATCACAGCATCAATAAAGGAGGTAACTTGTAGCATTTGCAAATCTCTGAAGAACTGTCGAGAAAAATATTTAATGTTTTTTACCATCTTACATTCAGCCCCAAAACACAGCTGGTTTATCATTTCAGTATGCTCAGGTTGTTCTGTACTTCTTGTAGAGTTCTGTGGAATTGGATTGCAAAGGTATGGAATGGATAAATGAGTTAAAATAAAAAAATATATCAAAGGGAGTTTTTCAAATGCAAAGGCAATGTGACTCAAGGTAATGGAGGCCTGCACTCAGTAGTTGGTTACATGAAATAGTGTTCTCTCACTTGTCTGAAAGTTATAGCTCTTTCTTTATGAATAGATATTGATTCACAGTGAATCTTTCTGAGTATTTCTCCTTTGCCCTTTAGGAGTCATTGTGTAAGAAGATGCTGTGGAGTAGTTGATAACTCAGCAAAATAAAATTAACAGCTCTTACAGGGTATGCAAAAGCTGTAAAGAGTATACTTTATGCTATAGTTCACACACAAGGACAACTGACTTTTATGGTCTTTTGTTTGACTGCCTTAAAAAAAAACACTTTAATTGTCCAACAGGCGAATCCAGGAACGGGATAAACAGCGGCTTGATCGAGCGCAACCAGAAGAAGAACTTCAGTGGCAAAAAAAAATACCGGAAGATGAAAAGCAAAAAAGGGAAGAAGTAACCAAGAAGAAGGAGAGTGAGGATAAGGGGAAACAGGAAATGCAAGAGAAACTGAGTAAGCTTTTCCAACCACAGCAGGAGTCAATCAAGCCAGCTATCCAGGCTCCTTGGTCAAATGCAGGTAGGGGAAAAAAAAATCAAGAAATGCTGCTGCAAATGCCTCTTGAACAATTCTTTCTGATTTGTCTTCCCATTTAATACAGAAGAGTATTATGTTTCAAGATTGGATTGTTAATCTTATTAAAGTAAATAATGTAAGGATTGAGCTCGAGACTCCAAAAGTTGTTCTAGGCTTCACTAATCTTCCTAGAAGTCTGATGTTTAGCAGAGTGTAAAGCACAGGTGGTGAGACTCACAGTGCTTACTAAAGAGAGAATCTCAGCTGTAAGTTTTTGTAAGATTTTGATGGATTTATGTAAAAAATTATTGTGGTACTTTTCTTTGCAATTCTTATTTTGGTGTGTGTCATGATTTGACTCAGGACAGGCAATTAAACCAGTGACAACAATGCTCTTGACCCTCCAACCCCTCCCCCAGGGAGGAAAAGGAGAGAAGAAATTAAAGAGACAAATTTATTGAAAACTAGATAGCTTTAATGAAATACTAACAATTAAAAAAATTATGTACAATTATATACAAATGTGTTCATTTGTAAAACCCAGTTGCCTCCCCCAGCAACTCCCAGAGCATCTCCTGAGCTGTGGGCAGTTCTGTAATGTCCTGGAGCTGCCAGAGAGAGCGGCAGAGCAGACAGGAGCTGAGGGGAGAGTTGTGAGGGTCAGCAATGCACGAGCCTGGGGCTCAGTGGTGATGGATAGACAGAGTTCTCCCTGGATGCTGGCCATGGATGGAAGAGAAGGGAAGAAGAAGCAGGAAGGGGCTTGATTTCCGTGATCCCTGACGTTATACCAAGCTTACATAGATGTATGGAATGGAATACTTTGGTCAATTTTGCTGTCTGTCTAGTCCACTCCTCCCTACGGAAGGGCTGCAGATACAACTCTTCTGGTCCGGTAGCATCTGAGGCTGCAGAATCAACAAACAGAACAAAGTGGCCTTGGCATCTCAACTGTAACATAAACATTCCAGTGTTGTTAGTTCGCTAGCTGGAAAACTTGCTTCAAGTTATAAGAGAGCTCCCTGAAGAAAAAAAAAAGGTAAAAAGAAAATCGGTTTCATCCTGGTGCAAACCAGTACAAGCCGCCTTACTCCAGCTCCAGAGACATTGTGCTCATAAGCTCTCATCCAGCTGAGGGATTTCAACCACCTAAACATCTGTTGGAAAAGTAGCATGGCAAGCCGTAGGCAATCCAGGAGACTCCTGGAGTGCCTCAGTGACAATTTGTCAGTACAATAAATTGACAGCCATACCTGAAAGGATGCATTATTGGACCTGATGGTCACAAATGCAAGTCAACTCATCAGGCATGTCAAAGTTGAAGGCAGCCTGGGCTACAGTGATCATGCACAAGTTAAGTTCACTGTCCTAGGGGGTATGAGTCAGATGAAAAGCATAATCAGGGCTCTAACTTTTAGGAAAGCAAAATTCCAGCTCTTCAAGGAGTTAGTAAGTAGGACCCCATGGAAAACAGCCCTCAAGGACAAGGGAGCAGAACAGAGCTGGCAGATCTTTAAGGATGCTCTCCATGGAGCACTAGACATCTCAATCCCCAAGTGTAGGAAATCAGGCAAAGAAGGCAGGAGACCAGCATGGCTGAGTTGTGACCTTCTGGTCAAACTAAAAGGCAAGATAGAACTACACAAGCAGTTGAAGGAGGACAGGTATAATGGGAAGAGTATAGAGACATTGCCCGGTTGAGCAGGGACAAGGTCAGGAAGGCCAATGCACAGCTGGAGCAGAATTTGGCAAGGGAAGTAAAGTAAAACCAGAAGGGCCTTCTACAGGTGTTTAAACCAGAAAAGGAAGGTGAAAGAAAGCGTGTCCCCCCTGATGAGCAACAGTGGTGAACTAGTAACAACAGATGAGGAGAAGCTGAGGTTCTCAACAACGTTCGTGCCTCAGTCTTCACTGGCAATCCCTCTCCTCCTGGCTCTCCAATTGACGGCCCAGAGAACAGAAACCAGGGAGACAAAGTCCCCTCCCCACCATAAGCAAAGAAAAGGCTCATGACCATCTGAGGAACCTGAACATACAGAATTCCATGGAACCTGATGAGATGCATCCCAGTGTCCTGAAGGAACTGGCTGATGTAGTTGCCAAGCCACTCTCCCTGATATTTGAAAAGCCATGGCAGTCATGTGAAGTCCCTAGTAACTGGAAGAAAGGAAACATGATGCCCATTTTTTAAAAGGGTAGAAAGGAGGACCCTGGGAACTATCGACCTGTCAGCCTCACCTCTGTGCCTAGGAGGATCATGGAACAGCTCCTCCGAGAAGACATGCGAAAGCACATGGAGGACAGGGAGGTAATCCAGGAGAGCCAGCATGGCTTTACCAGGGGCAAATCCTGCCTGACCAACCTAGTGGCTTTCTACAATGGAATGACTGCATCAGTGGACAAGGGAAGAGCTATAGATATAATTTATACAATATCCTTCTCTCTGAAGTTGAAGGGATGGTTTTGATGGGTGGACTGTTCAGTGGATAAGGACCTGGCTGGATGGTTGCATCCAGAGGGTAGTGGTCAGTGTCTCGATGTCTAGATGGAAGACAGTGACATGTGGTGTCCCTCAGGGTTCTGTACCAAGATCAGTGGTTTTTAATATCTTCATTAAAGATACTGACAGTGGCACTGAGAGCACCCTCAGCAAGTTTGCCAGTGACACCAAGCTGGGTGGTGCGGTCAGTACACCAGAGGGACAGGATGCCATCTAGGGGGATCTGGACAAGGTGGAGAAATGGGCCCAGGGGAACCCCCTGGGGCTGGGGCAACCAGTGATATCAGTACTGGCTGGGGGAAGACATGCTAGAGTGCTGCCTTGACATGAGCAATGTGCAATTGCAGCCCTGAAGGCCAACTGCATGCTGGGCTGCATCCAAAGAAGTGTGGCCAGCAGATTGAGAGAGGTGATGCTGCCCCTCTATTCTGCCCTGGTGAGACCTCACCTGCAGTACTGTGTCCAGCTCTCGAGCCCCCAACACAAGACCCATGTGGACCCATTGGACTGTGTCCAGAGGAGGGCAACAAAAATGACCAGAGAGCTGGAGCACCTCTCTTGTGAAGACAGGCTGAGGGAGTTGGGGTTGTTTAGCCTGGAGAAGAGAAGACTCTGGGAGGACCTCATACTGACATTCCAATACCTGAAAGGGGCCTATAAGAAGGGTGGCAAAGGGCATGTAATGATAGGACAAGGGGTAATGGTTTAACCTAGAGAAGGGTAGATTTAGGTTGGACATTAGGAGAAAGTTCTTTAATATGAAGGTGGTGGATCACTGGAACAGGTTGCCTAGAGAGGTGGTGGAGATCCCATCCCTGGAGACATGTAAAGTCAGGCTTGGTGGGGCTCTGAGCAATCTGTTCTAGTGTGAGATGTCCCTGCTTATTGTAAGGGGGCTGGACTAGATGACCTTTAGAGGTCCCTTCCAACCCAAGACATTGTATGAGTCTATGATTCTATGCAAGTAGGCTCTGAAAGTATTTGTGAATAGCATTAGTATATTAAAGTACGTCACTGTTCAAATTGAACCAATGGGCAGTCAAATCTAACCTACAAAATCACTGAAATATTTGAGAAGCCATAGTGTGTTGCATTATAATTGCATGCTCATTTCTGTGACAATAATTGTATATATCATAAAAGTTAAAATATAATGGTATTATATGTGATGTTTAGATGAGAATGTAGTAAGAAAATTGTGTGTTAAAGAATTCATTTTCTTATTTCCCCTTGTGTAAAAGGGGGGGAAATATACTTCCTGCAGACAAAGTAAGGTTTGTTAATTTTTCTCTCCACTTTCACCTCATTTTTGAAATACTTAAAAAGAATGGGTTTTGATTTTATTTTATTTCTGTCTGTGTTTTTTTTCATTTGCTCAGAAAAAGCTCCTCTAACCATTTCCTCTCAGGAGGATGTAAAAATAGTGTATTATAGAGCACTGTATCCTTTTGAATCAAGAAGCCACGATGAAATCACTATTCAGCCTGGCGACATAGTCATGGTAAGAAGTGATTGTGAAATTACTTGAAAAAATTACTTAAACTTTTGCACTTGTGTGATTGAAATTGCATAGGGCATGATTTTTTGCAGACTTGAGAAAAGTATTTGAGTGAATAGCAAATTGATGTGCTATGACATAGCAAACCTGTTATAATAATGAATACAGTTAATTTTAAGTGTAAAGTTTATACATAATCTATGAATCGATCATATCGGTATTAGAATCCTGAGCTGTGTGTGTCTGTCAATGTGTTTGAAAAGGTTCCTATACAGAAGTTATCTCAGTGAGAGGTTTCTTGTCCTCCAAGGTATCTAGGTAGAGTGGCTAAAATGTGTGGAATTAAAAACTGGCTTTGATAAATAAAGTGTGTCTCTAATATAAAATTTACATTTTATAAGAACAGTACAAGAACAGTATGAAATTATTAAATAACTTGGAAAATTTGCTTCATTGAGAGCATGTGATGTCCAGGGTAATATTGTATGAAACAATTACTCTAAACTACAAGGTGGTTACCCTTCTGTCATGATCACATAAACATTATTGTAGTCTTTGTATGGAAGTGATACTTCTTCAGTAACACTGGAACTTTTTTTACAACTTTTGATGACAGTTTCTGACATAATGATCTAATACAGTTGTAACTTGGAATTGTTTGTATGACAGTTTTACTCTTTGGGTTTAAAAAAAAATCTTCTGAGGTCTTTTGTGAGATACTTGTACATTTATTTTAAAGAGGATATACAGTAGATAAAACGTGCTTTCTAAAAAATGGAAACTTCAAAACCTGTTGTTGCAGGTGTGTTCATACACAATATTTTACTTTATTTTTATTAAGTAGGTGATGAGATATGGGGATGTGGTCAGGTATCTGTTGTGCTGAACTCTGGAGTAATATTTTGCATTTGTCTCTCTAAGATTATAGCTCTGTCATTAATAACTGCAGTTTTAAAATACATGTATTAATATTAACAAATCACTAGTATTATATTAACATGCATATGTCTCTCCATAATTAAAGTTCCTAGTGTAACTATTACATTATAACTTGTTCACTATGGGAAAGCATTATTAATTATAGAGTTGTACCCAACAAAACAGATTTTAAAAGCTATTGCAGGGGAGTTAGAACTAGATGGTCTTTCAGGTCCCTTCCAGCACAACCCAAACCAAAAGTCTGTGATTCTATAATTTTGCCACAGTTTACTAAGAGTGGATTTTGGAAAAAAACCCACACTTTGTAGACTCTCATAAGTTGTAGTGATAACTTTTTTTAAAAGAATGTTTTCTGGGGAGATGAGCCTTCATCTCTCAGCCTTTTTTTGTTTGCTTGCTTTTTTTTTTAACTGATTCAGCTGTGTCACACTGAAGTCTTCATGATATGACTCAGGAAGGGGCCCAGTGCCACTCTGAATAACAATGCAATGTCTTGTTATTCTACATCAAGAAATAGTATTGGTCAGTCAACTGTTAAATGAAAGAGGATACAGATACTTGGCTCTCCAAAAGCTATTGAAAAATGCTGTGTCTTGCTTCTTGGGAAATAGATCATAGCCTAGGCATAGAAGTAAACTGTTTTTTTTCCTGGCAGAAGGTAGACTTGCAGGGAAATAACATTTCTGCCACTAATATATGATTTTAAGGAGCACTTCACATGTTTTAGATAGAGACTTTGAGGTTATCTGAGTCTTCCGGTATGTTATTTACTTTATTTTAATTTACGCTATAAAACTAGAGCAACTACTCTTCATTTCCTTTATTTAACTTACTTTTGACAATAATTAAACCTGATGACTGATTCTTGTGGGATTTATCTCCTGCTCTGTAGTAATTGCTTAAATGGGCTACTCTTAGAAAAATTAATACAAGAAAGACACTTTCGTGAAATATGTTATAATTGTGCCTTGCTTTAAATCATTGCTTTCCTGATGGAGGTTAAAAGGGAATGGGTAAGTGTGCTGTATGACTGTTAGGAAGTCTGTGCAATTTATTCATTTTCATAAATACAGGTTTTGTTACCATATAGTTTACTTGTTTTTAAATTCACCTAGGGTAAAAATAACAGACTACCAATTGTCTACTATTGTCAAAAGTAATTTAAGTGCAATGGGCAAGAACTTACTTTTGATAATGGACATTTGGAATCTTAGACTCTCCTCTGTCCTTAAGTGTTTGTCATGTCCAGTGGTTCTAAAAGATTGGACTCACATTTTTTGGAAAATAATAATTTACAAGCTTACATGTTAAAGTGTGTCTAATTTATGACATAAATGTAACTCTGTAGTTAAGCTGAACTATACAATTAGGAGTTTCCTGTGAGCATCAGAAGAAGTATTGCTTAGAATAACTGCCTTCTAATATAGGCAAATTTAACACTTCACCATTTCAACACTTATGAATAGCTTGGTGTGTGAGGCTTGTGCCATCATGTCCTGTAATCATACGGTTGTGCAGAAGATACCACCCAAACTGTAACCACCACGAGCAAAGAGTCCAAGTGAAGGGCAAATCCATTGACCGCACACATGGGAACCAGGACTAAATCCTGGATGTAAATAGGACTGCAGAATTAATTATGTCAGAATGACTTGTAGCTTTAATACATGTACAGCTTGTAAATAGTTTTTACAACAGTGTAATGCACTTTTACACTGTGCATGAATCTTGAGAACTGTCTTGGTGGAAACAAGTAAGGAGGATGAGGGTTTATTCTGAAAGTAAAAGTATTTGCAAATTTGCAAATGAAGGGCTTTTTTTTTTGCCTGACTTTCCAGTACACCTTAGTCATCTGTAGGACTGATAGAACTTGTATAATGGTTTAGAGAATATGTGGGATGAGGGGTGTATTTTTTTAAGTTCTTCCACTTTTAACTTACAGGATTTTTATATTTTAACCTGGATTTCTGTTTTCTCTGCTTCTTACCTTTCTATGTACTTTAAATTTCTTTCACTGTAAACAAGATTGATTTATAATCCTAACTATGATTTAACCAAGCTTTTGTCTGGGAACAAATGTTCTGCACTAAAGAAAGCCATGCCTCTTTCAGGGCTCTGTCTGTTCAAGAAGTTAAGTTTCTATTATGTGTCTGAATATATGTATACAATGTATGGAATTATTTTCATTTGGGTGGCTCTCTTACAAAGCAAGTCCTGCTGGCATTTGCTACTGTTATGCTCCAGCTTTAAGTAAATGAATGGATTCTATCATTGTTTGTAATATTTTATATAATACAGCTTATTTAAATAAGCATAATTCAATACAGGTGAATTATTGAATTCTTAAATGGCAGTGGCTCTGATGGCAGGAGAACCTAAGCCAAACAGGAAGTTCATAAAGAAGCTTCCAAGTCTAAAACTACTTCATGATTATAGTTTGTCATTGGCTTTGTTAGTTATTGATTGTGAGATTTAGAATTAATGTTCTTTGTATTAGACACATAGACAGCCTTGTTGCGTTAGATCCTGGGTAGGTGTAATCAGCATATGGCGTCTGTCCTGGAGAGCTTATATGCAACTCCACGACAGGAATGCTAGTAGTCTCAAAATATCTAGATCAAAATCCTGCAAGTGGAATAGAATAAAAAATGGTCGGTAGATAGATAGATAGATAGATAGATAGATAGATAGATAGATAGATAGATAGATGAACAAGCCAGACAATGGCTTTGATTAAATACTTTTTGTGAGAGTATTAGGGTTTGGCTTTGTAGATACAGTGAATATCTACAACCAGGGCTTCTGTTTTTGTGTGCATGCACTGCTGGTGAATACATAAACCAGGTCAGAGTGGAGTAGCCACTGCAAAGTCAGCCCTTCTGGTGACAGAGATACTAACTCGACCTATTGTTTTAGCTGCTAAGAGTTGTGTTGCTGTTACTCCTGTCACTTGTGCTCAGTCGCAGGAGCTAAGTAGCTGTGAGCTGTTGCTGTAAAGTGCAGTTGAATAAATAAGTAAAATAAGCTGCACACAGTGTAATTCCCTATTCAGGTGTACATTTTTTGGAAAAAAATAATCTGGGTTAGTTTGTTGTAGAGACTTGGAGGTGGTGGGTATAAAAACATAAGGAAATTAGAACAAATGATTTTTTAAAAGTTCATTTCAATTTATTTCAAGTTCCAGTACTGTACTACAAAAACAGATGCAACTTACATTGCATGTGAATGACAGAGAAACCAAACTTTGTATGAATTACAGAGTGAAAATTATCCCTCAGAGTAGCTTTTCATGAGTATACATGGAAAATTTAATTGGATTGAATAAGTATAACTTTGACTATCCTAATAGGCTGTTTTATAAATTATTTTAACTTAAAACTGTCTTATAAAGAGACATTGTTTCAGTTGTTTATAAAACTCTTTGGTAGGTTCTGTTTTCTCTGCTTGTATAAAACGTTTCTTTCTGAAAAATTGCAGTTGTTTCTGTATGGCTGTGATTAATTTCAAAGATGCCCTTTTTAGAACATTAGCATAACAAGGTTTTTGACTTTTCAGTCCTGATTCTTTTATATGTTAGTGATTCTGCTTACTACCTGACCAACTGAATGAGAGTAGAAACGATGAGACTTAGTATTGTTTAGATTTTTGAACTTGGCATCAGGTGCTGGTAATCCATTTCTCCCTTCCTCTCCCAAGATTCACCCTCTGCTGTGACCTTCCATCACTCATGCTGCTGCTTTAACAATCCTATTCAGTGCTGCAGTAGAAATTTTGCTCTGCACTGCAGTAAAACCACATTGAACC
>NW_009954507.1:653543-715737 GCF_000747805.2 Chaetura pelagica | reverse complement strand
GAACCGCTCAAGCATGTGGTCCATTTATTTCTGGGTTTGCTTTGAGTTTGTCGGGACTGAGACAGAAGATGACCCCAACAAAAAGCAGGAATAATGGATTGTTTTGCACCCATAGAGGGGTGTGGGATGCAAATTACAATAGGAGGCAAAGAGTCAATAACTGGCCTAAAGTGATGCAATCTGTCAGCAGGTCATGTTAGTACTCCTGGGACAAGCAGAACCACAGCAGCTTTGCTGCTTCAGTTTCAGGTGCTTCTAGGCACACGTCTGGTCCCACCTTTAAATCCAGAGCAACTAGTTTGCACCACTGCACGGGTTTTTTTGCCTCCTGTTTTTCCTGATGGGGATGTATTTTGTTAAAATCAGTAGAGTGAATTTGCAAGTGTTTTCCAACTTTAGATGCATCTAGCTCAAGACACTACAAAAATGCGATTTTTATATAACGTCATATACTGAAAACTCTTCTGACTGGAAAGGATGCAATTTAAAAAAAATTTTTAGCTCATGAAGCATTCTGTTATCAACAGATCCCTCACACTGATAGTGTATTTTTAGGAAATAGTGTCAGGTGATTTAGAAGTACAAATTTAAGCATCTCTGGCTCTTGTATTGTTATCTGGCACAGTCAACTCTTGAGTTACACTCTCATTTCAAACTCTCATGTATTTTGAAATGCTGATTGCTGCTGGCCTAAACATATGAGAGAAATTATTGCCAATGGCCAGCCACTGTAGGTTTGATCATCTGACTTTTCATTACCGGGCTGGTTTTACTGCTGACTTGACGGTTGGTGGGGAATCTGCAGCTACACAAGGCAGACTGTCGTACAAAGTAGGTGTTATTTACATGTCAAAGGTACCAATCCTATTAATATGTAACATTTGCTTGAAAACTTGAGATTCTTTCAAGCTACCAAAGACATTACATTGCTAGAACACCAAATGTACCAAAATTCTTGCTGTTACAATTATTGCCTTTTTTCTTCTAAAAAGTGTCTGCAGCTGACGTTGCCTTGGAGGTATTTAGCCACCTCATCAGTTCACCAGGGCTAGCAGTAGTGAATTATGTTTCTTCTGTGATTCTTGCTGAATGTGGTTACCTGCAGCTCACAGAATTCAAACTGTTCTCTTTTGTTGGAATAGCAGATTAAAAGACAGTAGTCTGTCGGTAGAGCTTGGAGAACAAATGTTTCAGAAAATTTTACAGGAAAGTGTGAAATTTGCAAAATCACAGCTTAATGCAATTATAATGATCAATAAGTAGGAATACAAGTACAGCTGCAAAAACATCCCTGTTTCATCCTGTCCTTTAGGACTTGGCAAAGATGTCAGAGTGAAGGGAAAGAAGAGAGGGCTGCTGATTTACATATGAAAACTTACCGTGGAATTGTTTTGTATAAATACACTAGCAAATCTGTGGGCTTGTTTTGAATTGTTTGATGGGGATTTTTAAATTTTTTTTTGTATGCTATGGGTTTTTTATTTTCTGTAAGAGAAAAAAATCCAGGAAAACTTGTTAAAAACTGCATTTTATGTTACGTAAATCAGAAATACCAATATTTAAGGGATTTCTCTAGAAGTCACTTCTCCCAAGTCTGCTGTACTATGACAGACTTTCAAGCAACTGTTTAAAAACCCATGCTAGGCTTACATATTAGGACTGAAATAAACCTTTGTTGTTTTATCACCAAGAAATCCTTTTTTTTTTTTGGCTTGGGGGAAAAAAATAGATAATTGCAAAGCATTGCAAAATGTTCCCTTATCTGTTAGTACACCATAGATAGAAGGCATAGCTGTCAACATTGTCCTTCAGAGGTAAATAACAACAACAAAATTCTACCTAGATGGAACTGGTAATGAAGGTGTCATGTCTCTCTTAACTAGAGAAAGTTAATTACTGTGGATGAAATGGATTGTTTTAAGTAAAAATTCCATTTGTGTGTTATGTTTCTTAACTTTCTAAATGAATGCATCTACAGGTGGATGAAAGTCAAACTGGAGAACCAGGGTGGCTTGGTGGAGAACTGAAGGGGAAAACTGGATGGTTTCCTGCAAACTATGCAGAGAAAATACCTGAAAACGAAGTTCCAGCTTCTGTAAAGCCAGCAGTTGAGGCTGCTGCTGCACCTAAAGTTTCCGTGCATGAAACTGCTACATCAGTGGAAACTCCGGCTTCTACAGAGTGTAGCACAACTGCTAATAACTGGGCAGACTTCAGTTCAACGTATGTTTGAGTAGTGTGTATGCTTAAGTATGGTGGAGTCCTTTTTAATTGATTTGGCTGTAATGGCAATTAACACAAAGTATCACGATCAAATAGGTTTTCTGAAGTAAATTTTTTTTTCCGTAGTAAGCTATTAGAATTGCAGCCTTGTGGAAATTTAACCATGTCCTGAACAATGCAGAAGGACACATCACAAAGAGGAGACATTCCCAAGTGGTGGTGGTGACGTGGTGGAAATCCCAATCTTCTTTCTCTTAAATTTTGTTGACACCAATCCTCACTGAAGCTTTTCAACTTGGATTATGCAAAAAATTATAACAGAGTTAAAACATGAAAAGATGATTTATCAATTCCTTATCAAAAACATTAGTAAGACTGATGCAAATAGAACATATGGCCCTCCCTAGATGTCTTGTTAATGCAACTTAATGCTCTGTGCAGTATTATCAAGCTTATGTAAGAGTTGTTGGATAAGTAATTATCTTATCTTTTGATCATATAATACATATTTATAAATTAAAAATATAAATATCTTACTGCAATATTACTGTACATAATGAGTTCTATTTCAACATTTTCATCAAGTAGGTCACAGTAGCAATTCTAGTTATTTAAACTTTTTCTGTTTTACCAGAAACAGTAATTTTTCAGGAGGGGGAGGGTAAGACTAAATCTTGAGCTTCCAGGAGATGTCTGGCACATATTATTGGTCTTTTTGTTTTGAATAAATAATACTTTTGTTTCTACCCTAAGTGGATGTTGCATGCTTTCATGCTTTTCGTAACAATTAATATTAAGTTTCAATACAAAGTGAGCATTTTTATTAATAATACTGTGCTTGACATGATATAGGAGTTAGGGATGTTTTTGGACACTGCTACAATCTAGGTGGAAAACAGTTGGTTACTCAAATTAATAGCACAAGCAACACACAAAGAAAACTTGAGGTTTTAAGATAAGTGCTTCATTTACATTCCTAGATTTCAGGGGATTTTGTTCATTTAACAGGGTATTTGGAGGTAGAGATGTGGATTATGAGATCTAGTAGGCATTTTAAAGCATAAGAGATAACATAAAGGATAAGAGGTTGCACAAAACTCTGAAGAGTCGAAAGAAGTCAGTAGGAAACCATTCTAAGCAAAAGAAAAAAGTTAAGGATTTTAATTGAGAAGCACTAAAATATTGTATGAGGGGAAGGGATGTGAGAGGTCAGTGATGAGCAGGTTTGAAGATTTCAAACTGATTTTGAAGAGAATTTTTTTTTTTTTTTTCTCTCACATTGCCTCTTCCCAGTGTGTTTAATATACTGCACTACTTGAACTTCAGTTATATTAAGGCACAGTTAAGAAATGAAACTAAATTACAGGATCAGCTGTCCTTAAGTAGCAAGGACAAGCAACTGTATTTGGAAATTGCCTTTTTAAGATAAATGTATTGTTAGCTTATGTTTGATTGCACTGCTTCCACCTGAGAGTTATGGTGCTCATCAAACATTCAGTTAAAAGGGAGTAGCCTAGAATGTGACTATTTTTTTTCTTCACAATCTTCCTTCATGACTTATGTCACTATATTTTTTTTCAGATGGCCAGCAAACACTAGTGAGAAACCAGAGACTGATAACTGGGATGCCTGGGCAGCTCAGCCCTCTCTGACTGTTCCCAGTGCAGGGCAGCTGCGGCAGCGATCGGCCTTCACTCCTGCCACTGTTACAGGGTCATCTCCCTCTCCTGTCTTGGGTCAGGTGAGCACCTATATTCATGAAAAGTATTCTGGCCCAGCACAAAGGTTTAGAAAACCAAGTATGGACACTAACTGTGCGTTAAGACAGTACCCTGAGATGGGTAAACTGTTTCAGTTGGATGAACAGGTAGTGTACATCCATTTGCAAAACCCATGGCAGAATTTAACATGAAGCTGTTTCTCTTCTGCTCCTCTGCTGGCTTTTTTTAAACTTTGGTGGACCAGTCTTAATGTTTTGGAAGGATGCCAGTTGTGGGTCAGTTCTTTGGGGCTTTCCTGAGTCACATGACAATAACCTTCACTCCAAAGTAGATTATGTAGTTAAGCGGAATAGCAATGGCAAAGCTGCACATCTGATACATTCCATCCATCTGTTAAGGCATTTATTTTTCCTCAGCTGAACAACATACTGTTCCTGTAAGCTAGTATGTTCTGAAAAATGCTAAATATCTTGGTATCTGAGACTATAAAAAAGTTGGCATGTACAATGAATAACTTGGAGCAAAGCATCATTTTCCATAAAGTTTACTTTAAATCTTGCCAAAATAGCTTCATGAAAGTTTATTATATGTATATCTTAGTTGTAAAACTTTATTTAACTTATTAAGCAAAACCTCTGATAACTTTGCATGGTATTGATTATGTGTTAACAGCTAGAAATGTAGGAGGAATGTAAACATTTCTGATACTACTTTGTAAGTTTAATTGTCTTGCTTTGCTTTATACAGCTGAGGGACAGTCTGAGTATTTTGTTGCTATATAAACAGCCTAAGAATATAATTCCTTAAGCAACTTTCTTTATTAAAGGTGATGGTGCATGACTGGCTTCTCTCTCTTTTCTTTTTTTTTTATTCCATTAGGGTGAAAAAGTAGAGGGGCTTCAAGCACAGGCTTTATATCCTTGGAGAGCAAAAAAAGACAACCACCTTAATTTCAACAAAAATGATATCATCACAGTTTTGGAGCAGCAAGATATGTGGTGGTTTGGAGAGGTTCAAGGACAAAAGGGGTGGTTTCCCAAGTCATATGTGAAGCTTATTTCAGGCCCCATTAGGAAGTCAACCAGGTATTTGATTTGCTTTTGCCATACTTTACTTCTATACTGTGATAGTTAAATAAATATGAAGAGTTGCTCACTTAAATTTTAAACTTCTGCATCTACTCTGTAAAAATGCTTTTTTGATATGACTCAATTCTGGGGAGTTTTTACTTCCAGCTCTGGAAATTCATGTGAGGAATAAGAAAACTGACCTCAGTTCTCCTTGGGTCATGTATCGCCAACAAAAGATCTAAAGATTAATGAAAAATCTTAATTTTATGTGGTTTGTAATGAAAAGATTAGTATATTGGATTTTATGAATTACAGCTGTGTAAATCATAGCTTCTCTTTCCCCAAAATAAAATGGTGTACCTCAAAACTTAATCTTTTATCATTATTCTTGGAGGATGAAATTATCAAAATCTGTTTCTGTGTAACGTGGAGGCACCATTAACATTAGTAATATACATAAGAATGATTTTAGAGCCTTTTTTTTCCTGAGGGAAAAGAGCAGGTGCAGAAACTGGCGTATTTAAGGCAGTTACCTAAATGTAAGTAGGACTGGCCATTGTACTTAAAAGCTTTAAGTTGCACATTTACTGTGTCTTCTTTTAAATGGTAGAGAATTGCTTATGGGTGCATATGCAATTTATGGGTTTTTTTTAGATTTAAATATGATAATAGTTCTTCTAAATATATTTAATTTCTTGAATAACCATTATTTTCTTCTAAAGCATGGATTCTGGTTCCTCAGAAAGTCCTGCTAGTTTGAAAAGAGTAGCATCACCAGCAACAAAATCAACTATGTCAGGTGAAGGTAAGCATTTCAAACTGAATGGCACTAATAGTATTTTTCTTTGTAATTAAACAGAATAAGATTGGGTCTGTTAAAATTCAAGTGCAAATCAATTTCCTTCTAGGATGATTTAAAATTATTATAGTTGTGTATGTAGAAGAAATAATTTCACATGCCATTAAAATGTCTTCTGTAGTTTGTACTGTGTCTTGTGTAAATATTTTGGTATTCCAGTCTGGAACTTTTTTTTGCAGAGAACCAAATGAGCACATCTGTACATGTACTTCATGATGTTAGGAATTATTAATACATCTTTCATTTTCACCCAAAGCTCATTTCCAATGCCCTATTAGAGCTTTTACTTGAAAAAATTACAGTCAGTAATAGAATGTTGTGATCCTCATGGTCAAGGCTACCTGTCATTTTTCAAGATGGAGCCTGGGACACAGGCAGATAATTGTCAGGCCTCTGAAGGGTTTTAAAAGACTTGCATTCCTGGCTATTACCACCCTTCAGCTGGAGGCTGATGTCTCCACACCAGCTGTGTTAATAGACTGTGCAGGCACTCTTAATACATATCAGTGCAAAGTCAGTTAGCTTAATTGAAATCACAGTCAGAGTAAATCAATGAATCTAAATACAGGTTACAAATTAACATATTTTTCATAAAATCATGGCCTAAGTTTTTTAACTTGGATTTTACATACAATTTTAAATGCAAGAGTCCTTCAGGTTAATAATGTATTTAATTTGCCACTGGCATGAACACTACAGAAATTAAAGAGGAAATGGTAAAGGTCTCTGTAACAAGGAAAGTGAAATAATAAGTAATTTCAAAATATAACTAGTCTTGCTCAATATGTATTTGAGGAAAAGTAATTGTAGAAATGCACAGTATTTTTTGTAAAGTATGTGATATCTCAGGTTATATGTTTGTATTAAATATGAGTACTGCTTTGTAATAAAGCATTTTTTTTAAAGCTGTGTTTTTAAGGAATAATAAAGCATGGATTGAGCATATTATATTGCATGTAAAGGATTTGAGAAGAATTCCATGTGTATAGCATACATCACAATATTTAATGTGTGTGTTCATATGCATGTGCAGGCAAACAGATGTGTATGTTCTTCAGCTGCAGTTGTTACCATATCTTAGCTTTCATTGAGGATAGTAATTGTGGTTTGAGTTCTTGCTGAACTTCCTCAAAGCTAAGCTTTTTGATGAGATTTACTGTTCAAGCAAATAGAACAATTGCCAGCTGCAGTGGAACATTTGAATGTTTTAGTTACATATGCTTGGAAATCTTCCTGAAACCTTGTGAAGCTCTTTTAGGTCCAGAGCTTGTCCTAGAAGCAGAGGAGATAATCTTTAGAAATCTGTTTTGTGCCCATGTAAAGTGCTGAGTTAAATTAAAATGTATCAAGTTGTATTGCAAAGTGTTCCTGAATAGTCTGAAATTCTTCTTTGTAATAATTTTTGTAAAAAAATTTCATGTAGTTCTGTGACTGAAATATGCATTGTGTTTCTCAACATCAGTCTGCTTGAGTGTTTTTGCACTTGAATACTGAGTAGTTGACTGTGTTTTAACACAACAGAACACATTCAGGCTTTGTCTTAACATTTCCCAACCATCTGTTGCTTAAGATGCAACGAGATGTGCACTCTTCATGCAAAGCTTCAAGTAATGAAAGAATTCATTGTATACAAGAGCCAAACAGCATATGTAAAATGAATACTGTATCTACAGATATTTGGATACTGAGGCTTTCCATCCCCAAGTCTGATAATTCTAGTCATCAGCACAGAACACAAAGCATTGGGAAATGTTTTCAGGCTAATTTCTGATATAAATTAATAATTTTTATATGTTTTAATTATGCTAGAAAATTATTTAAAAAAAATAATCCCCTAGAAACAGTCTTTTGTTAGATTGTATTTAGTTCTAATGTCATTTATTGCATTGAATAGGGAGGTTTCTCTAAATAGTAGTTAATAAATTTGTCTTCTGTGTAGCCTGTAGATAGACTACATTTTATTAGTTAGGTTTTAGAAATTGTAATTGAGTAGTTTATCAAGTGTTTTCCCATGTTTTGTGTTTATTTCCTTCTTACAGAGTATATTGCTATGTATACTTATGAGAGTTCTGAACAAGGAGACCTAACTTTTCAACAAGGTGATATGATTCTTGTGACAAAGAAAGATGGCGACTGGTGGACAGGAACACTGGGTGATAAATCAGGAGTTTTCCCATCTAATTATGTGAGACTCAAAGATTCTGAGGTAGAGACATTAAAATGTTATAAAATTGGGCTGCGGGAGGTATGTTTTATTTGGTCTTGTGGTGATAGTTGCAAGTCAGATCATAAAGGAAGAAAAAATATCTTGCAGTTTTACTGAATGTGAGATTGGAAAGAAAAAACAGTACTAGTTGCTTTTTAGAACATAGTGTCATCAGTAACTTTGTGGATCATATATTAGATAAATTTGCATATGCTAATAGTTAACTTGGCAGTTTTGTAGAGATAAGTCAGAATAGCTATGACTACTTTGTTCCCCAGGTAAGTTTTGATGACTGAGTTGCATCTTACTGCCATTATTTTTTTAAAAGTTACATAGAGAGTAATTATTTCAGTATATTCTCTTTTTTTCCCCCTCTGTTGTGATTTTCTTGCAATTAAGGGGAAAAAAATTCAAAGCAAAACTTAGCTAACTGCTATATTTATTTGAAAGTTCTTGACTGAATAGTACAAGTTCTATTTAATCTGATTTTTATCCTGGAATACTTCAACAGGACATGTCCATATTATTTTTTTTTCTTTCTTTTTAGGCATTCTCAAGACAGGTGTTTTCTCATTTTTAGTCCTCATCTGTTTGAGAGATAATTCATTGACTAGTAGGAATTAGCTTAGAGTCATAGTTGAATATAACTCTAATCTCTTCACGAAGAGTTCTTGTTTATGTCTTTTGAGAATATAAGGAGTTTTAAAAGTAAATAAATGAGGAAAAAATACTGCATTTTTAGAAATCTAAGTAGTAAGGCTTTTTCCACAAGTCTTGAATTCTGTGTGTATGTGACACAACTCAATGAAAGACTGTGTCTGCAATACAGAGTTTGAATAAAATCACTCCTTAAAGTTATTTCTGTTGGTGGAAAAGCTGAAGAATAAAACTTGCAGTGAAGTATATAGCTGTAGAAAGACATTATATAATACATTTCTAGATAGTAGAGAAATTTCAGTAACATACGCTGAGGCAGGATTAAAAAAAATTGTAGTTAATGAAATTTAGATTGGGAGATTGGGGTGATTGGGAGAAATAGTAATGTGATGTTTTCAGAAACACTTTAGAAACTTTTCTCATCTATATTTTGCATCATGTAAACGTTTTCTTCAGTCCCTAACACTCCTAGTATGAAAATGAATCAGTTTTATATTATGGAAGTTCTATCCCAGTTTTGATTAATTGTTCCCTTCTGTTGTGAGGTACACTCTTTTTACACATGCTAAAAATGTACTTTCATAGAGTAAAGCTATAGAACCATTTAGGCTGGAAAAGACCCTTAAGATCAGAGTTGAACCGAAACCCAACACTCCAGGCCCACTGCTAAACTGTGTCCCTAAGTGCCACATCTACAGGTCTTTTAAATACCTGCAGGGATTGTGACTCAATGACTTCCCTGAGCAGCTTGTCCCTGTGCTTGACAACCCTTTCAGTGCAGAAATGTTTCCTTATATCCATTCTAAACCTCCCTTGGCACAACTTGATGTCATTTGCTCTTGTCCTATCTCTTGTTACTAGGGAGAGAAGACCGATCCCCAGCTCACTGTCACCTCCTTTCAGGGAGTTCTAGAGAGCAATATGCTCTCCCCTCAGCTTCCTTTTCTCCAGGCTGAACAACCCCAGCTCCCTCAAATGCTCCTCCTAAGACTTGTGCTCCAGACCCTTCACCAGCTTTGTCCTTCTTCGGAGTCACTCCAGCACCTCAATGTCTTTTTTGTAGTGAAGGGCCCCAAACTGAACACAGTACTCAAGCTGTGGCCTCACCAGTGCTGAGTACAGGGGGATAATCACTGCCCTAGTCCTGCTGGTCACACTATGTCTGATAGAAAATGAAGATATATAATCCATTCTAAATGAGCACAG
Source organism: Chaetura pelagica (assembly GCF_000747805.2). Lineage (NCBI taxonomy): Eukaryota > Metazoa > Chordata > Aves > Apodiformes > Apodidae > Chaetura > Chaetura pelagica. The sequence continues at coordinate 705,795 of NW_009954507.1, read as the reverse complement.
GTACAGTCCTATCTGCCACGCTTTTGCTGCTGCTGCTGTCTTTCATCTGACCTGTTAATAAGCCAGTTCAGGATGCTAAGCAGAATAGAAAAGTAGTCCAGTAGAAGTAATACAGTAATACATACTTCTAAGGTGGTAATCTGAATTAGCTCAGCAAGGGTTATAAAAATGACAGTACTAGAATTAGTACATTGGGAGAGTAGTGAAGGAGGCAGGATTGCCTCAGCATCAGCCCATGAGCTGGATTTGAACTGCATTCTTAGCTGGCTTTTTTGTTAAATACTAAATTTTAGAAGTGAAACGTCATACCTTAAACTTGGATAAGTTTTTGAATATGCCTGTGGTCATTCCTACTTTCCTGTTGCATCAAATCTAGTGACTATGGAGCAGCAGACAAAGTTGGATCAGGTCCCAGACTTAATCTTTCACTTTAATCATTCATTTAGTGGAAGCGCTGTAGCTGTGGCCCTGTGGAACCCATTAAAGCAGACTAGCTTGTCTTTTTGAGAATTAAATTGTGTACAGTAGTAAGTTGTGGTGTTGGGCAGTGTATAGGTTTACACTGACAACAGAGCTCAGTGAGAGTCTGAACAAGAAATTCTGAACTTTCTGTCCCGAGGTCTAGCTGCTTGATTCTCCTCTGTGCAGTGCAACATCCCTTTAGTTGTGAAAGTGGACGTGTGTGTGTGTGTGTCAGTATCAGGGATTTTATCTAGTCAAGAAAAGCACCCCTTTTTGCAGTCCAGGGTGTGGATTGTAGTTCAGTCCTCCCAGTAATTTTTCACATACATCAAAAAGATGGTGGCTTGCACTCTGGAGGTGTAGGAACAAGCGTACAGATAATTGTCTAACCTTGGAATATCTTGTGATCATGAAACCATTCCCTAAATCTCTTTAAATTACATGTAAGTTCATATTGTAGGTGATGAGTGGGGACTTGCACTGTCAGCTGTGAGGCTTGTTTCACAGAGAAATAGTAATAGTTGCTAATTCGTTACTTAACCTCAGCTGTATTCTTGTTTGTTATTTCTGAGTTTCCCTTGAACTTTTGTGAAGGAACTGTTTTTGTTTTCCCTTAATATATTCTCAACAGAGTTTAGTCTCAAAATCTGGGATTTATATTCAGATATGCAGAGCTGCCTTTTGTATGCCTTTAAAGACTGGATGCTTGTTCTGTCCAGTGAGAGACAGGCACATATATTGGCATAAATCTTTGTAAAGAACTCAGACATATAATACTGAAAAATATCTCAACTTGTCTAGGGCTGAAACAGCTAAATGCAGTTCATCAAAAAGTGCTCCAGCTGCCCTTTTTGCTGGTGAAAATCACATCTTCAGATAAAATCTTGATGAGAGGGAGGAAAAAGCCTACAGCTCATGGAGATCTCGGTATCCGGGATGCATATTTTCATTAAGTGATTCATATGCCCTGCAGGACATATTTCATGTTCCAAGTGGATAATTGCCATTACACATACAGTGTTTTGCTATTCAGCTTGTTCACAGAGCCAGTTTTTACAAAGAATTTCACAATAGTGGCTGTCTGTTAACTTTCAGATGTGCCGCTGTGCTTGGACAGCTGGCTGATTGTGGAAAATGTTACTGAAAGAGTAAATTAATTTAATATGTTCTGCACTATTGACTTAGGCCCAAAGGAAAATAAGACAGTGCTGATCTTTCAACAGCAGGCATAGAGAGTTTAGAAATGGTTGCAAGTCCCAAACTACCAATGGTTTAGACATCAGAAGAATTTTTTTTTACTTTGTTCTTCTCTACCTAGTCCCAGGCTACCCATTCACTTCAGAACGCTAAATTAAACTGTTTCTTGTTCCTTTAATCTTCAAATTATTAAGAGAGTGATTGTTCTTCAAATAAACACCGGCACTAGTTCATGGTCTATTCTCAGAGTGGACCTCATTAGATTGAGTTAGATGGATACAGATCTGTAACAGGATTTTATTCTACTCTGCGTTTTGTGAGACTAGTGATAGTTACCTCTGTATAAGGTATGGAGTTCATATGGTGGACTCTATGACTGCCTTAAAGGAAACTAAAGAGGTGGGGATGAGTCTGTTCAATGAAGTTACAAGTAATAGGACAAGAGGTAAGGGCCTCAAGTTGCACCAGAGGAGGTTGGTCTTTTCCCTCTAGTAACAAGCAACAGGACAAGAGGAAATGACCTCGAGTTGCACTGGGAAAGTTTTAGATTGAATATAAGGAAGAATTTCTTCACTGAAATGGTTTTCAGGCATTGCAGTAGGCTGCACAGGGCAGTGGTTGAGTCACCATCCCTGGAGGTATTTGAGTCATATAGACATAGTACTTAGGAATATGGTTTAGTCAAGGACTTCGCAGTGTTAGGTTGGCAGTTGGACTCGATGATTTTGAAGGACTTTTTCAACCAAGGTAATTCTGAGATTCTGTGACTTGTAAACTCACAAATTTAGACACCTCTAGTTATGAAACTTTGCATAAACATCCTGAAAACAGTAACAGTCTGAATGTTTTTAATCTGGATTCTAAGAGTCTGACGGTACAACACAATTGGCAAGTCTACTGCTGTGTCTTACTAAATTAATGAAGCAAGTTCTGCTTTACTGTTTCAAAACTTGTCATAAAATATCCTCAAATGCCGTTAGTGTCTCAAGTGTGCAAAGGGGAAATAGAATGTGTTTCTCTGAACAGAAAGAATGTAAAATACTACTTCTTATCCTGAGCGGATCAGAAGTTTGGTCCATCTTAGATGCACTATTTATTATTTACTGAAGTACTGCAGGACTTCTCTATTTATTTCTTCTGCTTTTTTACCAATGAGTTAGAGAATTCTCAAACAGAATTTAAGTTCAGTCTGGTCAAGGTCATTCTGAAGCTTCTCTCAAAATAATCTCTGTGTTTAGCAGTTAAATGTAAAGATGCAGTATCACAGTCTGTTTTATCTGTCCATATGCTACTAATCTGACAACATGGATGTAGTCTAAGTAGTATTTTGAATGCGTATTTTCTCTGAAGGTCCAAACACTTTATTGAGGAGAAGGGATGGTGAAATACTTTTCAAAGCAGAATTAATTCCTAATATTACTGTAACCATGTCAGTTGTCACCTTAGGTTCCATACTTTTTAATCTTTCCTATCTGGGATTATTGATGGACCCGCAGCCACTTCGTCTGGACCATCTTCTCCTTGTCCCCATATCTAAAATTAGTCTTTGTATCCAATCTCTGCATGATGCTTTCCTGTTTAACTTTTTTTTTTTATGGAGGTCACAGTGGACTAAGAGAAAGGTGGAGAGCTGAAGAGAGAGATAGGAACATAGGGAAGAAAGGAGGATTTGCTGACCTTGTAGGAATTATCTATAATTAATCTTACAATGACAAGAAAGTAGCACTGAGTCAGCAGTATCTAAGTGTCATTTAACTTAAAGCATCCACTTCCCACAGTCTTCTGAATTTAAGTTGCAAAATCTGAAAAAAAAAATAATCATGGTTTACTAGATATATTTAAGGTGCTTTGGTGCCAAATTAAAAAGAAAATAGATCTTCACATCCCCACTCTTACCTTCTAGTACCAGTAACAGCTTGTGAGGGAGTCAGTGCCAAGTCAGCTGGGTTTTCTGCTGTTATTGGATAGTCATGGATTGAATAAACCATGTTGTGAGGTGTTGAGAGTTTGTAAGGAGGATACTAAAACAGAAGTTGAGGGGAGGTTGAAGTGCTGGGAGTCTTGCTTGGAGGCAAGGTGATATTTATGATTATCCAGCATTTCTGACCAGAGTAGAGTTTAGATTTGTTATGTTGCTGTTACCCATATCAAAACTATTTATTGCAAAAGATAAGACTACCAATGTACTGGGAAGAAATTGAAGTAATTATTTAGGGGGCAAGGGGAAGCTGTTCTAGACAGGGATGGTGACTAAAAAAGTTGGAAGATGACTGAGGAAGGGAGGCATGTAAGGGATAGACTTGAGACCACACACTGTTTTGAATACTGTAATTGCATGTGTATGAGTAGTCCTGTGATTGCATTAAAATAAGAAATAAAGATAACGCTTCCCAAATAACTGGTGGTCTAAAGGGAAAAGATTTATCTTTTTTTTTCCTTTTTTTTTTTTTTTCTTTAGGAAGATAACTCTGAGTTTGTAAATTATGAAAGCTTTTCATGTTGAATTTCATCTTTCAGTATTGCTCTTCTCCTACACATAACTGAACTGAACTAATTTCACTGTTGGCTTGAGTTCATGTGGCTGTTCAAAGGCTCTTCTTGCAAATCTCTTGGCCTGGATGATAATGATGTCCACTCTGTCTAGGTTAAGAGGAAATAGCTACATATACAGAGCACCTTGCTATTCAGTGCCCTGTGCTCTCACTTGGGCACAAAAATGGGGGTGAGGCTTTTACTGCTGCAACACACACCACCAACAAAGGTCTCATGACTTGTCTTAAAGATGCAGTGACTACTCAGACTTTGATAATGTGCCATATGAGAAATTTTATAACCACAATATGGGCAGTATTGAAATAATTATGTCCAGTTAGTTTTTTAGGAATATTTGCAATCCAACCATTTGTGGAGTTGAAAACTATTGTTGCTTTAACTTGACAGAATTCACATTCTGTAGCTATGCAGATTTATTTACAATTCAAATGCTATGTAATTTGGAATTACACTGGTAGTTCCATGAAAGGAGGCAGAGTTCAGGAAGGATGTCTACACATTTGTATAAGTAGTCACCTACTTCCATACACTGCTTGGTATTTATTGCCATCTCAAATATGAAGGCTTCTGTAAGAATTAATCTTCCTGGGAGAGATATGTACTTGTGTAGTGTGTTAAAAGTGAAGGATAGGAGATAATTTTAATATACTGGAGAAATAAATATGAGTGCTAAACTTATGTTTTACTTTCTATTTCAAGGCTCCTGGAGCAGCTGGAAAAACAGGAAGCTTAGGGAAGAAACCTGGTGAGTCAGCACCGTATATCTGTTCTTAGGTACTTAAGTTGAATGGCGACAAAATCTGCTCCATGAAAATAAATTGTTTGCTGTTGGTAATTTTGTAGTAATTTGCAGTGTTGAAAACTGTTGTCTATAATAAAATAATGCATAATCTGTCAATCCTTCTGTCTGGCATGTATCAATCACTAAATATCATGTAGCTAGAGAATAAAAACCTACTTGCTCAAAAATGAACATAAGCTTCGTGATAGATTGCTGAGCAGAACAGTGGAAGCCTTCAAAAAGCCCAAGTTTCCCAGTGCCTCTGAAAATGGAAGTACACGTTCTTACTGTGTGGTTTTCCAGAATTTTGCCCAGAATGCTACTCAATATGATATACACAGTCGCTGTGAGCTCTTGTGCCTGCTTCTCATTTTCGAGAGCACATGCCTTGTATCCAAGCTGTTGGATAGGCTTATTATTGCCTGTCAAGCCTGGTCATATTGGAGAAGAGGATGTTGCAGGTTACTTCTTGGATAGAAAGAGGTCCCCTGGCTCTTGGGGTGGAGGGAGTTGTCCTTCCAAACAGCAATTATGTTTCCAAAGGTCATTAGAAAAGTGCGTTCTTGACCACTGACAGGCATTTGTAGACTTTCCAGAAGACATCTCTTTTTTCCTTCAGTGTGTTTATTTGCTTTTGTACCAAATAAATGATTTTGCATTGAGCTGAACCAAAATAAACAGGGGGTACTCCGTGTTTCTGTTCTGTCTCTTTCTCTGAGACTTGTTCAGCTGCACAGTGAGGTGGTTTCAAGGATGTGACCTACTGAATCTTGCCTTATTTCCACATACATATATATGCGTATTTTATTTTGGGGGGAGAGGTTTTGCTTTTCCTCTCTGAACTGGTTCTCTATGTAAGTGTGTAAAAGGAGGGAGGGAAGACTGCAGCAGCTCCAACTTCATTTGGTTTATTTTACTCTCACATGTGAGTAAAAGGCTCCTCTTGTCAAGTCTTACTGATCCATCTATGGCAAGAAAGGCTTAGAAGTAAACTACTCCTGCCTTTCCTGACTTTCTTTGCATTATTAAAAATAATTGTGTTAATAGATACAAAACTCAAGAGTGGCAGACAAGAGTAGATATCTGGAATTGATACCTGGTAGGAACAGTGAGAAGATGCAGATAGGTCTGGCTGCTTTCCATGTCTGGAAGAATGGTGGATGTTAAGACTTCAGCCTGGAGTACCAGCCTTATTACCCACTGGTCTCCTGTATTTGAGCTTTCTGTGAAGTAGAGACTGGGGGTTGTTGACAAAAGGAGTGTTCAGAATCTTTCAGACTTTTAAGAACAGCTTGGCAACAATCCTGCCCATTTTTCAGCAAGGAGGTCCATGAATGTTTTCGGTATAAATGAGCTTCAAGTGCTCAGCCAATATAAGTGAAATGCTAATGAATGAGGTGAAATATTCCTGTTTATTCTAGAAGCAGAAAGACAAGTGAGTGGGAGTTGGTAAGACTGTGTTGAAGGGCAAGGGAAAAGAAACTGCTTTCTGTGAATTTAAGCAGCAATATGAGGACAATTAGATCTGTGAGAAGGAGCTTTTCTTTTTTCTTCTATTTTTTTTTTCTTTTCCTAAATATACCCATTTCAGTAGAGGCCACATTTTTGGCCCAAACTGTAATTGAATTGGATCTCTTCTCAGAAATCCAACACTTAAATAAATAAAAATTTAAAAGTCCTTCCTGGAAGGAAAGCTATTTCTGTTTTTTTTTAATTTTTTTTTTTTTTTTCCTGAGTTGTTTTCCTTGACTTTCTGGTTCTCTGTGGCATGCAGGAGCTGAATGCTAAACCTGTAATTCCTATTGTAACTTACTTAACACACAGTCCACAGTAAAAATTCTTCATGCTGCTGGTTGCTGAAACAGGATACTGGAAGCCTTGTAAATCACCTTTTTGTAGGTAAAAATGAGAAAATTCTTGTTTTGAGAGATGCAAGGCATAAGGCTTTTGTTCTTTTAGTATGATATGCTGAGTATTATAATTGCCATGGTAGTGAGAGAGGTTGTTGTCTGATTTAGAAAACAGTGATTGATTTTGATGATCTCCCACAGTTAATTTGCATGTGTCGCATGTGTTTATTTTGCTTCCCGAATGGCTCTAGGGTGGAGGAATTAATGTGATTCTATGGAAAAACCTGTGAGTCCAGGGGACTTGCAGACTTTCTACCAGTATAGCCATGTTTCCTGCCAGATAGCTGACTTGCTTTGCCTTTGTGTGGGACAGACTGTGCTGCTGCTAGCTTTCCTCTGTGTCAAACTTCCTGCTCTCCTATCATCACCTACTGTATTTTACTTAGAAATTCTTCCTTCTGTCTTCTGCTTTCACACTTTGTGTGCTCTTTATGTTCCAAATCCAGGTTTAAATCATCTTTCTGTCAGCTACTGGCTTTTTCATCACCAGTTTGGTTCTACCTCTGTGTGCCTGCCTTTCCCCTCTTTGAGTTATCTATCACGAGGGAAGCTCTCTGTAGTTAATTCAATGTTTGTCATTGTTTGCAGTGACCTCAGATTGCTTGTCGTCTTTCTGCCTCTTTATCCTCCTCGTTTATTTCTTGAATGCGCCTCTGGCAGATTTTAATTTTCCTAATCATCCTTTTCTTCTAAATTTAAAGTAAACCATCTGATCGTTTTCCTGGCAGTCTCCAAATCACATTAGTGCTGTGAGACAACAAAAACACCCACTGTTTCAAGGGTTATTGGCTTTGTGGTTTTCTCTGCCTACAGCTGCCTTTTCAGTGTTTGCTCCCTTTCTTTGCTGACTCACCTCTCCCTTCCCAGCCTGTGTGTGATGTGTTGTTACTGGGCTCTGTTGCTGTTTCTCTTGGCCACAGGAAGTTTGGTGCTTGTTGGCAGGGAGAGCCAAGTAAGAAGGTACTCAGGACTCTGTGACTTTCTTTGTACAGCTGGAGACCACTTCTGTGTACTTGCTCCCTTCAGTCTCAGTCCCTTTTCTGTTGTTGACATCTTGACCACTAATCCAGCTTGTTCTCCCTGTCACATTACTTTATAAAGGGACAAACTGATGGCAGGTGTGACCGTTCTCTGCTTAGTCTTCCAGAGCCAGTTGTTTAGGGTAGACTAGATTGAAAGTATATACAAAAAATAATCATAAGTGAAAATAACTGATGCAGATATTTTTTACAAAGTTTTTTAAATAAAAGCTAGAATCTCAAGCAGTGTCTTGATCTGAGGTCAGATAATTGCTGAGGTTTTTAATTAAGTTGGTTGTCTTTGCACTGGAACAGCTGAGACACATTTCTGTAATCTTGTACTACTGGCTGTGCTGTGGGCTTGTTCTAGAATAGTCTTTAAACCACAACCAAAGCCAGTAAAACTCAGTTTGATTGTCCTCAATTGTTTTTGATGCATTGCCAAATAAAAACCTCCTTTGTCTTAAATGTACTATTTGCTCCTTTGTCAGAATTTCATAGAATCATAGAACTATTCAGATTGGAAAAGACCCTTGGGATCACAGAGTCCAACCATCGTCCCTACTCTACAAAGCTCTCCCCTAAACCATATCCACCAACACCACATCCAAATGACCCTTAAACACATCCAGGGATGGTGACTCAGTCACCTCCCTGGGCAGCCAATTCCAGTGTCTAACCACTCTTTCTGTGAATAAATTATTCCTAATGTCCAGTCTAAACCTGCCCTGTTGCAGCTTGAAGCCATTCCCTCTTGTTCTGTCCCTGATTACCTGTGAAAAGAGACCAGCACCAACCTCTCTACAATGACCTTTTAGGTAGTTGTAGAGACTGATGAGGTCTCCCCTCAGCCTCCTCTTCCTCAGACTAAGCATTCCCAGCTCTGTCAAGTGTTCTTCATAAGATTTATTCTCTAGGCCCTTTACCAGCTTCATTGCCCTCCTCTGTACTCACTCCAGCACCTTGAGATCTGTCTTGAATTGAGGTGCCCAAAACTGGACACAACACTCCAGGTGTGGCCTCACCAGTGCTGAGGACAGGGGGACAATCACCTCTCTCCTTCTGCTGGTCACACCATTTCTAATACAAGCCAGGATGCTGTTGGCTTTCTTGGCCACCTGGGCACACTGCTGGCTCGCATTCAGCCACTTGTCAAAGGAAATTCCAGGAAAGATATTTCATAAAACAAAACCCCAAATTCCACATACCCCCCAAAACCGAAGCCTGAGGTAATTTTGTTTAAGAGAATGCTTAAGTGATGAATGACTATGTGTTGGGATCCTATTCAGCAGTAACAATACTTTTGTGCTTCCTGGGGTGTCTTGAGACCTTTTACAACTAAATCAAGACCACAAAAAAAGATCCCTACATATTCCCCTTAACTCATGGCTAAAAAGGGACTACATAAATGTAGCAGCCTCAAAGGTTCAGCTTACTGAAAGCTAAAAATTTGCCCCAAAACTACCATCTTTTTTATGAAAGGTTCCATATAATTGTAGTATTAAACATGTTCTCCGTCACCCTGATCATGATTTGATGACGTGTTAAACCTGACTTAAAAGCTGTCAGTGGGATGTCAAAATGCCTTCAGCTGCTTATAAGCTCCTGTCAGTTCAAATTAGTTCAACCCTGCGAGAGTTTGTGGTGACTAAGTTATCATCTGTCTTTCCACAAACACTTTAAAATGGAGTAAATGACATTGTCTACTTTGGCTCATTTAATGGAGAGATATTTGTGAGCATCAGATTCATGCTGTTCGGTGATCTAATAAGGGACCAGTATTGTATTTATGCTCATGGAATAAAAATATAAAAATAAATTCTGTTTGTTGCGTTTTCAAAACATTCTTTTTCTGTGTAATGTAGTGGTGAGAAACTTTCTACACGGTTGTAAGCTCTGTTACTGCAGCTTCTTCATTGTCATTAACAGATATCTCCTTTTATAAGGAGCTATGTCCAAACTGATGCTACAAAAATTTATTGGAATTTATTGGTATTTATTGTAAACCAGTATTATGACATTGATTTTAAGTGATACAGCTCTAGCGATAGTAGTTTTTCTTCTCCATTTCAAATATTTTTAGATACTACCCATATTGCTGCTGTACCTCTGTTGTTTTAGTCCTGTAGCACTGTGACCTGATTTGTTATATAATTGCTGCATGTTTTCATGGAACTACACAGATACATAACCATTTTATGGAAATAAAAAATGGATATACTGTGCGAGTGGGAATAGCAGAGCCAGAGTTGTATAGATTGTGTTCAGGCTTTTTTTCAAATTAACTTTTCTTTTTTTTTCCCCTGCTTCAACAGAAATTGCCCAAGTTATTGCCTCTTACACAGCAACGGGTCCAGAACAGCTTACTCTTGCTCCTGGTCAGTTGATTCTTATCAGAAAGAAGAATCCAGGTGGCTGGTGGGAAGGAGAGCTCCAAGTTAGTTACTGTTTGGTTTTTTTAAATAAAATTCCATGTAGAAAAAAACAACAACCCTCTTATTTTTTAATAGTTCAGAATTATAAATGTATGATAGTTAATTTTGAAAATGTTCTGAAATGAAGTGTTTACAAATAAAATGCCTTTATGTATACATATATATATTTACACACAAATATTCCACTTCCTTGAAGTAGAAATAACTTTCTAACAGCAGGAGGAAGCCATTGTGCCTCATTGAGTCAAGGATACCCATCTCATGAATCAGACCTAGCCTGCTGGTCCTCTCGTAGAGGCCCTTCACATATAAGAAAGGAGTGGATTTTAGGATGTATGATTTTGGATGCTTTTGAATCCTCCCAGTCTTGTGTCCCATAGTCTTCTTCATGTCAGCAAAAAAGCAGTTGTCCTGTCAGGTGGTGGGGAAAGCCAGCCATGCAGCAGGAGTGCATGGGACTGTTGGGTTAAGTGACAGGGTCTACTCTTATGTCCCATTCCAACAGTGACCAGCAGATACCTGTGTGCACTGTGAAAGAAGAGGCAGTACTGGAGTGCTCAGTCCTGCATGTCTTCCTAAGAACATTTCTAGATGGCTTCAGCCAAAAGTTTGGTTATCCCTTTTGTTGGAAGATTGAGAAATATTTTACAGCAGTGGTTTTTGTGAGATGCCCACTGCTTTTTCAGGTTACTTAATGAATGGGACAGTGTAGCATCCTGGTTTAATGGCCCCATCTCAGCAATAGCTCGGTTTATTGTGATGAGTGAGAAGAATGGTGTCTGCTGCAAGCATCAGATAGGAGAGAGCATTAGTGTTGTATTAGAAGATACTGGATAATAATATATTTTTTTAACTAGCTTGGGTGTTTTAAGAGTAGAACTTGACAATTTGGAAACTTGGATTCTCAGAGACTTTCAGTGGAAAAGCTGCCCTTTTTTTTTTTTTTTTTTTCCAATGCCACCAAACTGAGGTTTTGTTTGCTTTTGGTTTTTGTTTTATTTGTTTTGTGGGGTTTTTTTTTGTTTGGGGTTTTTTTGTTTGTTTGTTTGTTTTTTTACAGGGAATATTACATGAAATAATGTCGTTAATTTATTTTTGCAATGCAGATGCTCAAACTAACTCAAATGGCTTTTTTCCACATTACTACTTACCCTTTTTGCCTTTTCTTGGTGATATTTTTTCATCTTTTGTGGAGAAATCACCTTCCAGGATTGCTTTGGTTTTCATTCTCACTAACCTTTATGTTGTTAACTTGTAGCTTTAAATAGTCTCACATTAGATGTATTTTAAGATAGAAAATAAGCTTCACTGAGCAAGAGCTTTCACAGTTACCACTTAGCACCTAATGTGAGGTTTTGTTTAAAAATTAATTTTTGGTTGTGTGAACTTGTGGAGCTTTGGATACATTCCTGTCTTAAATGTGGTTTTACAAGTTGTTTTTTTTCTTCATTAGCAGTCCCCTACGTATTCTTGTCATTTCAGCACTGTGGTACTAGTTCTTGCTCCTTTGTTAGGTGAGCACAAAGGCTAATGCAGCAGTGTGGTGAAATGCTTGGAGGAACTGTTTAAAAATAAAAGCAGTAACCCTCCCCCCAGAGTAGTGAAATAATGACAAGATTCGGAGAAGGGTACTGGTATTAACTTTTCTGTATGTTTTTCATTTCAAAGTGGCATATGTTTTACAACTATGAGTGAAGCTCAGTCTCAGCCTCAATTTAATTTTGATGGTACTTGTCTTAGGGGTCAGCAAGAAGGTAAAATAAGACAAATGTGTTAAGCATTATATTGCTGGGTTTAATGCAGACTTCCAGAATACCTTAAAATTAATTATCTAGACAGACTTTAGATCAAGTGCTTTCTTTTTCAGTAGAGGAAAAAGAGAGAAGGAAGTAGTTAAGGAATAGAATATGTGTTAGATTACTGTCTTTCCACCGAAGTTAACATCAGTTTTGTTTACAAAGGCAAAAGTCTTCATGCCTAATTCTACATGTTTGGTGCCACAAGCTTTGTTGCACAGGATGGGACCTGCAGTTTGTCTGTCCCAATATCCTGTCTCTGACAGAGAGTAGTAGCAGCCCCATTGCAGAGCATCGAGCGCTGCTGTGGGCCAGGTGTGTCCTGACCTGCTGCTCTCAGCACGCACACTCAGACATGTGTGCACCACATTTTTGTGCTGATGTTCCCTGATTAGATAGGCATGAGAACATCTAGTATACTTTCCAAAACCTTAACATCTGTTAATTAGGATCATTTGGACCGTGCTTATCCATATATATTTGAAGTTGCCAAAGCTTTCGTTGGAATCTGGCTTTGAGATTTTGTGATTTAATCCAAACTTTACTCTTTTTTTTTTTCCTTGCCATCATGTTTTGCTGTTCTTCTAGCCCTTGGTTAGTGTGATGTATGTTTATACTCTGTCTTTTGTTTGGGCAGGAAAGACTATTGAAAAGTTTAGATACTGTTTCTTTAAAAGAAAAGAGGCAATTTGAATCCTTAATCTCTATTTACATCATCACAATCTATGTATATATTTAAATGTAATTCTTTGCATAATGAAAAAAGCATTTTAATGCTGCCACCATTAATGCAATAAACAGCCTAATTTTTTAGAGCTATGGTTTAAACAGAATCAGCATACATCTCAGAAAGATGAAAGTTGTAGTATTAATTATAAAGCAAACGAAGTTGGAACACTTAAGTGAAAATTTCCCCAAATTAGTAGTGAATAACTACTGTTTAGATATTATAAACTACTGTTTATGTATTTTTTAAAGCTTCCTTCAGGTAATGGAAATAATGTGATAATATTGCCACAAAAACAGCTGACCTTTTTTCTCATAAAGTGCATTTTTCTTATTCTGAAACAGGGTGACTGCAAGTAGTTAAAATATTGACTGAATTTTCTTGTCTAAGGTTCTACTGATGTGCTTAATCCTCTTAAAAGAATTATTTTTTTACTAGGCACGAGGGAAAAAACGGCAGATAGGATGGTTCCCTGCTAACTATGTAAAACTTTTGAGCCCTGGTACCAGTAAAACTACACCAACTGAGCTACCTAAATCCACAGCATTACCTTCAGGTAAGCAATGTGATTGCATTAACAGTGTTGCTTTTGGTAACGTCTTTCATTGACAATTGGACTCCTAAAAATAGGTGTGGACATTCACTGGGATATTTAGTATCTGTTATACTAGTAACTTTAGTTAAACTTACTTTAATTTTTTTTTCTTTTAAATGAGAAAAAGTTGATCTGTATATTTATGGTGGTGGTCCCTCAGGTATGAACTGTTGAGTGCTAAAAAGCCATCTGTGATGTTGTAAAACATTCAAATTATCAGTCCTTTTGGTTGCACTTTTGTTTAAACCTTTTCTTTAATTATATTAAAGGCATTCTTAAAGGTTCAGGATGGTCTGTGGGCTTAGCAGTTGAAGCAACTCTCATCCAGAACCTTTTATTTTTCCTAAAGTGAAGTGTGAGAAAGCCACTCAAATGAAGATGTAGCTTTTGTCTTGTATAGCTACTTATTTTAAGGTTTATGAAAGGATACAAGAGTGATAGATCATTATATTTTTAGCCATTTGTTACCACTTCACCACAGGCAGGCAGGACCAAACAGTCCTGACAGTCTAGTACAGGGTATAAAGCCAGGTAGAAGACTGACAGCAAGAATTTCATTCCTTGTGACTGTTCCAGTCTTGAACCATTTTGGGCTTGTGAGATTGTGTATTACTAAGGCAGGAGGATTCTTGTTGATCAGAAGCACATAGAGTGGATGTAGTTTCTTCCAGAAGCCACCTAAAAGACTTGACATGGTTGTCTGTCATCTGTTTGGGTTTAGCTGGGGCTGGCAGGGGGCAAAAGCTTGCTGTGTCCCCAGGCCATTTTTTCACTGTCTGTCACTAAAGTGAAATAAATATTTCTAAATGAAAAATTATACTGAGCACAACTTTTCTCTGTAAATATATATATATATGAAGGATTATCATGCAGTTCATGGAACTAGAATGAGGTATTAGTTTCTTGTGTTATAGGTCTAAATAAAATTTGTATATCATAGAAGACAAATGTTCCACACAATGCTAATTTGCTCCTTTGGTAGTCATAAAAATGCAAAAAATCAGACTTCTATAAAGACACAGGAGTTTTGGTCCTGCAGCTCAAATACGAACTCAGCATTGAGACATGTACATCCCACATATGGTGGGATTTCTTTTTTTATTATTTCAGGTTTGAAATTCTGGGAATTTTCACACATGCTCATAAAACTTTCACAGAATAAACTTAGCACTTTTATCATATCCTACAGAACATAAAAATTGAAATGACATTCACTTTTATCAAATACAATTTTGTTGTAGACTTTTCATCTAGAGGCTGAGGAGAATCCTCTTGTCTTTCAGTTGTGATAGGTGGCCTCACTAACTGTGTGCTTAATGTAAGAGTTTAAGAGGTTAATGCTTGAGAAGCATCTTCATAGCAGCAATGTGTTAGTGGGGAGGCTTACTATAGCAAAAGGCATGGAAAGCCTGAACAAAACCATCTACAGGGGCTGAATAATGCCCAGGGCAGTGCATTATGAAGGGTCTGAGAGCGTGTACAGGTTTTGAAGGTAGGGGATACATTAGAAGCTGGTATCATCAAAACCTGTTTCTTTTGTCATTTTGTTTTGATCTATATGCTCTCCATCTGCCATACTGTAATGCAAACTGCATGACCTTCTTTTTTTGTTGTTGTTATTCTGTTGCATGGACACTTTTGACTTATTCTTTTAGGTTTCTTAATTTCTGACTGCTTTGTATGCATTCTTTTCTAAACTTGTGTCATGAACATGTCCTTCCTGGTCTTGAGAAATGAAAAGAACTGTAACTGCTAGTTGGAGTACCCCATGCAATGCTCCAGGCTTGGGGAAGAGTGGCTGGAAAGCTGACTGGTGGAAGAGGACCTGGGTGTGTCTCACAGCCAGCTGAATATGAGCCAGCAGCATGCCCAGGTGGCCAAGAAGACCATGGCATCCTGGCTTGTATCAGGTGTAGTGTGACCAGCAGGACTAGGCAAGGGACTGTACCCCCCTGTACTCGGCACTGGTGAGGCCACAGCTTGTACTGTGTGCAGTTCTGGGCCCCTCACTACAAGAAGGATGTTGAGGTATAGTAGCATGTTGAAAGAAGGGTAACAAAGCTGGTGAAGGGTCTAGAGCACAGGTCTTATGAGGAGCAGCTGAGGGAACTGGGGTTGTGTAGTCTGGAGAAGAGGAGGCTTTCTACAGCTACCTGGAAGGGGGTTGAAGCCAAGTGGTGTCAGTGTTTTCTGCCAAGTAACAAGCAATAGGACGAGAGGAAATGGCCTCAAGTTGTGCTATGAAAGTTTAGATTAAATATAAGGAAAAATTTCTTCACCAAAAGGGTTTTCAGGCACTTGAGTGGTCTGCCCAGGGCAGTGGTTGAGTCACCATCCCAGGAGGTATTTAAAAGCTGTGTAGATGTGGCACTTAAGGACATCGTTTAATGGTGGACTTGGCTGGGTTAATGGTTGGACTTGATGATCTTAAAGGTCTTTTCCAACCAAAGCAATTCTATGATTCTGCTGCTGGACAACACCAAATTTCATAGAATTCTTTGAAGTAGAAGCAAATGATCTGTATGAAAAATTCTTGAAAGTAATTAGCTCTAGAATGGTTTATAAATCTGTTACTGAACATACTGTATTCAGGTATGGTCTAGCTTAAACTCTTTATAATTCTTAATGTTAGTAATAACCTGTGAACCTGTAAAAAGAATGCTGTAAAACAGAGTCTTTAAAATGATACGTGAACATCAGTGGTATTCACTCATTTCGACTTGTGTTAGCACAAAACTACTTAAAAGAAGAGTACAGCATAATAAGCATTCCTTTAGAAATACTGGTTTAGCTCCAGTATGCCAGGGAAATGTACAGTTTGGTTAGTTGATATGTTAGGTGTGACCAAGGACAGTCAGAGCCCCCTTTCCATTTATTTTTTTTTCCCTTTTGCAGTAAGAAAGCTAAATATTGAGACACATGCAGAGTTCTGGTAAATGTGGAGTTTCTTTGATTATGATCTTTGTGAAGAGGCATAATATTTTAACAAAAAGGAGTTGAATAATTTCTGAAATTAAAAAAAAAGAGAGGAACTATTTGACAGATTTTTAAAAGTTGCTGGCTGAGTGCAAGAATTAAAAGAAAATTTTAGGATTACCATAATGTAGAGAACCTGGCAGCAAGACTAATTAGATAGAGGTCTTGTGTCTAAAGGTAAAATACCAGAAGCCCTGTGATGTTGCATAGAGAAACAGAGGAAATTGTTTATTTAAATAAATAGACCTGCTGCTTTAGAGAACTAAGGAAGCTGCTCTGTTAAAATTGAACATAAATGGCTGTATTCTGAGAACCAGTCAGATTTTATGATCTTCATAGTAATGAAATAGAAAACAGACTGCTGAAAGCAGCCCTGTGGTGCCAGAAGTGCAGCCTAACTGGCCTTGGATGCTTCTTATTTTTCTCATCCTTTGCAATACCTTTGTGTAACTGGTGTCCCAGTGGTAGTACAAGGATACTGGGCAGTACAAGGCAGCCACTGGCTCTCTCTTGGGTTACAAAGCTGTCATGAGGTTGTCTGGTGCTAGCTAGAAATGTGCCTTTTCAGGTTTCAGATAGTGGAACTTAATTTCCTAGACTTTTCCATCCATTGACCAGTTTTCTTGGAAAGGATACATTTCAGAGCAGGTTGGTGAGGATGTAAAAGGCTTTTTTTATAAGTGTACAGCAAATTTGGTGCTTTTGTGGGGAAAAAAAAAATAAAATCATATAGAGAAAGTGAAAGAAAAGCCTCAATAGAAAGCTAACATTCTCAAAGTGTTGGACTTTTTGCTAAAATTTTACGTTTTTCCTACTGTTGAGCACTTCCAAACAAAAATATCATAGGTGGAGTTGCAGGCAGGTTCCAGTGTTCTCAGTCTGCTCTGCTGTGCTCCGGTATCCCAGCGTGATCCTGACCCCTCAGCAGGCTGACTGAGAGGGCAGCGCTGCCAGGAAACACTTGGGGGTGTTTTTTAGATCACCTGGAGCCATTTGCTGAGAACTCAGCTAAGCACCAGGACAGGCAGAGGAGAGAAGGGCAGGGCTGCAGCAGGAGTGTCTCAGATCAGTGCGGTGCCTTGGAAGTGGGCACTGGGGCACCTGTGGTGTGCACAGCTCGTTTGTGCGTAGCTGATGTGTTGCTGAAACGTTACTGGTGCGACAGAACCTCTTCCTTTATCTTACAGTGTGCCAAGTCATTGGCATGTATGACTACACTGCACAGAATGATGATGAGCTAGCATTCAATAAAGGCCAGATTATAAACGTCCTTAACAAGGAAGACCCAGACTGGTGGAAAGGGGAGGTGAATGGACAAGTGGGTCTCTTTCCATCCAACTATGTGAAGCTGACAACAGACATGGACCCAAGCCAGCAATGTAAGTGACCCTCTCTGCTGCCACGCTGTGATTATGTGTGTAGTGCTGTAAGATGAAACATGCAGCATTGCTGTGATTCTGCAGTGGTTTGCAGAACTCAAAGCTTCACCACTGCTGCACTTGTCAAAGTCTCTTTGAAGACCTTCTGTAATGCAAACCTTATTTTATGTTTGTTTTATTTTTAGTTCCCATCCCCTTTGTAGCATGTTACCCCTTTATCATTTTTGCACCATGCTGTTACATGCCTGACTCATTTTCCTAGCTTGAATTTGCTCATTGTTTTGTTTTGCTTATGTGTTGTTTTCCTCCTTTTTCTAGGAATCATATGTTGTCCATCCCCCACTCAGGCTTGAAAGTCCTCAAAGAGACCCACTATCCCATATCACTGCCCAGAGGGATGATGGGAGATGCAGCCTTGATCATGTGGCTTCCAGCATGATCATCTACTGCCTTCTGAGTAGAAGAACACACTGCAGAGCAGTTTACCTCATTTTACATTAGTTGCATGTAATCGCAATGTTTGAGTTAATTACCTACAGATATAGATGCAAAATTAAAATGAAACAAAAAAAAACCACAAAAAAATTTAAAAAATCAGAGGATAGTGGGTCCTTTTGTGGCTTTCAGTTACCAAACTAATTTTTCCACCTTTGCACAGGTGCTTTTAGCAGTTTTAAAATTATTTTTAAATATATATTTTAGCCTTTTAAAGGAAAAGTATAAATTAAATTTCTTCTTTGCAATTTTATTTGTGCAAAAAGACCCACTATCAAGGAATGCTGCATGTGCTATTAAAATTGTTCCAAATGTCCATAAATTAGACATTTTATGTATCTTTCTTTTTTATTGTTCACTTGTCCAGTGTTGTCAATATGTCTTTTTTTTTTTTTTTTTTTTTTTTTTTTAAATTACAAAAGAACAGAAGGAGTTAAATCAGTTTAAGGAACTTTAAATATGCCCAATTATAGATAAGGTATTTTGTTGTAGTTATTGTACTGTGTGTATCAGGTGTTCCTTGTTGAGTGTGTAATACATTGTGGAGAGAAGAAACAAACTTCCTTCCAGTGCAAGACATATTAACCTTGCATAGTGTTATTATCCCAGTTATGTTAATTTTATTTTGCACATTACTTGTAGCTGCATACAATTAGAAAACACCCTGGTTTGTGTTTGTGTCAGATGTTTCAGGTTTTGCGTTTTCGTATCAGAAATCACTAGAATGAGACATTCATGTGGGATTTGAGAATTAACTTCTTTATTTTCACCTTGGTTACATGAAGTTTGATTTCTCATTTTTATTTCTTATGACTATGGAACTACACATTATGAACAGTAATTTTTCTGACAAGAAAGAATGTATAGAAATATCTCCCTGCAATTAATTTCCAATGTTTACATTTTTTAAACTAGACTGTGGAATTTATACGAATTAATATTAAATGGAGCTTACAGTCAAGTTTATGTTGTAGATGTGCTGTAGCTAAGCCATGTTTGTCTTTCCAGCATTAGTTAAAAACTCTTGATGAAATGCCTGGTGCTGTCAGTGCAGATACCTTCTCTTCCCAATGCCTCAAGCACAATATAGCTGTTCTACTAATTACTTTACCATTTAGTTATGTTCTGGTTTATCTATTTCATTTATTTCTATATTTCATGCTGGCAGTGTTGTAGTGTTCCTAATCCTGCCCCATCTCCCTCCTTCTGACCCATCATGTGGTGCAAGGAACAAGTGAAGCTCCTTATTCAATTGCACTTCAGTATTTCATCAATATGAATGTAAATTATATAAATATATAAAAACCTGCAGCTTTAACAACTGTAATACAGCCTTTAAAATTAGTTACATGTATAGATAATTAAATTCTTCATATAAAAGATAGTCTAAAATGTGTTCGTTGTCTTGTTGCTGTGTACACAGAGAATTCACCAAGTGGCATTAGTGCATGTAATGAATTTGCCACCAGAGTAGCCTGAAGCCCACATGTTTAATTTCAGAATGACACTTGTCTTGTTTCTTTGACTATTATTTCAATATAAATACTCAGATTGATTGTGACTATCTGCAACTCTTAGCACCTTTCTTTATTCAGTGCTTTCTACATGTTACAAAGCAGTTGATATTTTTTTACACTAGACTGGTAGATGAATTAAGAATACTGTGTTGTTTTACTGTGGGTTTACATTGATGCTAGGCTCTGTGTTCTATGCCAGAAGCTCTAGTCTGAAAATATGCACAATTGCACAGATTCTTTCTTTTTAGGATAATATTTAACATGCACAAATTGTACATTTACCTCTGTGCCATTAAAAAAGAAAAAAAAGTTTTCTTCTCCACCATAGCCACTTGCTGAAAAATATGCTGCCTGGTATGACAGAAATGGAAGAGAACGTAATACTTGCAATTTTCAGTGCCCATTGTTTTGCTTACTGAAAACTATGTAGCCAGATTTCACTCCACCATGACAATATTTCATGTATTAAAATGTTATTTTAATGAAAGGGTATCTCTATTTTCCTATAATGAGCTGTTGTGTTGAAAGATTTATAACTTGACGAAAAGTGTTTGTCCTAAGGGATGTTTCATTTTCTATGACTTCAGGCCAGAAGCATCCTTTCTGTGCATAGTGAAGTACTGGCAATACTCTGGATATAGGGGATTCAGATGCTGCTTTTTTTTTTTTTTCTTCTCATTAATTCAAGTAAGCAAAATAAAGCTATTACAATAATCTGCAGGCTACATGTTTCCTAACATGCTTCTTAAAAATGCTGAGAGTGATGCCACATGGAAGATTGTCAAATTTGCAGTCCTCTAAAAGTTCTTGGGGTCAGTTTTCTGCTGAAGTGAAGAGAACAGCCTGAAGTTACATGTGTGCACACACACACAGAGTGGTGTATCTTGTGCCAGGACTCCTCAGACAGAAGAGTACCATGTATTACTCTGCAGAGCAAGACAGTCAGTCTGTTGTTGAGAATAGTTAACTCACAAAAACTCGAAAAGCATTTAAAATGTGCTAGACAAAGATATCAAAACCATTGTGGCTGAAACTAACATACACCGTTGAAATGCCTATAATGTTTATTTACTCAATTATTAAAGTTCTTGAGTCTACTACTATAGCTTGGCATGGTAGCGTTTGATCTTCTGCATAATCAGTGAGTTCCCTTGAGTAGCAAGGAGCAAGTTATTGTACTTACTCTTTCTTACATGTCTGGATATTTTTACATATATATGTGTCTGTGTGTATGAGAAGGGGAGTGTGAAAGCAATTCTTTAATAAAGAAAATGGATTATTTCAATTAAAAAAATATATTTGCAGGGTTATGTCTCAATCCAGTTCCAACCCTTACTCCCCCTTCCTGCTTCATCTGAAAAGATCTTTAGCCTCCTAAAAGCACATGGTCCCCTCCCTAAGCCGTAGATCCGGACTTCAGCAAGCAATTCTGTTTCCAAAAAATGCTGGCCTCCTGTGATGGAAATGTGCCCACACTCTTGTTTCTTTGCTCCTTGAATCTGTGGCTGGGAAATCAGCAAGCAGTAGTCCCAGTCAAAGCTGGAACAAAGTTTTCATAGTAAAAACTAAGAAACCATTCAGATGATTTTCAATTTTTTTTGTATTTTAAGTCAGCATTAAGAAAAAGAGCTGAATGCTCTTTTCCATGCAGTAAATTTAATGCATTCTTCATGTATTAATTTTTATTTGTGAAGTGCCTTTTCCCTTTGCACAGTAGCTAAGGTAAAGGAGCTGTTGCTTGAGGGTTGTAGAGGAGACTGTATTTAGAGACCACTCCAAGTGGTAGTGGGTTCTTTTGTTCAGTTTTTCTGTTTACCTTGAGAAGAATTTCTTCTGTATTCAGCTGCTGGGAACTTCCATGGATGTTTTTTCAGGGGGTTTATTAACATAAATTCCAGGGCTTTATATCTGTCTGAGACAACTCAGAGTCTAAGATGCAGGTTTCTCAAGAGTGCTTTGCTTTATATTCAGAATAAGTTTTATTTAGATCTCCATTCTTTTGCATCTTCAGTGGTACCTCTTTCAGTCCCCGTGAGCTCACTGAGCACATTTTAAAATGGGCTATTACCGTAACCTTCCTGCAAGGCAGCAAACTACCTGCATGTTCTGGTTTTGTTCTCAGTTGTTAAAAGCAGTTCTTTTTAGTTCTTTATGATCATTGACTCCAGCTATTTAACCTCTTGTTAAATAGCTGCTTATATGCAGTCCTCTTCTGATTACCATAAATGGCTTATTTTTAACTTCAGTAAATCCAGGGACAATATAGCTCAAATCTTATTCAGCCAGTGTGCATGCACACAGACAACTGGGTTACTGTTACTTAAGCTGTTACTTAGCTAAATAGAGAGTGCTAAGGTGACCTTTTTACTCCAAACCCTGAAAGAATATTTTCAGAAGGTTGTCCTGGATGCAGTTAAATATGTAAACTACTTCCACGAAGACTTTGTTTCCTGTATATAGACTTTATGGACTTAGGTACTTGTTGTTTGATAGCTTGCAAAGAAGTACTTTACCACAAATAAGGATTCATTTTGAGTTATTGTCCATGTGAGGAGAAATTGTGTTGTCTGAACTATCTGGCATAACCTAGTAACACTAATAGTAAGTGTAAACGTAATTCTGATATACGTGACAAATTTCTGTAGCTTATTACAGCACGTTTCATAGCTGTTTCATTACCCTCCCTTTTCCATACATCTTAATTTGGCAACTTTAAAAAAAACAACAAAAAACCCAAACAACCTAAGAGGTACCCCTGTAGCCTTGTAGTCAGCATGAAAATTCAGATTGCATTGTCTATGTAGACCCAGAAACAAATTTGAATCAAAGGTGTAACTCTCGTTCTGTCATTTTTATTAACCCTGTGGAGCAACACAGAATAAGAAGTGAGATTTTTTGAAGAAGTTCAACCTTGTGGGAGAGTTCTAATAAAGCATTTCATGGACAAGGTAGCTGTTAGTTTCTAAAGGTGGAAAGATGTTTATACTCGAGGTAGCTGTCCTGCATCAAGTGGATGTAGAGCTTTTAGAAGGTGTTGGATTCCCTGTGTCCTTGTGTTGCTCTGTGATCAGATGATTTGGCTCCCATTTTCTAGCACAAGGTAGGTTCTTCATGCCCTACCTACCTTTTTGAGTCTGACCCCTCAGCAGCAGCTTGGCCCTAGCAGCAAGAAGGAAGCTCTGCGTGTCATTCCATTCACTTCCCAACTTCAGCCTTTGGTCTGCCCAGGTACCAGGTTTCAACCCCAGAGTGCTGGTCAGACACTGGCAACTCAGCTGGCACCCACCAGTGTGCAGCAGTGAGCTGGTGCCAGAGCTGGCAAAGTGCATGTCCAAACCAGGCTCAGATAGGTGTCAGGGTTTCTGTCATTCATCCAAGATGCCTGAAACCAAATTCATGTTTTCTCTGTCACACTCATCTCCACCATGTGCAGTTTTCTCTGCCGAATTGTGTCATATGTCGGAGTAATTTCAACTCCAAATGAGTGTTCAAATCAATCTGGTTTGATTATTTCACTTCATTTTTTTTTTATTTTTTTTTGGAAGAAGACCTGGAGCCAGGAAAGATGATGTCTGGAGGGCTGCCCAAGGAAGTGAAAAAAAAAAAATAAAATATTTTAACTTTTAGACTACTACATTTTGTCACATTTCTGACTCCAGGAGAAATACTCTGTGCAGCATCTTTATTTTTGTGGAAGACAACGTCCAATTGGACTGTGCGGTTACTTTGGCTTGGATCTGTGGCTGATGCTCTCCACTGATTTGTAGTTACTGTACAGTAAGTGGTCAGGGGCTGAAGATAAGTCCTGGATCATAATTCAGAGGTGAGATTTTAAGTTACCTGATGTAAGATAAACCAGTGCAGAAATCTGTCAATTCTGCCAATTTATATTTTTAGATGAATTAATGCCCTCACATACAGGATTTTATCCTCCCCAAGCAGATTCTGGAAAGGAAGTGGCAGAAATATTCTGTCTTTTTCTGAAAGGATTTAGTAGATTTCCTTCCCAATTGTCCCACCTGCTGTCTTCCCCTCCCTTCCTTGCTTGAAAAGTGAAACTTCTTTTTTTCATAGCAAGCACGGTATTAACCTAAAACATTGAAGAAAGATTTTGGTATTGCAAAATTAAGATTGTGGTAGTGTATCAGAAGTGTGTGTTGTTGAGGATTACAAACTTTGCCTTTAACACTCAGGCATGTTCTAGAATTTAAATTAAAAGAGAAGAGAAGAGAAGAGAAGAGAAGAGAAGAGAAGAGAAGAGAAGAGAAATTGAAATTGAAATTGAAATTGTTACCAAAGATCCTGGAGTCTATTGCTTGGCCTGTGTGGATTGGCAGTGGCAGTCACTCTACCTGGTAATAGCTGACTGGTGGGAACAGGAGGAAGAACAAAGTTATGGTTTTTATTTTGCAAGTGGGACTTTCCAGACTTGTTTCTAGATCCTGCTTCAATCAGTCCAGAGGGAAACGCTCTGCTCTACCAATAAATGGACATTCTAGTCCAGCTGAGATATTTGAAACATGCTGAAACAGTTGAAAATAGCCATGACATGGGATTTCACGTCACAGAAGCTTGAGATGCAGAGATCTGTTTGATCACCAGACTTGGTGCTGTCCTCAGAAAAAGCTGGAGGTATTCTCTCAGTAGAGGGTCCCTCCCACCAGATATTAGTGGGAAGTCGGTGGTTGCATCTGAAGCTACCTGAAAAGGCTGAATCATGAAATGTAGTTTGTCTGAGTGAAGGAATGCTATCATGGTGTTCTCTTGCCCCCGCTTAAAGTTTTGGGGGAAAACTGTGATATAATTTTTTATTGCTTCTGGCTCCCTGTAATAGAACAGATTCCTGTCTGCTGTGATCTTGTTGTTGTGGACTGGGCCAGCATGAGGTTTACAGTGAAATCCAGCAGTTACATTGTTTAGAAAACCCACCCAAATTAAAAGAAATTAGAAGTTGTGCCCACTGGCGTAAATCGGCAAGTTCCACAGCAGAACCTTCCCTCCAAAGTGGCAGCAGTGTATTGCTTTCAAGATTAGAGGTTAGCCTATAAGACCCATGTGTTCAGGGCCCCCTTTGCAAGGAAAGTGGACAACACGTTTTTACAATGATATTTTAAATTGTTTTCTTTCATTTTTTAAATTTCTAGAATAACTTAAGTCCTGCAGGTCCTCTGGTGGTAGGAGGTCAGTGCACAGAGCTCTAGTCATAGTGTTTGTGTGCTGGTTTTGTAAGTCCAGACAGAGTAAGGAGTGTGGTGAATGTGTGTGAATGCCTTTGCTCAGGGTCCTACCAGTTATGCAGCTAGAAAGGGCAGAAAGTAGCATATTCACTGTGCTGCGAGCATATGGAGTTAACTATTGTCATTTCCCCATTCTTTTCTGAATTTACTACATTGTAGCTAGGGATTCAAATTCGGCACCTTCCAGATGGGATCCACCACTACCTTCCCAGGGCAGGACAGAAAATATAAACCATAATGTAATAAAATATAATAAAAAATTACGGGGCCTGGAACAACTGGAAAGAAATGCCAGTGCCTCATTTAAAGGGCTCACATGTCTGTGTGCTTTAAGTTAGACACATTAATGAATCCTCTACGGAGGAAAGATCCTGTAATTTACCCACAGCAGAGCTTTCCCATCTGTCAGTGGACATGTCTGATACCAAGGGTGCTTTCTAACCCCTATCAGGAGTCTCTTGTGGTGAATTGAATCTCTGAATGATATTATTACAGCTGCAAGTGGAATGTAGATGTTCATAAAAGTACTTTGCACAGTACTTTGGCAGCTGTGAAAAACTAGCTAGGGCCCTGTGGCTTGACATTTCCACTTGAAAAGGAACCCGGTTCTTCTTTGATGTCTTAACACAAAGACAATAAAAATCTTTGCACTTAGGCACTTCGTGAGGAAAATCCACAATCAGAAAAGTGTCTCATGCATGTTCTGCTCAGATTGAAGAAACTATTTTCCCAAATATTTGGTGTTCAAAAGCAGACGGTTTGTTGAAGTTCAGAGTAGTCCATTTACACCCAAGCTGCTTGGCTGTCAAGCCATACATCATGCTTGAAAACGTTAAATGCCTCCACTAAAAGGCTGGTGGTTGAAAACCACACTTCAAACTAAGGTCATCAGCATCTTTGAACAGTAAACTTCCCCAGTCTCTAGAGAAAGTAATTGAACACATTGTTCACCTTTAATGAAGCTGACAATGCATGGGGAGAACTAGTTCTGTTTATTAGACGTCTGTTTTACATTATAACTAAGGAAATGCTCTGAAAGCAGCCATTTACTAAACAGAAATAAAACTTTTAGCTTTGAAATGTGCCTAATGCTTTGCTTATTTTGGCATAAAATTGATAGTTCTCAAAACCTACTTTTTATTTGAAGCAAAGTTTCAGTTGCATCTTCTGAAGGACTACAGGGTACTGTATCTTAAAGGAGGGTTATCAGTATGCTTATGCTTCCAATCTAATCTATTCTTATCTTCTTAATCATAAAGGAAACTACCTGGACTGTCTACATTTACTTAATTTTAAACATTATTTAATTTTTAAAATTTTTAATAAGGCAAATCTATCATTACCTTTTCAGGAGCGCAGATCAGTTGAAGCAGCAGCTGAAACTAGTCCATGAAAAACTTTCTAGTGTTATGTGTGGACCTTTCTAGTGGCACAGCACAGCATCAGCTCCTGAGTTACATTTAGGAAGCTAAAATGTAGAAAATACTATCTGTGTACTAACTTTATATACAAAGAGCTGATGGAGTTGTCTGGGGTTTGATGTGGTTAGGAGCAGTAGTGGTTCATTCTGTAAAGCATACGTGATCGTCTGATCTACAAACATCTCTGTTGGATCTCAGCAGATTGGTGTCATTGCTGATGTTGGTGAACATCATTAAACTTCTGAAGGACTACAGGGTACTGTATCTTAAAGGAGGGTTATCAGTATGCTTATGCTTCCAATCTAATCTATTCTTATCTTCTTAATCATAAAGGAAACTACCTGGACTGTCTACATTTACTTAATTTTAAACATTATTTAATTTTTAAAATTTTTAATAAGGCAAATCTATCATTACCTTTTCAGGAGCGCAGATCAGTTGAAGCAGCAGCTGAAACTAGTCCATGAAAAACTTTCTAGTGTTATGTGTGGACCTTTCTAGTGGCACAGCACAGCATCAGCTCCTGAGTTACATTTAGGAAGCTAAAATGTAGAAAATACTATCTGTGTACTAACTTTATATACAAAGAGCTGATGGAGTTGTCTGGGGTTTGATGTGGTTAGGAGCAGTAGTGGTTCATTCTGTAAAGCATACGTGATCATCTGATCTACAGACATCTCTGTTGGATCTCAGCAGATTGGTGTCATTGCTGATGTTGGTGAACATCATTAAAAAAAAAAAAAAAAGCCTTGATAATTTTAAACCCCATGAAGTGAAGGCTGAATATTTTTCAGTTAGAACCTTTTCCATAAGGAAAGTTTGTTTCCATGGGGAATATACTAATTTGCCCACACTTTGCTGAAGAGCAGGAGAAGGAATTAAACTGAAGAAATTTGTGTAGAAATAGTTGTTAACAGTTCATTTTTAAAGCAAAATGTTTTCAACATTTTTGAAATCACCTTTGCTTTTTGAAATGCATGTTATGCAGAAAAGGATTAAAAATAGTTTTAAAAGTGAAAGCAGAAGAAAACATTTGCTTGGCAGTCTCAGAAGAGTTTAGTTAAGCTCCACTGAAAAATACTGGCTTACAGAAAAAATTATGATGAAGTGCTCTGCTTTAATTCAGAATAGAACATAAAATGTGAGATTCTAGAATTTACACAAAAATGCTAGCATCTACACAGGTTAAACACAATGGAGGTGGTTTGCAAATATTAAAGGACGCGACTGATGAACCATGAGTTCCTAGTTACAAACTTTTGACATGCCTTTAAAGATAAAGGAGAACAATAATAAAATCATTTTGCTTGGCCTATAAATTAGTGAAATCTGTGAAGTGACCTCCACTGATTTCAAGGCCTTCAAAAATTTAGAAGCCATTTTTAATTGAATTGTGAAGAAATAAATAAGCTCTACAGGCCCTTCTTATTCAGGATACCTACCTTAACTTTTGCAAGGATAAAGGCAAACCTTGAACTGAGAATATAAATCAGCTGAAATTCAAACTGTCCATCAGAGAGTTAATGGTCATTGTAGCACTCCTTCCTAATTCTGTTCCCTTTGAGGACATCCTTACATTTTCTTTGGCAGTGATACCAGAGGAAGTCGTTGCCTCCTTTTTTATTGTCAAATCCATTTGGAGATTTGTTTTATAGTGTGGATCCAGTTAAATGGTGCAACTAAAGGGGACAGAGAACTTTGGAGTGAGGTTGGAAATGGGCAGGTAGGGGTGATTCAAAGCTTTTAAGAGTTAAATACAGTGATTTGAGATGAAATATTGTTAGCCTTGTGCCATCACATGAGAATGATTAACAGGCATGAGAATAACACATGAGAATGAGAACAGGCAGTAGTTACTGTTCTTATTTGAACTACTACAGATCTGAATCAATTTGCAAATGACCATAAGTAAAATCTAGGATCCTTTTGTGTTTTCCAGGGTGTGCAGACTTGCATCTTCTGGATATGTTGACACCTACTGAAAGAAAAAGGCAGGGATACATCCACGAGCTCATTGTCACGGAAGAGAACTATGTCAATGATCTGCAGTTGGTCACAGAGGTAAGAGGGCACAGCAGCTTTAGGAGCAGATTTTAATTACTCATCTTTTGAAAGTAAATTGCATCAGTAATTTAACTTCCCAAAACTTATTTTTTATCACTGCCATGTTTATCTGTCTTAATTTTTCATATATATCTCTCTATATCTTTATCTCTTGATATATTTAGATATATATGCATGTGTGTATGGATTTGGGTGCAACTGATGCTAAGCCCTTGTGTTGCCATCACCAAAACACTGATGTTCAAGGTATCATTCTAGTAAACCCTTTTCACTCCTGATTTTGAATGTTTATTTCTCATGTGTAAGTTCTTAAAGCTTGATGCACTTTATGTGCCAATTTCCACATTCACAGTGGTGCTCAGTTACCACCTACTGTGAATTTTTTTTTTAATGTTACAAGATGGCATCCCTTGTGTGGAAAAAAAAGGGAATTCATATAGGCAATTGACATGGACAATTCTTTTGACAGAGAGAAATAAACCTTTTTTGAAAAGAGGTCCAGATTTGCAAACCCAAGACACTGTGAGACACATCAGAACTTCCGTAAAGGAGTCCAAATTAAAATGTATTTTAAATTGTATTTTAAATTGACTAAAGTTCCCAAATTTCAAGCAGATTATCCAGGTCATAATTAACACCAGAGCAAATTAAACATATTCTCTTTTAAAGCCATATGCCACTCACAGACATATTATCAGGCAACACCATGGTTCTCCAGAACACCGCACATATTTGATGTCTGTTCCATGGAGTGTCAAGTGCTACTCTGATGTGAAGTTTACTCACCTCCAGACTTGGGAAGTGAGCATCATCAGTCTTAGTCACTTTGATTATACTTACCATATGCTTTTAAAATTGCTTCATTTTCTGAATCTGTAGATCTTCCAGAAACCACTAATGGAATCTGAGCTGCTAACAGAAAAAGAAGTTGCTATGATTTTTGTTAATTGGAAGGAGCTGATTATGTGCAATATAAAACTACTGAAGTGAGTTGTGGTTTTTTTTCCCCCCCTCTCCTACTTAGCAATAACAAAATCATGAATCTGTCTCCCAGCTTGTCCTTTTAGCTGCATGAAAATATTTGCTGCTTATGCAAGTAGTAAACCAAAAGGGCTGTATGTTTTTCCTGGTTGAAAAAAGGAAAAATATTAGCAATGCTTGCTGTGAGTTGCTGTTGAGAAAAATCCAGCAGTTCTTTGCTGAGTAAGTATTTGCACTTGCTTTGCTCTTGGTGTTCGTGAGCTCCAGATGCAAGATCAGCCTCTCTTGAAGGGCAGTAGTGCTTGTCAAGGCTACCCAGGGTCCTATCATAGACTTTGACTTCCCCTGTCTCTGCCACAGCCCATACCCGGCTCTGTGACTGTTATCTGCAAGTGCAAAACAGGGCACAACAACTGCTGATGTATTCTTTTAGTTATGGTGGGCTTATAGCACATAAATAAACTGTTTTGTGAGAAGCAGCACCAACAAAACCTGGTTTCCTATGGATTTGTGTCCAGTATACCCTGCACCCTTCCTTCCAAAGTCTCCAAGTACTGCAACTCCAATTCCCTACCAGGAAACTCCACACCAGTGCAAGTACCCTTATTTCTCCTTTCATTCTCTATGGCCTCTGATGGATCTGATCTTCCTCCTTGCACCCTTCTCACCCATCCCTACTGCTTCAGCAAGACACTGTAAGTGCTGTGGCTGGCTTGTAGGCACAGGTTGCTCATCTGGTCATTGCTAGAGAAACTGAGTTAGGATGAGTTAAACCTGCATCTCATAAGCAAGAGGATCAAAAAGGTTCCTTTTTTCCATACTGAGCAGCTGCTTTTTGTTGTAACTTACAGGGATTTTATAATAATTTAGGTTGTAAAAGACCATTAAGATTGTGAAGTCCATAAGTTTGAATTATCTTTTTTTTTTAATTTTTTTATTTTTTATTTTTTTTCTTTTGTAAAATGTATAAAGGATTATGGCAATGATAGGACAAATTCAGGCAGCTCGCTGCCAATAAATCTCCTTTCCTTAGGAGAGCAGGCTAAAAACTAGAAGTAGTTTTGAGCTTGAAGTAGTGGTAAAGTTTTTATCTCTCATTCAAGAACATATCTGTTACTCTCTTTCTAAACTAATAAAAAGGGAAATTGCATTCCTTTTTATAATGTGTCTGATCTGGCTTTGCATTAAGTTAATGTCAAATAGCAGTGTGGTGACTGCAAGAGGGAAAGATGTTTTTGGCTGAGGATGCAATCTTGATTATTGTGTTCTTACAAATATGCAACAAATCTAGGTGCTGATCTAGTTATTGTTCAGGGGTCTCTCTATTTCAATAACAAATAAGAATCAAACGTATTTCATACATGAGGAATAATTTTTTGGTGGCCTACTTATAAAGCACACATGACCTTTTCATCCTTAGGGCTTTGCGTGTGCGTAAGAAGATGTCTGGAGAGAAGATGCCAGTGAAAATGATTGGTGACATCCTGACAGCACAGCTGCCACACATGCAGCCTTACATCCGATTCTGTAGCTGCCAGCTCAATGGGGCAGCCCTCATCCAGCAGAAAACAGATGAAGTCCCCGAGTTCAAGGAGTTTGTTAAAGTAAGAAAAGAAGCAATCACCTTGAATTTTGTATGCCATGAATTTAGCTCATCATTTCACTGATTTGCAAAACATAGTCCCAGATAGTGCTCTGTATTGGGCTAAAATGAAGGATCTTCTGACTTAAGCACTCATTGAAGGAGCAGATGTTTTCATTGAAGGAATACATTTTTTCAGTTACACTTTGTTTATTAATGGTTTTGCTGTAAAATGCTGAGACAGTAAGAGACAGTGAGTAGTGAGACAGTAAGAAGAGGCCCTTCTCTTGTACAGACAAGGCAGGTAAAGAATATGTTGTAAAAAAGACAAGAAATTCTACTGCACTGACACTGGTTTTGATCTGAGAACAGTTTTAGCTGAGGCATGGTGTTCATTTATTGCCTTACCTTTTTCTTTCTTGGAGGAGCTCATTTAGCAGTTTTAAACAAACGAACTAACACCATTTTACCTCTCTAATGTTTCAGAGGTTAGCAATGGATCCTCGCTGTAAAGGAATGCCACTATCAAGTTTTCTACTAAAGCCTATGCAACGGGTAACAAGATACCCACTAATAATTAAAAATGTATGTTCTTTTGCAAATATGATGATTTTGATGCTGCTTTGCTCGTAGCTTAATTAAAGGATAGTTACCCCCTATCTGTGTGACGCTTTGTCAGTGTCAGGTATCTGATGTGCCAGGGAACGTGGGTTATCCTTTCATATTTGATCACACTAGAACAGATGCAGTAACTCATTTGACTTCATCAAAATGACTCGGTATTTCCATTAGAAGCAGATGTGAAACTTGCACACAAAGAACCAGAAGGCAGTAAATGCTGAATGAAAACTTTAACACTCAGGTAACAGGAGTGACGGGTCAACTTCATGCTCATCTTTGCCTTTTATCCACAGTGTCATTGCCACCCTATACTCTGGTAAATGACATTCAGTGTGCAAGCTGGAATGCCAAGTTGTTGCAAGTTACCTTACTGCACAGCTTACATTGCTGGATAACTTACAGCCTTTTCCTAACTTTCATTTGCTGCCTAATGCTCACCATCCTGAATGGTGCTATTGAACTTGGCCCAAGACTTTCGCAGAAAAGATTTATAAATTGGATGTGGGCATTTAAGAGAGTCCTTGGTTGGTCCTGGATATATTTCTGCATATGGCTGGAATTTGCATGCTTGTGTCAGAAGAGTGAGCAGTGGACTGACTGATGGAAATGAAATGGATTCATTTCAGCTGTTGGCAAACAGACTATGAGTTTGTCTTCTATTTTTCATGTTTGTCGAGGAGGAAAAGAAATTTGGAACATGTTGACTGGCTCTGCTGAAAATAAAGAAATAAACCAGAAGCGTAGGGCTGACAGGATAAATACACTTTAACTGTGGATACCAGAAAATGTTAATGTGTTCTATTTATCTGTAGATAATAGAAAACACTCCTGAAAACCACCCAGACCACAGTCACTTGAAGCATGCTCTTGAGAAAGCAGAAGAATTATGTTCTCAAGTAAATGAAGGAGTTCGGGAGAAGGAAAATTCAGATAGGCTGGAGTGGATCCAGGCTCATGTTCAGTGTGAAGGCCTGTCTGAGGTAAACAAAGTGCTGTCTAGAGTAATGCAAGTGTGGGCACACTTCTCCACCAGTCGGGAAGAAACCATGGCTCACTTATGGCACTGCATCAGGGGACAAACAGTGTAATTAATCAAGTGATATGATCTTCGAGCCTTTTGTTTTCGTCTTTCTTTGGCTCCCTTTCACTCCTGCACGTAATCCTTTTTGCTGCTCGTGTTAGTGCCTTCTCTATGATAAATGCTGTTTTTGTTGCCTGCCTCTGGACTAGTGCCAGGGTCAATGCTGCACTTTTCAACCACAACTTTCTGGTTTCATAGCTCTTTACAATACAGGGGTTATTGTACTGATGTACTGCATCCTGAAGCTATACCTGACCATCCTGGAGTGCTTTAAAACTCATCACAGAAAGTATTTGTTGTGATAAAACTTTGCGTACATTTTGAAAACTCAAAAATACTGATCAAGTCTCTCTCAAAATAGTATAGAGAGAATCACAGGCTCTCCTTATGTATTTCTTTTTTAAGGTACCATGCTGAGTTTCTCTTCTGAAACTAAAATGAAAATATTGTGTTGGTATGTCCTGCAGAAGCTTGGAGGATATTTTGATAGCTTCCCTGCTATTGGTGAAGATAAGAGAGGCAAAAAGATCACAACTTGATTTTCAAAGCATGATTTGAGTTTTTTGTTCTGGAAGATAAAAGAAATTACCAGTACTGGTTGGTTTATAAACTGGAAAACATTGCATTTCATCTTATGAAATCTAAGTGTTTAAGGAGAAAGACAGGTATGACAATTTTTAGAAGGGTCAAAGTCACATTCAGGAGCCTTGTAACTGCTTCCTAAAGGAAGGTGGCTGTTCTTATATTGTGTACATGATGTCTGGCCCTAGAGCACCAAAAATATTACCTGGAAGTCCAAGTGGCTGCTTCCTGACACAGTAACACCAGTAGCAGCCTTGAATCTGTGGCAGGGAGTGGTCTGACTTCCCCACAGTTTTTTGACTGAGGCGTTTCTAGTCTGTAAAAGGAACCATTCCAGACCTAGCTGCCCAGCCAACTGGGGTGGCAAGAACCATACCATCTCCTACTGAAAATAAACCTGAAAATGACCATTGAGGAAAGGGCAAGCCTCTACTCATCTGGTAATAACCTCCAGATGAGTCTTGAATTCTGCCAGTTCCAGCCACTGGTCAGCAGCTGCCCTCTAACTCCCACTATCATGGGTACACAGAGACAGGCTATCTGGCATTTCTCTGGTCTGTTTTAATGACAATTTAGAAGTCCAGTCCTTGTTAAAAAGCTCAGCATTTGGAGCAGCCATTTGCATAACTACTGCTAATCCAGGACAAGTCATCATCAGCTCAGTTCCACTCACAGAGATGCATGTGCGTGGCAGAGAAACTTGAAAGGAAGCACAAAGGCTTTTGGCTTTTCTCTGACTGTCCAACTGATGCCCGTGCAACTGATGGGCTGCCTTAAAGTTAATTTTCACCCAGCTTTTCTGTGACTTGCACTGCTTCTCATGCGCAAGGCAGAGCCATTGCTTGTCATCCCTGTGACACAAATTGAAACCAACGTCAGGACTCAAAACTATATTTGATCTCTTTCAGGGGAACCTCGATTGTTTTACTTTATACAGTGCGTTGTTGTTCTTCTTCTACTTTTCGCAGCAACTCGTATTTAATTCTGTTACAAACTGCTTGGGACCACGCAAGTTTCTGCACAGTGGGAAACTCTATAAAGCCAAGAGTAACAAGGAACTGTATGGCTTTCTGTTCAACGATTTCCTCCTCCTGACTCAGATCATCAAACCCCTTGGCTCTTCTGGCACAGACAAGGTCTTCAGCCCCAAGTCTAATCTGCAATACAAAATGTACAAAACTGTAAGTACCACTCTTAGCTGGTGACTAAGGGGGTAGTTTGCTAACAGTGTGTAAAGCAGGCAGCAGCTCCCGTACTGGATGTGCAGGCAATAGCTGTTACATAGGAGAGGTTTGAAAGCTTTGGCACAGGCTGGGGCTTCCAGGCAGTGATGGTGAGAAAGCTGGTTGTTTGCTTGAGCGAGATAAGAAAACATGCTTTTAAAGTTTTGCTAAAACAACCTCTTCCACAGAGGTCACGTGTCAGGGAGTGATGGGGAGATGTAGTATTTGCTGCTTTTTTGTGGGAAAGGAGAGATTGCTATGCTTCATGAGGCTGCTTTCTAGCTTCAGTGTTCCCAGACGCTGGAGGCACCTATGTCTTTGATACTAAGAAAATTTTTTAAATGACAAATCTGAAGAAAGATGGGAGGTAGGCAGAGGGGGAATGTTACTGCAGGCACAAGATAAATATGTTGTAAATTGCTCTGTGTTGAATGCATCTGTTCAGATATCGTGCAGTAAAGCTCTAGCTTTGCCTAATGTTTTACAGCCTATTTTTCTAAATGAGGTACTAGTAAAATTACCCACAGACCCTTCTGGAGATGAGCCCATCTTCCATATATCCCACATTGACAGAGTCTATACTCTTCGAGCTGAAAGCATTAATGAAAGGTAAGTCCCTGCACAGGCCATATTAGTGCTGAATTTGAAAAGCCTGATGCAAACGTATGTGATGTACACGTGCATAGCAGTCTCCAAGCAGTGTATCTTACAAGACTGAAGAATGTCTTCTGCTTGAGAATACAGTGATATTCAGAATATGAAAATGAGGGAGAAATTATGTTTCCTGAATTATTTTAAGAAAAATAATGGCTGTGATGGCTGATATAGAAGCCGTATTTCACATCATGTTATGGTAGCATAAGGAAGCCAAAAGATGCAATCCTGTCTTCTTCTGTTAACATCCACCTATTTGTTTGTGCCAGTGCAAGCATTCAGATAGCTGTATGTTGAATGAGATTCAGGA
This sequence comes from Chaetura pelagica, assembly GCF_000747805.2. Lineage (NCBI taxonomy): Eukaryota > Metazoa > Chordata > Aves > Apodiformes > Apodidae > Chaetura > Chaetura pelagica. The sequence goes on along the minus strand of NW_009954507.1, from coordinate 670,197 downwards.
AGAGATCAGAATTGGAACTTGAGGCAAAAGCCTGCCAAACAAAAACCAGTTAGTTTTAACCTGGTTCAATTCAGATTGAAACAGTAAAAAAAATGGCAGACTCAAAAACTCAGCTGGTGATTTTTGTCTCTGGCAAGTTTAACTGTTCTGTTAAAAAGCAAAAGCTGAAAGTCTAGCAAAAAAACCCAAGCCAATGATATAGACGTGGCATTTTGCCAGCTTGCAAATGTATCTCTCCTAAAACTTCTAATGCACAAAAAAGTATAAAAAGTCTTTACTCCCTGCCTGCCTGACAGTGTTATTCATGACTATTTACACACATAGTTTTTCTTGGAAAAGATCCTGCTTTTATAGCTCCCACTTGTCCTTTGGGATGCTCTCTGCTCCTCTATGCCACAGAATGAACGAGCATTGTGGTGAGACCCTTGTTGATGAAAATTGTCACAGCCTTTTCAACTTAGGATCCATTGCACAGATCAGACTATAGCAATAATCATCTGTTCTGCATCAGAACACTCACTGTGATAGTCAGAAACATATAAACTATGCTCCATGTTCATCCTACCTAGTTTGAGGAACTTCAGTGAGATGCTTAGGCATGCTGCACTGAGCCATCAATAATGGAAGCAGCCAGATCTTCTTATGCAGAATGCCCTTCAGAGGTGCCTACCTCTCTCCTTTCTCTATAGAGAGAACCCACAGAACTGCTATCCGAGTTTGGGGACTCTACTCAAATGCCTTTGTTTTTAGAGGATGCAGCCTTCAACTTTCTTTTATGCAGAATTGCTTAATAAATAAATGCAGCATTTTAGGTGAGATCATAGAATCGTAGAATCACAGGGGTTGTTGGAGGTTGGAAGGGACCTAGAGCCCAATCCCCCTGCTGCAGCAGGAACACCTAGGGGACATCACACAGGAATGTGTCCAGAGTGGTCTTGAAAGCCTCCAGAGAAGGACATTCCACAACCTCACTGGGCAGCCTGCTCTGGTGTTCCATCACCCTCACAGTAAAGTTTTTCCTCATGTTGAGGTGGAATTTCCTATGTTGTAGCTTGATGGCATTTCCCCTCATCATATCACAAGACACCACTGAGATATCTCCAGATTTTCATAATTCACTTGCTTTTAACTAAAAGCAACAGAAATAAAATATTAGCATCAATGAGTGAGTAATTTGCCCATTTAATCTTAAAAGACCTTTATGATCAAAGGCTTGGTGTACTTCTGAAGCTGCAATTAACCACTTAGGGCTGAGCTGGAAGACAGAATTGTTCTTCAATGTTTTGTTTTCTTGAACAGCTCTCTGTGCAGAAAGAAGGTGAGTGTTCACACCCAAATCCAGGCCAGTGAAAGTAGCTGCAATCTCCTGTAGAGCAGCAGCTCTTCATTTTGAGATCAGAAATGGATGCCAAAGTCCTAGATTCTCTCATTTTGCCTTGTCTCAGATTCCCTCTTATATCACAGCAATTCTTCTAAACCCTTGAGGTCCCTTTGTACCCCTTTTTCCATGCTTTTTTTCTCTCATTCTTTCAGTCTTTTAAGAATGACGTGATTTCCCAAAATGACCCATAGGGAGCCATGGTCATTCATCACCTGTGTGTTCTCTGAGTTGTTCTTTGTGTGTCCTGAGGCTCAAAGGGTTTTGGTATGAAGCCTCAGGACTCAAGAAAAGCTGCCACCTCTGCAACATATCTGTCTTGTATCAACTGGCTACAAGAAGTTGGTTGATTACAATAAAGCAAAAGGTTTGGTGAAAGCAAATCTGTACCTTTTGGTTTCTCACCAAGTCCCTGCAGCTCTTGATTCTTTTGCACTTTCTTTACATTGTGGGATCTGCTAGCTTGGAACACTTAAATTATTGTGCAGGTGCTAAGATTGCCAGTAAGATCTCTTCCAGGCAGTCAGTGTCAGTGTAGCAGAGGCCAGAGCCTCAGACTGCAAATGATTGGGAAGGAGGGACAGCTTTACTTTTGTCTGCTGTGCTCCCAGGAGGGAAAATGGAAATGGTGTTTTGCAACTTTTTTTCCTTTCCTTCTGAAGGACTGCCTGGGTTCAGAAGATCAAAGCTGCTTCAGAACTTTACATAGAGACTGAAAAGAAGAAGAGGGAAAAAGCCTACTTAGGTACAGCATGGGATGCGAGGGTCTCACCTTTTTTGGAAAAGTCCATGAGCAGGAAAAAACATGAATGACTTATTCTCTCTCCTCTTTTCTTTCACCACAGTTCGCTCACAAAGGGCAACAGGCATTGGGAGGCTGATGGTGAATATTGTTGAAGGCATTGAACTAAAACCTTGCAGGTCCCATGGTAAGTGCCTTGAGTGCCTCCTAATATGCTCTATGAAGAAGACATTCCTATTTGTCCTACTAACTTTGAAGGAGGTTCTGTCCAAAATCTAGTTTGGTTTAATGAAGCCATTTCAATGAAGTGGATATACAGAAGTGATTTTGTGCAGTTCAGTGCCAGTCATGTAGTTGTCTTACACATAAGCATTTGCTTCAGACAAACTTAGTTTCCACCACGTAAGAGATATCATAGGAGATCATGAGCCACAAAGTCCTGAAATGAAGAGTGGGAGGTGCTCAGTGCCTTGCAGAATTGTGTTCCTGTTCATTACAATGGCAGCGAGGCCACAGTCTTTCCCTTGTCCATTGGCTGTAGGAGTAAAAGGACATTTAGGAGGAAGATCAGACACCTAACAATGCAATTACTCTTTTCTGTTTGTTTCCATCTTCCCAGGAAAGAGTAACCCATACTGCGAGGTGACGATGGGCTCTCAGTGCCACATTACCAAGACCATACAGGACACCCTCAACCCAAAGTGGAACTCCAACTGCCAGTTCTTTATCAAGGACCTCGAGCAGGACGTGCTCTGCATTACGGTGTTTGAGAGGGACCAGTTCTCCCCAGATGGTACGTAGGGGGCTGCCACCCTTCCCTGGGCATTTTCAGTTCCCCTTTTGAAGAGATGCAGGCCTGCTGAGGCAAATCATGGGATCGGAGAATGATCTAGGTTGGAAGGGATCTTTAAAGATCATCTAGTTTCAACCCCGATATTGAACCTTTTTGCATCTTGGGAACCTACTCACCATTGCTCCCCAGTGGAGTCGTGCTAGTATCAGTGCAAAAAGAATCAAGCTGTCTCTGGGTTTTTTGGGGTTTCCTTTCTTGTGCAGCTTGGCCACAACTGAAGTGTGGTTTGCAGTTCTGCTAAGTTTTTAATAATCTCTGGATTTGCTGTTTGCAAATAAATAGATTAATGCAGGAGGAAGAGATGTCTTCACGTTCCTGTAATACAAGTTTCATAATACATTCTTATTTAGTAGCCTGGGATCGACTATGGAGCATTGAAGAGTGTATTTTGGAGTCATAATCTCTCAGGAGGTGTTGGAGAGGATTGTCATTCATGTAGCCATTGCCAGTTGACTCACTGACCTTGTTGCTAGTGTGGTGCTCTCTCATCTCCAGAGGGCTTCACACTCAGTTCGGACTGTGCAGCAGCCTTTGGCCTTTTTTCTAACACATAATAAAATAAATAAGCTACTGAAGGCAGGCAGCTGTGAATTACACAGTGGGTTTTTCTGCTTATGGGGCCCTTTATTTTTAATGCTCCTGCTGTCTAATATGGTCCTGCTAAAATCCTCTTCTGTGCAGACTGGCAGCCTTTGGCCTTCTTCAACTGCAAAAATATAGTTGGACTGGAGACTTCTCTTTTGCTGTGTGTAGATGGAATGCAAATTAGCATTTTATTGCAACATACGAGAGTTGTGTCATTTCTGAGCATGCTGTCTTTTTGCATTTCAGACTTTTTGGGCAGAACAGAGATCCGTGTGGCAGACATTAAGAAGGATCAGGGTTCAAAGGGACCAGTTACAAAGTGTCTCCTTCTGCATGAAGTCCCAACAGGAGAGATAGTCGTCCGGCTAGACCTGCAATTGTTCGATGAGCCTTAGGAGGAAAGAGACCAATGCTTTGTTTCAGTCTGAGTTGGCTGCGATAGGTGTCTGCAGAAGCAAAACCTTTGTTGGTGTGGTATGAAACTACTGCTTGCCCTTCACGCATAAGAGGGTTATCAAAGCAAACAGGAGCATCTTTGTGCCTTGATAATTCTCACTGGAAGATGGAATCCCAATGTAGTGAGGAGATCTCCCTCGATTTCTCTGTGTGGAACTTGAGGTTAGTTTCCTGGGTTTATGAAATAATCTAGTCACTCATTGTGCTCCAGTCTGAAAGGCTGGCAAACCACATAGGTTGCTGTATTTGCTCCAGTTACCCTACTCTTTAGTTTACGTGAAGAAGGCAACATTGGTATGTTTTGGAGGCTTTCTGCAGGGTTTTCCCCCTTAAGGAATTCTGTGCCTATTGCTCAGCAAAGTGGTGTGTAAATGTAATGTGAATGAAAGGAGCAGTTATGCAGTAATAAGATCTTAGCAGATCTTCATGGTGGTACTGCAAAGACTTAGAAAATAAATAGTCTATAAACAGAGAAGATTCTATTAACATACCACTTCATGACTTACGTTGCCCCTGAAAATGAATTATGTACACGCCTTCTGCACAGAGGTGAATTGCACTCCAGAAGAGTAGTCCACCCACTTGCTACCTTTGGAAGTTGCTGTTTTCTGTACGAGTGTTGAAGTTTGACCAGTAAAAGTGAAGGATTAAACATAGAGCCCTGCTGAATGTCATGCTATACCACTCTGATACTACTTTATACTCCTGCTGCTTGGCTGTGTGACTGCAGATGAGGAAGACTGTGTGACTATCACCTGCAGTGGGGAAGAAAAAAAGTCATGGCTCTAGCTCAGGAAGCTAGTTTCTGTCCCACAGAGTCTGGTTTGCAAAGCAATCAGTGGTGACCAGTTATTCAATGGTGCTGTGCCAGGCTGTGTCTTACATCGTGGTACCCTATCCAGGGCAGCAGCAGCATCCTGTAGGTGTTCGTGGCAAGTTGGGGTGATGGCAGGTTTGGTGGCAGCGATACCAGATGCAAGCAGAAACAGACTGATGGTGCAGAGTGGGTAACCCCGAAGTCAAAGCCTTGTCATCTGGGGGAGCGCCAGGGCTTATTAAATCCCTTTAACTCTCTGAATACACACGGATAGACCCACAGCTGGCAAACTTTCAGTGTCTGGCAAAGCACCCAGCTTTTAGCGTGCACTTACGTCTTGTTTCCCTTAAGCACAGGCTTAAGTGCTTTGCTGAGTCTGGACCCAAGAGACAAGAGACCCCTAAGAGTAAAATTCCTCTGCTTGGATCCATTTTGTTCATGACCTAGTCATGCATACACTGGTATTTTTGTAAGGACTTTATTTCCAAATGGGAGGTGTCAGCCTGTTTCATTAGCATGTGAACGTTCTTGTGAAGCCTGTTGTTAGATTTTGGTGTTCCTTGCATGTCCTTTCAGTACTGGTTTCCACCTTTCCTGTATAGGCAGTGTTCTCTAGCAGTACAAGTCTTACTGATTTCCATTAGGAAATTAGGATATATTCATAACGGATAGGTAGATACAGTATGGTAATAAGTGTAAACTGTGCTGGGAAGTGTCTGTGTATTATAATTTCCTAAAAGACCACTGTAATGTTTCAAGCAATGGGATTAAAAAAAAAAAAAAAAAAAAGAAGTATGTTGGAGGGACAACAAAGTTTACATTTCATACTTTTCAGAATCGCTTTATTATTTATTTATTGAAGATAGTGTAGAATTTTGTATCAGAAATGACAGACATACTTATGTATTTTTTGAAACAAAACAGAGATACACACTTTAGTTAGAAACTTTCAACTGACCACATTTTAGAGGGAGTGTAACTTCCTAGGCATGCATTTGTTTACCACTAACTGGCTGAAAACACGATTAAGAGAACTTTAAGTTTCTATTTTTCAATGTTGTTAAGAAAATTGTTTCAATTAAAATATGTAAATAGTACTAAACCCATGCTTTCCTAATTCCATATCAATACATTTTATTAAATATAATGTATATGAAAATACACATTGTTGTGGTAGGATTAAAAAAAAAGTGATAAACATCTATTAATGCAGTAACATTAAATGTCATTGTCTAACCTTTTATCGCTGTCCTAATTTTACTCAGTAGCTGGAAATAACGGTGAACATTTATTTCAGTGTTTAAAAAACAGCATTGCCTTTTTATGGTATCATTCCACCAGCATGAATTACAGTAACAACTATCTAGATAAACAGGACAAAAAAGACAGTGGGTGTCATGCAGAAATCCTGGCCAAGCTTTTGAAGGGAGCCTCAAGGAGCTGCACCTTCCTCTGAGGCTCAACTGGTGCTGGAAGCTGGGACCCTTAGCTGCAGGGGCTCCTCTCAGATTGTGACTCTTGTCATGGGCATGTGCAATTGCACCGTTTTGGGCAATTTTAACAGAACTGAGCACCTTCCCAACCACCATCACTTGTAATTTCCCACTTACCCTTAATGCCCGGCAATGTTTGTCTCCTGTTAATGTCAACAGGAGTTATGCAAACATGATGATGATGAAAGACGGGTTCAGCTCATGGATATGTACTGGTTCCCTCATAATCAGTCTAATCCTAAAGGGGAAGCTCGTCTGTGCAATCCCTGTGCATCAAGGACAGGAGGTATCTACCCTTAGAGCCAGCAGACTGTGCCCTGGGATGTAGCTGTTTCCTCACCTGCTCACCCTCAGTGCTCTGTAGCATGTTGGCACCCTTGGCTTCCCAGACAGAACAGCTTTTCACCAGGGTTAGCCAGAGGTTCTTAAAACCCCATCGATTCCTGCCTGGTTTTCCCTGTTCAGGAATGCTACCATCTTGCACATCACTTTGCATTAACTCCACAGCTGCACGGGCTACAGGTTTCTGTGTTTCTGCCCACTTGTAGCTGCACAGACCTTCTGCTCATCTGGGACTTCATGCTGTAAAAGCATGGGCCTTTTACTGAAAAAAAAAGAGAGACTCAGTAGCTGTAGTCCTACTATGCTTTTGTAGAGAAAACTGCCATCTCTCATAATAGGCTTGTTTAAACACCACCTGTGTCCTGAGGAGTTTGGGGAAAAGAGAGGCACAGGGCAATACCTAAGAACTGAGGTATCTCTTCCCGTGTTTAGAAAGTCAGCTGGCATGACCACAGTGTATGAAGGTCAAGCTGCCCTCCTACAAGTGCCATGTGCTGGCTGTCAGGCCAAACTCTATTTGGCTGTGCTCCTGGTATAGAATACCTGTATTTATGTAGAACCTTTTTTTTCAGATCCTGGTTATTGATTTCTGAATATTTGTAAGATAGCACACCTTAGGTCCCTCTCCAGCCCCATCAAGATGTGTGTACACTTTTCCTACTGTTATGCAAAACTACCACAAGAACAGAATCGAAGCCCAGAAAACACTTGATGACATTTTGGATCGAAAGAGCAGATTCGTGCAGATAAGCATCCTCACTATAATGCAGAGATTGTAAACCTGTGTGTTGTGGAATTCTGGGAATGGTTTTCTGCATTTCTTTTGGTAACATGCATCCTTGTAGAGAGGCTGAGTACAAGGGCTCTCTGTTACTTGTCCTTAAAATGAGGCACTGGTGAGACAGAATGGGTACATGGGCCACTGGGACTGGCATTCAAGATGGGGTTTCATTTCTACCTTTTCACAGGCTTTACATTATTTGAGAAGACCATTTGCTCAGAAGAACTTAATCAGCATCAAACTCCTTGGCTGGCAATCGAGCCTTTCTAAAAATAGTGCTGTGACTTTTTAATGCATTCACTGCCTTCATTGAAACAGTGGACTTACTTTTGATGAACTGGGAGAGAAGAAAACGTAAGGAAAAAAAGAGTAAAATTGGAAGCTGCGAGAAAACATGCAATAGAAAAAGTTGCACTGGTAATTTGGTTTCCAAGCTGTAGTTCTGGCAATTTTGTTCTTCCCTTATGTATGTTAATTTTAACAAGGAGAGTGGTATTTCTTCCTAGTGCTTTCTTGGCTTTAGGTCTTGTAGTAGAACTGAGTTGATGAGTCAGAAACTGGAAGGGAACACCACCACTTTTAGAAATTATTGACATGACTTTTGAAAGGTGGTGGTACCTGGGGATAGGCAGAATGTCAACACTGTGGCAGCAGTCAGGACGGAAAGGAAAGGAATCTTTTTTTCTTTTCTTTGTGAAAGCAGGTTAGTTTGAAATCGGATCCAAAGTCTCACAGCAGAACTTCAGTCATCCAGGGCACTGAGCATCCATAATAATAGTAATAATAACAACAACAGTGACTAATAACAAATCATGTGTTTGTCCTCAGCCTGTGAGAACCACACTGGATTTAGTGCAGCTCTGTATTTATGAAGGAGTCTGTATGCACTTCTTTTATAGAAGCAGAGCTTTTCAGTGTTTTTCACAGCCCTTATACTCATCTTTCCAGGAATTACCTTCTGAGATACACCTCTGAGGTGCTTACACATATGTTGTTTCAAGATGCTTTTGAAGGACTTGGTGGCTTTATAAGCATTGTTGTCAGGCTCTTTGCTTTCCTGGTGCCATCCAGGCAGCTCTCACAATCATTCAGGAGGTACATGCCCTTTCCATACAGGGCCTTGGCTGCACCAGCATCCATGTGACAGGTTTCCATTTCTCAAAGGACTTGTTTCCCCAGTCTATAGCTGCATGAGGTGTTTGCCAGTGATGCTGTCATACATCAGCAGGGTGGATGTCTCTCTTTTCAGCTGCAATTAGGACCTCTCCATCATTGCTCTGATTGCAGTGAAAATTAGCCTGGTCTTGTTGCTCTGCCTCAAGAGCATTTCCTCCCTGTGGATGGGAGTCAGTTCTTCAGAGATACCTCTCAGGGAAGCCACCTGAGCTCATTTTCCTTTGTGCTTGGTTGGATGCAGCTGGAAGTCATTATGTTCAGAGCAGGTTCAGCTCTTCACCTTTCAGAGTCCATGCTGCCACCTGAGCATGCAGTGCTCATCCTTCCCAGCAGTGCCAGCCTGTAAGCTCCCACTGCCTATCCTGCAAGCCTCTGCTTCATTCCTGATAGAGCTGAGGATCATGTTTGAGATCACCCAAGTCCCCTCCTGGCCATAATTTTCCTGCCTGCTGAGCCAGTTGGCTCCTTCCAAGCCAAACACTGGCCACATGGCATGAATGAATGCAGCAGGTGACTGGAAAATTCATCTCACCTCATCTTACTGCCTTGCTCCATTGCAGCCCCCTTAGGTTTTTCTTCTGTGTGAGTCCTACGAGTAAACTGGTGCTCTGTCCTTTAATTAATTAATTCCTTTGGAAGGCATTGCTCTTTCCTTCCTTTTAACCCCAACCCTTGAAGCTCAATTCTGTGCTGTTTTAGAGTCTTCTTTCTAGGCTTCTCGCTCACAGCTCTCCTGGCAGCTGCCACCTCTGCTGCAGGTCTCCAGCCCCTGGCTCAAGGAAGCACTTCAGCAGATGCTCAGCTTGAATTTGTGCCCCAATTCGGTGCAAAGGTGTAGGTAAAACCAGCTGGGTGCCTGTGTGCTTTGTTGGGGACACATGGAAGAATCCCAAAGGCATTGCTAATTGAAAGCTGACGTTATGAAGTTGGTTCAAGCTCTGTAAGAACCCTAAGATTGCAATAGAGCATCAAACAAAAAGCCAGGAGTAAGATCAAATACAGAAGTAGTTCATATAGTCTTTGGAGCTGGATCTGTTTTGGCCACTAAACTCACCAGAATTGTGTTTACTTGGCAAATAATGATTAACATACTTACAGATCGCAACAGATTTGGAAGAACCGTAAAACACAAAACCACCAGGCTGACCTTGACCTTGGAAATGCCAAGTACCTTGCCAAGCTTAGTGCTGGCAGAAGGCCAGCCCGTGAGGCCCTGTGGGGCTGCACGCAGCCAGGGAGTGGTGCGCCTGGGCACCCTGAAAGACACAGCATGTCACCCAGCTGACACTGAGCCAACTGGCCGACAAATTGCAGAACCTTTTTCTAGATGCGCTTAATTCTTACGTATTTTCTCAACATGCGTTTTTATGAGGGAACTTTTTAAATGTTCATTTTAGAATTTTTTTACCCTTTAAAAATAACAAGTCACTTTTTGTTACCTGCGAGTAGTGCCGGGGAGGGGGAAACACTGTGGATAATGCAGTTTTTGTAATTTATTAAATACATTTTCAAAACTAAGACATGACAAGCCCAGACTTTTTAGTGCAACCACCTACTTTCATACAGCTCCATTTGCCACTGTGATACTTCAGTTTATTAAAATCCAGCAGTCAGAATCCCTTGAAGCACAGAAAAGCTGGGAATCAGGTTAAATCACCTTAGCTTTGAGGGGTTTTCTCTGAATGTACATTCCACATATATCCTTTTTTTTTAGCCCAAACATTCCTGTCCTATATGCATATCAATGTATCTATAGTTAAATACATGCTTATATGTGTGTGTGCGCGTGAGACTATTTGTACATATAGTATAAAAATGCAGCTACCTTATAATTGTCAAATACTGAGTAAATCTAACAGAAAAGCATTTATAGACACCTAGTTTTCTTTGGTCATTTAAGTAGTTTAAAATAAGGACCATCCTTGGGAAAGTTATTTTTCTGTACATAGGAGGATATATTTAGGACTAATTTAAAAGAATAAAGAACTGCAGTAAGAATATGTTAAACTAGCCTAGTTGCTTGATACAGTTGTCGAAGACTCTGCTGCAACTGTAAGTGAATTCCTTGTGCTGCTTGTAAAGCTGCAGGGGTGTCACTAACCCTGGATTTAGCAGTTTAGTTCTGGGATCTTACTGTGTTGTGCAAGGGAATTGGTGCATTTCCTCAGACTACACCCCCAGGCAGCAGCTCCTGCCTGCCATGGAGAGTGCAAGGGAGTAAGGGTAAAAGGGAAGAAACAGGGCCATCAGAAACAGGGCGATCCCCAGAAACAGGGGCTTTCTGCCCCACTGCCCAAGAAACATGGGTGGGTGTCCATGGTGGATTGGTGATGTATTGGAAAGGAAATTCATCCCAGCTATGGTGGCTGCTCCATGATATAACCTGGTCTTGTCAGGAGAAAGGGGGAATGGCAGGTGCAGGACTGTAGCTTAGAACTGGGGAATCCCCCTCCCTGCTCATGGTGTTACTTTTTAGTTCACCTTTTTCTGCCAAAAAATGGTATCCGTTAGCTTTTTTTTTCCTTAAAAAAAAATAATTTATTGTGCTGTCTATAGTATTCACATAAGCCTAAAACTTACAAAGGAGTTAAAAAATGTTATGTGTATATCTTAATATCTGGCCAAAAAGGAGAAAATGTTACGTTGTTTGTTTTTTTTTCCCCGAGAAAATGTAGTTAATAATATTGATCAATTATCTCACATCTAACTATTTTGCAGTAAAGAGCTCATACTGTGAAGGTGGTTTCTCTTGGTTTTTTTTAAGTATTCGTAACAGACAATGAATAACTGCAAATCAGATGCCACTGTTTCTTTTAAGACAATTTCAGCTGTACTTGAGTTGCTCTGAATGTGTTGTTTTCTCAGTCACACTTGGTTAAACAACTCTATTTACAGACATGGTCCAACTAAGCAAAAGTCCTTAAAATCTGTTCCTCTGTTTGAGGGATTGTGCTGCTTCCCAGACTGCTGTCACCAAGGTGGAAACTGCCCTGAAGAGTTTAGGCTGTGCAATTTGTTTGACACAGATGAGACTGTAGTTGTGCAAGTGAAATTATGCAAGAATAAATCCAGGTTTTTTTAAAGTGTAACTGTGTACTGTTACGTTCTTGAGAAGTGCTGAAGAGTGATACTGTGTCATACTTACTAAATACATCTACAGTTTAGTATTGCTGGCAGAACACCTAGGTAGGGGCATGCAAAGTGGTATCCCCAGCAGCAGGGATGTAACTTACCAGCATTTAATGCCTGGCACATGTGTCTTTTCATCTCTGTAACATATTGTTTGCATTTTTTCAGATCTGCATATTGAGGATTAACTGAATCTGTGGTAAGACAGCAAAAATAAGTTATTGAAAAAAACAATTAAACCCCCCCACCCCAAACAAGCCTAGGCAAAGGCACTTGCTCACCAGGCAGGCACTGTTACGCCGTGGGCATTGCTATGTTGCACAGTCCCCGTGCTGGCAGCCAGGCATGCTGGTGACAACCTGTATACAAGCTGTCAGTGACAGCCTGTGCCCTGCTGCTGGGGAACATGGCAGCTCCACGCTGGTCTCTCCCCCTAGTGCTTGCTAATGATCACTGACTTGGGCTGCCCCAAGGCAATACCCGTGGTATCCTCCTGAGCAGTGGGCCCCACTTCCCAGCTCAGCCCCAGCCAGCATCTGTACCTCCAGGGTGTACTTTTCCCCAGCTGTTTTGGGGCTGGGTCAGCACAAGCAGACAGAGCTGCAGCCAAAGTGCTGCACCTCGGGGGTTTGTACATCATGGCTGGTGCAGTGGGAGGTGTGATGGGACATGTTGGGAAGGGCGCCAGCTACTTGGAGCTCCTTTGTCCCAAACAAACAGCTGGTTAACAGGTTTCAATAATAATCCAACTGGAATCTGCTAGCACTACCACTTCAACGCCCTACCCCTGCAAGAATGGGATCCAGCCAAAACTAAGTCAAGCATAGATTGTTGCCAAGAACCAACAGGCAGAAGCGGGCATTGCATACTCCTTCCTCAGCCTGTCAAAGATGATCTGAACAGAAACCAGAGGCACAGCACTTCAAGACAGAAAGAGGACACTTAGAAACCTGTGTCCAATCATTAAGCAGGAAGCAGATACAGGCGGCCATGACAACACTGCCACAGCACTTGCTAGTTGGGAACCCGGCCTGTTCCAAGCATTTTTGCACGCAGTTTTGTTACAAGCACCTGAACCTCTGACTGGTAAGCTTGTGGAGGGCAACTTAAGGCTTATAGAAAACTCTCTCCAATGACACAGAAGTAAACTCTGGCTGATTTCACATTTACGGATGAAAACGCATGGATGTAATGACTATTTTAACAGCCACTGTCCCACTTCAGAGAGAACTCAGCAGCCACAGTTCCAGCAGTCACACCTTCTGCAAGCAGAAACAGCACATGCAGCAGCAGGACTGCTGCTCCACCATCCTCAAGATACCCTGTGTAAAAGTCTTCCTTGGAGACTGACAGAACTTAGGCAGCATTGACCCCATTTATCAGCTCCCAGAGCATAATTCTCCATTTCCTTCAAAGCAATGTTCACCTGCATTCAGGGAGAGCTAGGTTTTCAAGCTGTGTAATGAAATGTCCAGTGAGGACTAAGTGAAACTCACTGCAGACCCATGACCTTTCTCCCTCCCTGCTGTGTTTCTGAATCAAAATACTTCACACTGTCTATTCAAGAAGAAATAATTTTATTGTTTCAATCTGACAGGTTTCACTGTGAGTGACAAGGACAGCTTGCTAGACAGTCTCTCTCATGATTTTGGTGAGTTTCTGGATCTTGGACCTTGTTGACATGTCCACGTACTTCTCCCCAATATTGACAATCATGCCACCAAGGATTGCTGGATCAGTCTAAAGAGGAAATATTGAACAGAAATTCTATTAGCAAAAATTTGCTAGCCAACTTTCATGCTAGTAAAAAAAGAAAAAAGCTTTTAAATTAGCCTTTTTTTTACACTACTTAGCAGTCATGCTATTCCAAAGCTTTAGTGATTAAAGCATCAAGTCTATAAGAAAACACAGAACTATGTAATGTAACCACTGAATTCAGTAAAATTATGTTTTTTAAAAGATCACAGAGACTGAAGCCCAGCCTAACACAAACTTAAATTTATTTACAAATAAAAAATACAGACCTTGGTCTCCAGTTTCAAGACCTCTCCCTTAGTCAAGAATCCACTCAGAACACTTTTTAGCTCAGAAAGGCTGGCATCATCCAAAGGCTGAAAAATTTTAACAGAAGACAAGGAAAATTAAGGACTCAAATTATTCAAATGATATCATGACAACCCAGATTTTCTATTCAGATTCTTCTTAAGACAGATGCTTCCACAAGGAAGATTATGTGGCCTTCTTGGACAGGAATAACCAAGGGACAGCACAGAAACAGCAGTCACTTTCTGCCCTGCTAATTTGATGAAACCTTGTGTGATTCATGCACACATTCCCAGCAAAAGTTCGATGCAGACATCTTCAGATGGCACACAACAGAAATTTGTAATTATGAAAGTAAGCACTTTATGAAAAACCTTGGTATCTGCCTCACAGCAGTGGTCAGGCTATAGAAGGAAAGATTAATTTTGTTGCTTCTAACAATTAAGACCACCAGCTTGAGAAGAGACATGGTTTCATGCAAAGCACTGGGCAGTGACTGAGAACCTGGAAGCAAGCTCCCAGCCCTGCCTCCCGCTTGCAGAATGCTCCTGGCTAAGTACACCTCTCTCTGTGACCATGGAAGAACTCTGCACCCCTGCAGGAGAGACACTGTGAGTCTGTCCTTGCTATCCCTACAAGCTGCTCCAATACCACTGAAATAGTAAAAAAAGGGACTTCACTGAAAAGCAGCGGCTTTGTGTTACTGGCAATTTAAATCATTTCTATTTAATAGCTAACAGTTTGAGAGCCAAAAGAAACTAACAACAACACACCAAAAAAAACCCCAACAAACCACAGCAGCAGGAAAGTAACTTTATGTATGAAGTATGTGGGAAAGCTTGTGGAAAGGTTTGCACAGACTTGTGAATCCACGTCTCTGAAGACTATCAACTGGACTGACAACCTGTGCTCATGGCCTACACACAGCCAGTGAATCTGAAGTGGATCCGTCTACTTAGTCCAGGCAGGCAGCTTGCTGGGTAGACAGCCCTACACAAGGACCATAGATTTACATAACCTCCCTGACCAGCTTTGCACTCTATCAGACCTGGGTATGGTTCCATTAACAAAGAAATAACTCGAGTGCCAGAACCACTGTGCCTCCATTCAGACGTTCAGGACTCACAGAGACACCACCTTCCCTCTCACCTTCCTGAGCACCTGCCAGTGGCCAGTCTGCCACTTTTGAAGAAGCCTTCCTACAGTTTTGGAGTTAGCCACTTGTCCTGATTACTGCAGGTGAATTAGGTAGCTGCTCCCCATGAAGCACAGCACAAAGCACCACAGGCATTCTCAGTTCTATCAGTTATCTACCTTGCCCTAGCTAATAGCTCATCTGTTAACTCTAACCTGATCCGTGTGATCCTGATGATAGAAGTAAGAACAAGGGCAGCTGTATCTGCAGATCCAGCTGACTTTTACTAGCCACTGGATTCACACCCAGTGAAGGAAAGATGTTACCCTGTTATGCTGAAATGGGATGAGTTTTAGTATTTCATAGAATCAGAGAATCCTAGAGGTTGGAAGGGACCTGGAAAGATCATCCAGTCCAACCCCCCTGCCAGAGCAGGGTCACCTAGAGCACATCACACAGGAACGTGTCCAGGTGGGTTTTGAATGTCTCCAGTGAAGGAGACTCCACAGCCTCTCTGGGCAGTCTGTTCACGGCTCTGTCACTCTCACAGCAAAGAATTTTTTTCTATTTACATGGAACCTCCTACGTTCCAGTTTGCACCCATTTGACCAATAATTGTTAGATACCAAGAAACTATTTGCAGAAAGACAGACTTTCACCTTGGTAGAGGCAAAGAACATCCTCACTACTCATATAGCAAGTACTTACACTACAGACAGCAAGATAAAGCTAATAAGGTTTTATACCTTTTGTACTGCTAGCTGTTAAGCTAAATTTAAAGATACTTAGCTCACCTGTGCAGTGGTGACCGTGCACAGCACTTCTCCTCGGTATGCACTCATGATCTTCCCAAATGCAGCAACGATGTCTGGAGTATAACGCAAGCGACCGTTTTCAGCAAGCAAATCTGGAAGTGGCAGATGCATTGAAAGGGTTTAAAGCGCCCACTAGAAGCAGATTTGCTTAGCTAACCATAAACACAAGTATCTTCCGATGCCTTCCACAATTCAAATGGCTACTCACTCATCAGGTTGACAGTAATTGGGGACATCCTCTCTTTGGCTAAGGCATCGTTCACAGCTTTTTGTTTAACCACGCTCTTGGTGTGAGGGTTCATAACAACACTGGCTAGCTTGGGGTCCTTCAAGAGAGTCTAGGAGAATAAACAAGCAACGTGATGAAGACAATGAGCTCTCCAGGCGTTGCCAAGCCTAACCGGACCACCTAACGCGAGCAACGCGGTCGGTCAAGCCTTGAATAAGAGGTAAGAGGTCTGAAGCTGACAAGAACAGAAGCGGCCCCTCCAGGTGTAGCTCACTTACAGCGCGTTTCTTTTAAGGACGATGCTCCTTCTGTACCTTTCTTGGAGCAGGAGCTGGGCCCACCTCCCTGCCCATGCCACGCAGCAGGCAGGCCGCGCCACTGCCCCCAGGCCCCCGTGCTGGCTCAGGCCGACCCAGCCTTAGAGCGAGAAGATCTTACCCAACCCTTAGCCTGGAGAAGACCTTACCCAAACTCGGCTCAGCTCCTTCTCCACCTGGTCCAGCTTCTTCTGCTTGCTGGCGGCGGAGTACAGTGCCGTGGCGTAGCGCCCTTCCAGCCCGTACACCTGGATGGGGGGCTGCGGGCGGGGAGAGCACGGCGGGTGCGGAGAGCGGCCCGGGGCCGGGGGGCGGCGCCCCCGCCCGTGACACCCCACCCGTGACGCCCCCTCCCGTGGCACC
>NW_009954507.1:618387-652118 GCF_000747805.2 Chaetura pelagica | reverse complement strand
AGAGGAATGGCTCCCTGTGCAGGTCTCACCCCGGCCTCTGGGCTCCCCGAGCTGCCCCCAGACCGCAGGGGGCTGTGCAGGGCTGTGGGTTTGCGTGTGGAAGGGCCGGGGAGGTGAAGAGCGGCCTGGGCTGCGGGGGGTGCTTGGGGTGGTTGCTGTAACTGAGGGTAGTGACCCACAGCTCTTTCTCATGTTCCTGTCAGGGTCCTATAGCTCACCCCTGTGTATATCCCTCAGTCCAGATGCACCAGGAGAGCAAGCGTCTCACAAGCCCTTCAACAGAGAGTATGTCGGCTGTGCTTTCCTCCCATCCTGCTGCCCTCTAACAGAGAAACTAACCCTAAGCGCAGTGAGCTATTTCGTCCCCTCAAACAAACTAGATCCCAATGTCTCCTCGGGTAAAGAGACAGTATTCCCGGCAAAGCACAGGGTAGGCAATCCGGATGTCAGCTCTGACATTGTTAGTCTCTTTGCATGACCTTGAGCAACTCAGGTCCTACCTGCTACTGAACTATCTTGAGCAGTTAGTCTTTCTCTCCTTAATTCTTTCAGCTTTGCCATAAGAGATGGCGAAACGCCATTACTAAGTTTGTGTTAATTATTTTCTGCGGTGTGAGTAGCTCAGATGGGCGGTGCTATTGAAATGGAAAGCATGGTCTTAATGACAAGCGAGCTGCAGGAAGTCTGCAGGGCGGCCTTGAAACACTAGATGTTGCTGTTGCTACAAGTTGACAGTGAAGTGGCCGCTTTAGCTACATCAAAAGCAGAGACTTGTAATAACGCTCGTTAGGTAAGGAAGACAGTATCACCAACAGGCTTTCTTCTGGATGTAATTTAGCTCCCTCTTCTTCCCCTGGTTGTATTTGATTGAATAATAGAATGATAGAATTGTTTGGATTGGAAAGGACCTTAAAGATCGTCTAGTTCCAACCCCACTGCTGTGGACAGGGACATCTACTAGACCAAAGCCTCACTTTGAACACTTCCAGGGAGGGGGCATGGGCATCCACAACTTCCCTGGGCAACCTGTGCCAGTGTCTTACCACCTTAACAGGAAATAATTTCTTCCTAATATTTCATCTGTATCTTCCGTCTCCCTCGTCCTATCACTACATGCCTGTGTAAAATGTCCCTTTTTTAGGCCCCTTCAGGTAGCAGAAGGCTGCTACAAGATCTCCCTGAAGCCTTCTCTTCTCCAGGCTGAAAAAACCTTGGCTCTCTCAGCCTGTTTTCATAGGAGAAACGCTCCAGCCCTCTGACGATCTTTGTGGCCTTCCTTTGGACTCGCTCCAACAGGTCAGTGTCCTTCCTGTGTTGGGGGCTCCGGAACCGGACACAGCACTCCAGAAGGGGTCTCACTAGAGCAGAAGGATAGAATCATCTTCCTTGAGCTGCTGGCCAGGGTTCTTTTGATGCAGCCCAGGACACTGTTGGGTTCTTTTGGTGCAGCCCAGGACACTGTTGGCTTCTGGGCTGTGAGCGCGCATTGCTGTCTGGTTGAGTTTTTCATCAGCCAGCACCCCCAAGTCCACATCTTTAGGGCTGCTCTCAATCCATTCTCTGTACAGCCTGTATTTGTGCTTGGGATTGCCCCATCGCATGTGCAGGACCTTGCACTTGGCCTTGTTGATTTGTATTTCTTGTGGTGGTATTCAAGGGCACAAGTATAGTCCGTGACACATTTAAGCCTGACACAACATGATGCTTCTTGATAATTTTCATAACTGTAATAGTAAGAAAAACATATATAAAATGTAGAAAAATCTTTGGGTTTCTTTAGCAAAAGTAATAATTTGTCTGTTTTTTGTTGATAATGTTCATGCACTGGTGTTTTGGAATGCAACAGGTTTATTTGAAGTGGGGTTCTACATCCCATATTTTATTAGTGTAATTCTGAAACACTCTGTGATCATGTAGCATTTTAACACACACAAAATCAGCCTTATTGAGGCCAGTCAAATCACTCAGAGCTGAGAGTACTTTAATGAACTAGGGATTTGGTCAAATCCTGGTAGTGCTTTAAAGAATTAGAATCAGACCACCTCTCGCAGGTTAATTTTAGACGAGTAAAATCTCACAGGTGGTAAACAGTTTGTACCATTATGCCTTATACTGGAAGGAATATTTAAATCCTGATAAAGTCAGTTCTTGTGTTTGGATGCCTGTGATAGTAATAGATTACACCATCATCATTTTATGGGAGCTTTTAGGAGTTCTACGAAGCGATTAAACTGCCCAACTGCCCTCATAATCTGACATTTACCTCTGTCCCCCATTTCAGTTTGGTCACTTAGTGAGCCCATGGACATTTACAAGCTCTTCCATGAGAAACACCTGGAAGAACATGCACTTGTAGGCCTTATGCTTTAGTGCTTGTAGCATTGTGACCTTAAAGTACTCATTCTTAGTAAATGTGGTGATATTATAAACATCACATTTTTCTCCTGTGGATACAGACTAGAACTGAAATTATGCAAAATAGATTTTATTTTTCTTTTATTTGAGAAATCATGAAAACAATTGGTCTGAGCTTAGATGCATTTAGACATACCTTTGTGCTAAATTGAAGACATATGGGCTTCACACAGTCATGACAGCCACAACATTCACTGTAATCAGCACTTTTATGTCTCTAGAGAGAATGTGATGATTCTTCAGCTGTGGTGGTGGTGAGGATGTGTTTTGATCAGGGCTCAGCTGTGTGAGGTGTCATAAAACTTTTAGCAAGACTCAGACTATTCCACAAATAACTTGCAGCATGTAGAGCTGGGTTCCTCACAATGGTAAGAGCATGTCAGGCCAGTGCCAAAAACATGCCGAGCTTACCCTGCACTGGACTATGACCAGCTCCTTTAAAAAAAACCAATGAAACAAAAAAAACTCACCACCCATAAAAAACCCCTCTAGTAATTAAACTAACAATCCTAATTTTTTAAGCAAGGCTAAAGACACTGACTACTTCCTCACCTTCCAACTCACCTGAAACATGAGCTTTCTATCTGTTTTTAATGCAGTTCTGCACCTGCTAGTCAGTAATTGCACCCGGCTGCTTCCCTTTGGCTGAGCCTGTGATTCCCAGACTCAGCATGGGAGAGTCCCAGAGGAGCCAGGGTGTAGCTGCAAACAAGTTCCTGACCTCTGTAAAAAGTTTATGTTATTTGCAAGAAGTGGGGGAGTTTTCCTCTCATGGTGCTGAAGTTAAACTCAGGGAATGTGGCACAGAAAAGCTATGACCCGACTCACCTCCCTGTTGCTACTGTGTTTTTGTTCTTGCAGCTGCTGAAGGAAGGTTTTTGTTTGTTGTAGGTTGTTTGGTTTTTTCCCCTCTCTCCCAGGGGCTACCCTTTATCTTCCACAGGAACAGTTGGTACTCTCACAGAATTTAATTCACCTGGTTGTTTTCCATACCCTATGCTCCAGAAGCAGTTCTGCTTGGGTGGGTAAGTTCAAGTGCTCTGTCACGCTGACTCCCCAGGGACTGAGCCTGTACAGGCAGAGTGACCCACCCACTAAAATTTTGCTGCCTGGAGCAGACCTGACTAATTCTCCCATTAAGAAAAGGGTTTTTTTACTCATAGGCAGGGAGGCAGAACACTTTTTTTTTTTTTTTTTTCCTCCAAACTGGGAAGAATGATTGTAAAACCACAAAAATGGTTAGGGGAGTCCGGAATAGGAGCGGGAGTGATACTGAGTTAGGCAACTGAACTGCCTTGGCATCAGAACACTCTACCAGAAGCTCATCATAGGGCTAATGGAAAAAACAAACACCTATGCCTGTGTTTTCCTGCCCTCTAAGGGAGGTTTTACACTAGCATTGTTATATGATAAAATGATTGTCACGGTTTTCCTGTGCATGAGGTACTTCTGGGGTGCTCAAGGTGTTCTGGTTTATTTTCCATGCTACCATAGTAATCTGTTGTAAAAGGGGAAGAAGACCACAACTAGGTGCTTGAAGCTTCCTTGGCAAAATATCTATGCTTAGACTGAAGAAAATTTCCACTCTTTTAAGATACTCTAGACAGCCTGAAAAAATTATTTAAGGGTGAGCTATGATATGATTTTTATAGGTTGGTGAAATAAGCACTAATTTGCAAGGCTTCATGCTAGAAAAGATGATGTGGGCTCACTTGGACATTTGATTGTTTTAAGGTTGTGCATGAAATACCAGTGGTAAAAAGAACTGGTTTGGGAAAGTATGTGAATAATACACATGCTTTGGTATAGCTGAGCTTTTAATGTTTCACACATTGGCAGAGGAGCAGTTAGAACATTGCACTGAGACTCAGGAGATTTGGGATCTATTTTCAGCTTTGCCTTTGGCCTGCTGACTGGCTTCTAATTATTCTGCACCTTAGTTCCCCCATCTTAAAAAGCAAGAATTAGACTAATATCCTTTATAAACAGCTTTAAATTCTGATGAAAGACACTTTATTAATAGCAGTCATACCTTCTTACACATGCTGCTGATACGAAAAAATTGTATATTCACAAATGTTCATCAAATTATGGTAATGTGCAAGTGGCTATGGAGAAAATAAAGGAGAGGAGGATCATCATACCTCCTCCATCACTGCTGTAGGAAATGAGATGTTCGTCTAGACTTGCCTCTGGAGTCAGAAAGGCAATATACACAGCAAATTAGAGCTATTGTTCTATATTGTTGAGGTCTATCACAGAAATGCCCACTAAACTGGCAGAATCAGCAGAGATCATGAACTGAATAGATCTAGAACGTGAACCAGCCTTTCAGCCAGGACTGAAAGTGCACTTCAAGTGGAAGGCTTATCTTCCTTCAGATTAAACTTGGGCCAGTTACTGGCCTGAGTAATAGCATGGTAGATCTCCCAAATACTCAAGTCAAAGGTATCTCTGCAGAGCGGAGATCCCAGCCTGCCATCTGTTCACCACGTGTGGATCTTCATATCTGCCTTGAACTGAAGTGAGCTGTCTTGTGCACAGATGCAAGGATCTTGCTCAATGAGCATATTTCAGCATTTTGATGCCTCAGCAGATTCTGGTTAGATATTAAGGCTACAGCTTACACATTACCACAAGAGGGAAGCCAATACTAATAATATAACCTTATTTGTGTATTAACTGTGATTATTGTGGTAAGGTTTTTATCCATTTCAAGGCAGTTGCATGTCTCCTTCTCTTTCCTTGTAGCAAACTTGCATTTGATCAAATGTCAGAAACTAAAGAACATTATTCCACATTCCATTTGCTCAATGTCGTGTGAAATGAATTTCATGGATTTGCCTGTCTCCTTTGAATGGCAAATACATAAACCTGAAAGATAAAGTTGAGATGAAACTAAACTGTTTGCTTTCTTAGCAAATTTAAAGAGTCCATATGCAAGTAAGGGGAAGTTTGGTGAAGATGGTGTTTTCCCTCATTTGGATGAGCATGAGAAATTAAAGACTATTCTAGAAGCCACGGACATAACTATTTCCAGTAGCTCTTACTCCATAGTAATGACAAATTAATTCAGCATGTCTTCTGACTCTTGTTAGCCTGTTTTGCAATGTACATGAGCACCTCCTTTATGAATTAATTTATTATGGCAAGCCTGATCTCATTTATTCTGCTGCAAACCAGAGTGACTCCGCTGATTTCAGGAACTTCATTGAAACACGTGTCTTGTGGTATGGCGTCTGTGAAAGTGACCCTTGTTCAGATCACAATGTGAAAGCTTAAACCTGATAGGCGAAGATTTGGTGTCACGTTTCACTTTGCCGCCAGATGTTATAACACGCATGGGACCTTTTGAAAAACGTCTCTCTAAAATGGTGAAAGCAGTGCTTTTGGGAAAGGAGATTTTTATAATACTCTGGGTGTAACACAGAAACTGAATGGGGATTCTTCATCAACGAAATTCTTGGGGTTGATGTTTTCCTGGTCTGTTTTCTAGATTGCTGCAAGATATAAACATATGACAGTTGTTGCTCAGAAGACTTCTGTAGAGCATGATGACATATGACAATGGTTAGAGATCATAATTCTTGATCTTTGAAAGTAAGGATTTTTGAGGAACAGAAGTGTGAAGCCAGAAACAATGCAGAAAAAACATGTATGTTGAGGCTTGCTATGAAGACCCCTAGGGTGTTCCCTGCAAGTGCCAGAGAGGGAATCAGGGCAAGGTTGTGAAAGTCACAGACATAGATTGCAGTCCCCTAAGGACATTTGCATAACTAGCTTCTTCATTAATATTTTTTTTAATATTTTAGGAGCATTTTGGGTATTTTGGTCTCTACACCACTGCTCCCCTCTTTTCAGCAGTCATGCCTTAAAATGCTTTCCTAAAGATGCTGCTGGTCTCGGAGAAATTGTCAAGCTTACAAGGGAAAACATAGCTGGAAATATTACAATTGCCCAGGTGGGCAGACACCTTTCACAGACCCTCATGGTACATTGTTGTTCAGGATTCCCCCACTACTTATCTTTCTTCTTTCCCTTCAATCTGTTCTAGGCCCCAGCCCTGCGTGTATATATGCATGAGTTTAACTTTAAGTACATGAGCGGTCACACTGCCTCCAGTGAGAATATTCACATGACTAAAATCATGCACTTGCATAGGGATTTCCTGAATGAAGGGCATACAAGGAAATGATCAGGTTAAAAATAATGGGTTAGTTTTATCCCTGATGTAGTGCCTTTGACATTAGTGGAATTATGCAGGGCTGAAAGGGTTCCAATATGCCCAAACAAAGGAGTATCTCCAGCTCCTTCACCTGCCAGTTTCCATATCTATGTTTATGGTGTAATCAAATCCTCCTTTCCCTGTGCTTGGCTGGCTGAGGCTGGGGGGAATTCAGACCACTTTGTACCAACAGAAGCTGCTCTTCTTCAGGACAGTATCTCTCCAGGTTCCAGGTGTGTTTGCCCTGCAGAGCTGTTATGCCCGGGGAGCTTAACCAGAGCGTGTATTCACTGTGTCCCCATTCACCAGTCACTGCCTCAGAAGGTGGCTGGAGTGGCAAACAGAGTAGGGTCTTGCCTGTCTTGCCACTCACTCCTGTCCAATGCTGAGCCAAAATATGGCCTTAGCAGGAGATGCTGGCGAGAGCCCCTCTTTTTTCAGTTGGTGCCTAGGTTGCTTCTCTTTGCCTCCTTCATGAGCACTGCTTTGTTCTGTGTGGGTATTAAATGCTCCAGATGAATGCTCACACTTGGAAACAGCTGGTATGTAAACATTAAAAATAATTTTAAAAAAGGTTGTAAGGCATAGATGAAAACCTTCTTAAAATTATTTCTCCTTCCCTCCTGTGGCTATCCTGACCTGTGCCCATGCTGGGCTTGGGAGTTCACAGCCCGTGCCACTATGAATCTCTGACCTGGGACCTGTGTGAGGCTGAACTCACACCTGCAGGTAGACTTCTGTGCAGGAAGTCTGTGGCTTCCTCCAGATCACTAAAAGCATGTGCCACATCTGCTCACCCAAATACTAACATGGGATAGACCTTTGAATGTTTAGAGAGGAGAGGAAAAATACCCACCCCAAAACACAATGCTGAGTAAACACCCAGGGCTCATGACTGCTTTTGACAAGATCTATCTTTAGTAATAATAGTGAGTCACATCACTGTGATCTGACTTTACGGTTAGTTCGAGGTATGAGCCAGGCCATGGGACTGAGAGCAAGAGCATCATGGGATGTAGCTGTAAAATTCCACTACTCGCTACTCTCTAAATCAGGTTTGAAGAGCATTAAGAAACAGGAAGCGTGGGGGGTGGGGGGAGGTATTTTTTCAGGAGAAAATTATTGTGGCACATGGTGCATCGTGATGTAGTTCACCAGTGCAGGGAGAATAATAGGGGAGATGTATTAGCAATCAGAGATGGCCGTAATAGTCTTGAGCAAAGCACATCTCTCTCTGCATCATTCTGTGTGCAAAGTGTCACGTCTAACCCACCCCACCAGCCACTACAAGCTAATGCAGGATTTTCTTGGATGGTGCTGTGTTGCTTAGCAACATTGCTAGGCAGCATGCTATACATCATGCACAGCGCTGGCTACTACGGTGTAGCAAGGCTGCTTCCAGTTATTTTTCTCTGCTACAAAGCATTATTTTTCTGCTCGCCAAGAGATGTGGCACCAGGAAGGTGAGGGATGCTCCCTCCCCGGTGGACACATGAAGCTGCTGTTGACTGTAATGGGAATCACAAGCAGCCCCAGGCTGAGCTGAGCTCTGGGTATGTAAAATGTGGGAGTGATTCCTGAGATATAAACACTAGCCGTGCCTGAGATAGAATACAGGTTGGCTTTAACGTAGCAAAAAAACTAACTAACTAAATAGTCAGTGAAGGTGACCCAACAGACAGTGTAGTACATGTAGCATATACCCTCCTACACTTTTTTTTCTATGACTAGCATATGCATATCCTGTTGTGAGAACTGTGTGTTTGTGTACACAAAGAGAGGGGACATTTACTTGACGTTCTGGGATATTTTTGAGGCTTCTCCACATCACAGCACTGTTGGATGCAGTGGTGGTTTTATAAACCGATGAGTATGATTTCAGTGCCTGCCTGCCAAGCCCCCTCCTCAAAATGATTGCATAACCAGCTGTTGCATGTGCACACAAGCAAAAAGAGAAAAAAACCCCAATCCTGTTCTACAAGAATCTGAGATAGTATTAGAGAAGGCAAATAACAGAGAACCTAGTCCCCAGAGCTACTGAGAAGATGGCAGCTTGCTTCAGGTGTGCAGACCCAGAACTAGGAGCTCTTTTAAATATCTATGGGCAAAAGAGGCCTCTGCAAAAGGTCTACACAAGACAGGGTTTGAATAATTCTAAAATCTCTGCACCTAAAATGTTCATTTTTTTGGACATACTGTTATTGATGCTGTCAGCAGGTGGCAAGAAGGGAGGGATGCAAAAGACCTGATAAAAAGCAGCAGATGGTTTCTGGCATCTGAACACTGTGTTTTTCTTCTGCACATCAGCAGACAGACTCATTGAATGAGCTAAGCAAAGAGGGAAGCAAGAGGGGAAAACCACACTGTCAAAATACACAACCATTTGTGAGATGAACAGCTGCATTACCCTTTGTTCACAGTTGCAGATATGGCAGCACTGATGGAGTCAGCAAAACTGTTTTGTCCAGCAACTATTTTTGAAGAAAGCAGGAATTCAGTTTTGGCTTCACCCATCCTATTGTAGGCACACCTTTCTACGTCTTGGGGTGTATGGTAGAATCAGATAAATCAGCCTTTTCTAGAAGAAAGTGGTATGTCTTTGCCCTACAGATCCAGAAGGAGTACAGTGACTGCAGTTTGATACAGAAACTGTTCTCATGGCATTCAATGGCATTTGTCCAACAGCAGAACAAAGACAGCGACAGAACTTCCATTTCACGTTTTTCACCAAATTGCGGCAGACTGAAACGAACACAGTGCCCAAGGCTCAGCTCCTCTGTAAGGCTCCTCAGCCTTTGTTCATACGTAAGGCCTGTTTAATCCTAGGAGATGATGTTCAGAATTGCACTGAGAGTAGCATAGGTACCTAATACTTTAGAGTGAAAACTACTACTACAGGCAAAATATCATCCCTCTTTTACCTGTGCTGCAGGCACAAGTGTCATCTACAAGCCTGACCTGGTTTTGCAGCCATTTTTGTCAGGTAAAATAACAATGTATTCATAATCTGTTTTGTTTTGTTTTGTTTTAACCTGAGGGACTTTAATTAGAATGATTGCCCAGATTTATTGATAGATCTTTAGCAGGATATTTCTTCCATAAAATGCTTCAACAAATATTGACAGCTGTCACAGTAAAATTTAAGGTGTATGAAAAATTTGCCAAATCTCACCATGTGCTTGCAAATCTTTCTGTCACTTCACAAAGACTCTCAGCACTGATCACTTGAAAACAGACAGAGCACTACTTTTGGTGAATGAAGACCAAGCGAAAAAGTACATGGCCTGTAACTATGTGCATTCACTGATGACTCCAGGAATAGCCCAAGGCTTGCCCTCTTAAATCAAGAAGGATACCTGTGAGTAGCAGAGGAATGCCAGAGCCAGAGCAGGTCTAGGACAGCCAGAGTGCCATGCCTGGTTGCTGCCAACCCAAGGATTTCATCAGCAGAAAGGTACTTTGCTATGAGCGTAAATGTAATCTATACCTGCCACAAAAGCTCTGTGGAGTCTTACAAATAACAATCTATCTCAGCCCTTCCTGAGGGCTGAGAATCATCATAGAAAAATTTAAGAGAGAAATTACATCTTACCACAGAATGGTGCCAAATACAGCACATGCAAATGTTTAAGTCTGTACAGAGTAGTGTTATGTTGGACAGGAGTGAAAAAAGAAACAGGCTAGTCTCTAAAGAAATTGGAAAAGAAAATAGCTGAGGGACTGTCTGTCTCTCTGAGTTTCATGGTAAATACCACTCAGTTTTCAGTATCATTAATTTATTTTTATTATTATTATTACTATTATTAAGCAGTAGCGTCTCCTACTTTTGTCTGTGTTTTATGGGCATGCCTCAGCATTTTACAAGTTGGAGATTGTGCTATGAGCTGGAAATATTGTATCATCATTTCAATGCCACCTGGCTTGAAGCGAGGATCCATTAATCAGGTTTTGTTAGGCATCTGCTGTGAGAAAGTAAGGGAGGAAGTCACTACAAACTCTACCATAGTTACTGGGAAACTGCAATTATTTTTTTAAAGAAAAGGCAACATTTCTCTTTTACTTCCTTAAATTGTTCATCACAGCTTCTTTTTTTCCCCTTTCATCTATTTATTTGCAAGAAATGGAGTTTGTTTGTTTGTTTGTTTCATGCTGCAAGAGATATCAGTCTCCTTTCTCTCCAAATGACTCAGGGTCAATGTAATCTGAAAAACAACTCTAACAGAACAAAACAGAACAAAAACTATTTGCATGTTTCCCTTTTCTTTTTATCTGTCTAGCATGCATGGATAAGGGACAGCGCGTGGTTGTGTTCAGAAGCAGCAGAGCCCTTCTATGAAGATGTGGACAAATATATGGTATGTCACAGAGGTTACATGTTTACTTTGCCTGAAAGAACAATTGAAATGAGTATAATTGGGAGAAAAACATGAAACCCAGTACTTAATAAAAATTAAGAGCAATCAGATAGGATGTGTATGAGTTTGTGGGGGTGTGAGTTTCCCTGACTCTCTCTGCTGCTTTAAAAAACAGTATAGAAGTTATGAGCCAAACTCCTTAGAATGGATAAATGAAAGGAGACCAGCCTGATAATTTGCCCCCTCTGCACGTGTGTTTTAGGACAAACTTTTCATTTAAGTCACCACCTCACTGACTTGAAGCAGGTGGCAACCACAGAGTAGCGTTTTCACATCCCTGTCTGTCAGGGTGAAAGTGTGATAGAAATGCCTCCAAGCAAGCTTGCAGGAAGGACTGTAATCACACGAACACAGTGCAATGCAGAAGTCAGGAGCTAAACAGTCAAGACAAAATGGAAAAAGTCAACTTGCTCTTTAGCTCAGTGTTATCAGTCCTGGCCACTGGATGTGGTAGGTGTTCTTAGATAAAAGAAATCTGATCTGTAATAAAAGGGTATAATAATTCAAATGCACTGAAAGGCTAGTTAAACCTATTTGGATTATCATGATAATCTCACCAGGCCTCCTGCAAAATTCAGGCCGTTGATCCTCAAATTACAGCTCCTCCCTTCACCCTCTGACTACTGTTTGAGCTATAATACATGTGACCTTGCTGTGTTCATACTGGTTTTATGCTTATTTTAAATGTCTTACTTGCTTTTTGTCTTGCACTTTTGATGTGATGTTGCAGAGTAGCCAACCCAGGTTTGCTTACAAATATATACACAAAGGCTTTGCATGCAAAGTTATATTTTAGATATTGCTAGAAGCAGTCTCACATTTATGATGTTTTGGGCTTTTAATATTTATTTTTATTTACATGTACGTTTCATAAATAATTATTATTCAAATAATTATTTATGTTTGTATTTCAAATCTCAGTGAATCAAAAAATGCACAAAAAATTCTGGGTTCATTTCTTTGGTTTGTTTTTGATTGTTTGAAGAAACACCCTTCTTAAGCAGAGAAGAAAAAGAAAGCAAGATTTTTGTAGATGTAGACATTTCAAGATGTTTTTCCCTTTTTAGATGAGAGGAAAATTAAAATAAAAATAGTATAACTCCTTCCTTTATTCAGTAATTTTTAATACCAGAGTCTTAAAAGCTGGTTTGGAAGATGAACATGCATTACAGAAATATTTAAGCAGGCATATTTTGCCCCGGTCCTGGATCAGTGACAGTAACACCCTCCTGGATATTTTTCCAATATACAAGAGGCTGCTGATTGCTGGTTTTTAGATGTTAGAGCCATTTTGTTTGTTCCTTAAAATTGTGTCAATGCTGCTGCCATCTCTCAGTATAAAACCATGCTGTTGCTACAAACTAAGAATTCACTGAAAAACTCAGTTATTGAAAAACAGTTACATAAATCTTTCTGATTCGTGAACGTAGCTATACAAAGAGGTTCTAACAGCACTACCAGAGCTCTCTGTCAATAAATCTGTTGTTTCAGTCTGGGTGAGTAATGTGATCTGGCTTTTGATATTATACCGTTGTTCTGCGTAGTAACGTTTGTGCTAAGGTGTAATGTGAACCCATCGTTGACAGCAAGTCAATGCAAGCGATGCCAACCTATACTTTAGTCAGCGTGTCATTCTGCTCCTTACTCTAGCAAATTGTACATCCTTGTAATGTATGTTATGGAGTCAGTGCTTTCTTCTGCTTTTTAGTTTGGAAAAAGAGAGGTTGATTCTGATCTCAAGGTGCTGAGATGCCCTGTGAAGACCACAGGTAATATAGTTAGAACTGTCACAGCTGCATTGCTTAAAAATTAGAGAAGGGCTTGAAGAATTAACCCATAGTTTAATTTACACAGCAGTCATTCTCTTGCAATTCTATATAGTTTGTTGGTGTTAGGAGGACAGAAGGAAGACAGGCAGGAGGACAGAAGTTTCCAACTCCTTGCCCAGGCTCCCTGTTGCATAGACAGTATAAAATTTATTGCTGGCTTCTTGTCACACTGTCTTCCTCCTGATGACCTTTGTGGTCCTGTTTCCAGAACCTGTTGGCAGTCCACTAAAATTCATGTTAAATTCTACCTGTGGGTTGGAAGAGCTGGTTTCAAGAGCTATTCATTGCATCTGACTGTCACATAACTCTCCAGTCCTTCCTCCCAGGTGTTTTAATCTTCTCCTGTAGCTTCAGCTTGTATTTGATGAATGGTGACCTCTTCAGAGGACTCTAATTTCATTTATCTTGAAAATGTCTTTCAAACTACTGTGATGCTATGAACAAAAAATAAAAATGAATATTTATGAGTTGCATATTGTAATCCACTAAAAAACTCTGAAAAATAAGTCACAGGAAACAGGGTTGGGAAAATCTATTTGCTCATCAATCCCTGTCACTGCTTAGCTGCTTCTCCACAGGATGTTGTCAAGCACTTTTTCCAGCTGATGTTTAACTGGCCAGATTAAACATTCCCATGTGGGTTCCCATTGAGGGGGTTGCCTATTGCAATAAATGCTTGCAGATACCCTTGCCCTCAGCAAGCCTTCTCTGGGCTTTGCTGCCTTCTTGGAAGGTGCCAGCAAAGGGAAATCAATACAGAACATGTAACATTGCTCACCAGAGGTTCGAAATAACTTCTCATGCAAACAAGAAAGATAAAGACCCCATTTCTGGGAGAATCTTTTCCAGTATTTCAATTTAAACAGGATTAATTTGGGAACAGAAAGGTCTAGAATGGCTATACCTGTTTCCAGGGGAAAAAAAAAAAAAAAAAAAGGCATATATTTCTCAATCAGCTAAAAGGTCCCTGGCCATATGTATTGGCATTCTGACATATCTTTCCACACAAAAATAACCCTGGATTTAAGAATGCTAGTATTACTTGCTTAAAGTTAAGCCTAGAAATACATATTTTCTGGATCAAAATCTTGTTAAGTATTTTGTAGTGATGTTTGGTGGACTGGATGGAATAAATTTCAAATTTCTAGTTCTAATTAAATATTAGGAGGGAGAAAATATTCCCTTAGTTTCCTTCTCATTCTTTTCTCATCATTCAAAGATTAGTATGAACAAGTTCTACAGCTTCAGAATTGTAGAAAATTTTGGAACTGTGATGATGGTTAACAACTGGAATGGTTCAAGTGCTAATTAGATGTAAAGTGATAGAGAGAAAAAAGACTAAATAACATCTGCTAACATATGGTCGGAACAAGGAAATAGGAATCAGATTTTTCAAAGATTTAAACAGAATTTTAAGAGAATCTGTTTATCTTCAACAGGAGCACAACAGTTAAAATCTGCCACAGTTTCTGTGTGTGCAACAGCTCATCCAAAAGCAGAACTGTCACATGTCCAGAATGCCTTCTTCCACCCAGAAACTTTGTGCTGTCACAAAAAGAAGGTAAGCATCCCTCCTGAACTTTCAGCAGCCAGGCAGGTGTCCTAAGTCCCCAAGAGATGGCCACTGTGCCTGTGTAAGATAACTGTGTAAAGGACGTGCAATGCATCCACGTGCTAAGCACCCTTCTCTTAGGCTGCAGGATTGATCCTGCTGTGGGCAGGCTGTGTACTTAATGTAGGCCGTGGGCCTACATTAAGTACAGAGCTGTTCCAGCTCTGCATGATCCCGTTGTGGTAAGATTTCCCAAATGGAAGAATGGGAACCTGAGGTGGACATGCAAGTAGAAGAAGGCTGTAGGGGTCTTCTCATGAGCCTAGGTGATGAACAGGTCAAAAAGTCATCACTGAGTCGCCATATATGCACAGAGGTCCCATCAACCTGCAGTTTGTGAGCTTCTTGTTGGTCTGTGGCAGTTCCCCTACAGTCATTCAAATCTGTTTAAAGAACATGAGCCCCCTGGCATGGGATTTGATTCACAACGGAGGGATCTGAGGCTCCACGGGAAATTTTCTAGGGATGGAAACTGGAAAATCTTGAAAAAACAGATTAGGTTGAATTAGGTTTAAATGTAAAACTTTGGGGTGAACCAAGGTAGCAGAATGTGCAGTGCCTGTTGGTAGAATTTGGGGTTTGGCACAATTTGATGTTATTTGATGCAGTTTTCTGTTTACTGAAGAAAGTTACATACACATGTATGTATCTCATTAATATTTCATATACCTACATACACATGTATGTAGTTGAAGTATGTATATGCACACATAAATATGTATTTATAGACATACCTAGACATGTTTGTTTATTTATTTACATATACATACACATACCTTAAAATGCACCTGTTACTTTCCTGGCCATGTACTGTTTATGTGAAACATGCAGAGAACATGGTTCAAGGGATTCAAATGGTTGCAGCTCACAGCTTGTCAAGAGATGACTAAGTAAACACCAACTGTAGTGGCATTACCTCAAACCCCACCCCTTATTTGTTTGTTTGTTTGTTTATTCATTCTCCTCACTTTCAGATTGCAGTACCAGTAGCAGCTGCTTTGTAGGCAATCTTCTGTACATAATGGCTAACTAGGGTTAATGAGTTTCCACTGTTTCTTAGTTGATTGTCTTTTCCTGGCTGGTCCCTGAAAATCCCTGAAAAATGCCTTGCACCTCAACTGTTCCCTTGTTTCCTGGAAGACTATGCAACAGACTTCTGGTCTTTCAAAATGAAAATGCCACTTTGAATCACACTGATCCAATCACACTTTATCAAATTTTAGCCTAGTCAACATTTAATCATGACACCAGTGCTTCACTTTGTTTCATTCCTTCCCCCTCTTATATATGGCAACATGTCTTTCATAAATGCCAAGAGAAACAGGATAATTGCTTTTATTTCCTCCTCCAAGGTCAGCACATCACAGCTGACTCAAGTATATCTGGTTCTTGTCCTCTGAAAGCAACTACGACTGTGTGAGAATGTAGCTGTTTAAATTATTCAGATTATTACTTGCCTGAGACAGTTTTTCTTACATTAAGGCTTCCTTTTGTACCTCTCAATGCACTTGTTAAGGGATGCTTTATGGAAGATGAGAACTAATACAAAGGTCTTTCTCAAAATCAGCAGTAGAGCTGGTAGCTTGCCCTCAGGACTGGACTGTGATGTCCCAGCCACTGCTCCACTCTGCCTCACGCTAGATGGAATGGCAGAGAAGCAGAAAAAGGTTTCTGAGGAGGCTGGCAGTTTAGTTTCTAACATTGGTGTGTGCTCCAAAGAAGCTGTGACTAGCTTTTACACATCCACTATTGAATAAACATCAGAGTGTATCTTTACAGGTAGGGATTTAGTGCTCTCTGACATTTCTACCAGTGTAAATATAGGGTAATTTTACTGCAATCATCATAAAATTAGTGTGAGGCAGCACAATCCAGCCCACTCTGCTTTTCAAGTGAAAAGAAGGGAATGTTTTTTGAGAATCATCAACAATAGAAGTGGCTCTTCGTATTATCAAACTACAAAAATGAAAGAGGAAACAATTGGTTGGTTTAATTTGCATTCATATTCCTATTATTCATGCTGGCTGTTCCAAGCAAATGGCAGGTCTTTACTCTGCCATCACCAGGAGCAGGAAAGAGGCCAGTTTCACCCTCTGCTTTGCTCTTATTAGTTTTTATTATCTGAGTAGTACATCGATCAGACTTTGTTGACAAGTATGTAGCAGAGATCATAGGCATTCCTAGTGTTTTTTTTAATTGAAATTAGTAAAATTACATCAGAAGAAAAGTTGATCCAACATGTTTTGTTTTGGGTTTAATCACAAAATCTTGCTGGGCACTGATCAATTCTTTTTTTAAACAAGATTGCTCCAGATTAAACAAGAATAGTACAAATTGAAGCATGCAGGGTTTGCTTGTTTTGGACATTGTTATTGAAGAGGTGTAGCTTATAAGCATCCTGCCAGTTGGAGCTATTTAACAGTGCACAGGAGAAAGCATATAGTGAGTTAACTGTTTATTATGCCAGCTGCCTATGCAGTGATAGTTACAAGAGAACTTTAAAACACAATCACTTTTGATCAAGTGGAGTGTAAGTTCTTCATCTCATAGCAAAGAAAGCCAGCCAGTGTTATGCAAGGAGAACTGGACCTTTTAAAGGATCTAATAGTTTTACAACTGCAAGAGAAGATTACTTAAAAATTAAAGACTAAAGGTGATGTGGATTTAAACTATGTTTTGAAGTCAAACAAGCAGTGCCAAAACAGGTCCAAATATAAAAAGCTGTCATTTGGCCAGATCATGGTATGTCTCTTGAATTTTGATCTTGGTTGTTCTGGGATACTCCTGAGTAAAATTAAACATGTATGAAAACATGTGCAGAATTTGGCAGAATCTTCTGTGTTTATAGAAATGGATTCTTGTTAAGAGCACCTGAAGTGCTTTTCAACCATGTAAGACTGAAATAAGTTCTACATGGCCAGGGAGTAAATATTTCCCTTGTTCTGCTCCCTATTTCGCCTTTCAGATTATACTTCCACTGACTGCATTGACAGTTTGTCTTAATGAAGTAATTATTTAATAAATCTCAAGGTCTGACTCATACAATAGTCATGTGATACACCCAGATATAGTGGTTTGTTGGTCTATTCGAAAAAGAAACACGGGCCTGTTTTGGGTGACGCTATCTTCAAGAAGGAGGACTTTGCCCTTTGGTGGCTGTTGCTGTGAGAACGTTCACCTCCTGTCAATATTGTGATATCAGATTGGAGCTTCATGATGCCCTTTATTTTGAGATGTGGAAGCTCAGAGTTTAGCAGAGTAGCATGGCATGTGCTTTTATCTGGCTTTCAGTCGTCCAGTGATAGCAGAGTTGGGCCTTGGCCATGGTCATTTTGGCGAGAGAGAAAGCCTATGATCTGAGCTGTGTTTCTTGCTGGGTCCTCAGCAGGATCTGAAGGTTGGACCTGTTTTAAATCTACATAATCCTTACTCAACTGACTGAGTCGAGAACAAATTGTCAAGGGAACAAAATACTTCCCATTTATTTCCACTTCATGTCGCATGATATCATTAACACCTTGGCTTAAGTCCTGTAGTCTGTTTTCAACACAGAGGCTCCCTCTTTTTCATCCCTTTTTAGAGCTGGTGTCAATGCCTCCCACACATGGTACCACACATGCACATTCCTCCAGAGCAGCAATATGTGTGTTACAGTTACCGTGTAGTTTTTCAAGGTTGTATGTGTAGGTGCAGCACGTATTAGAGGTACCAGACTTTGGTCACGCTATAAAAGGACCTAATTTTCACTTTGATAGCGCAAGAAATAAATTCACTGACCCACTAACCCTCTCCTCCCCCAAATAAAGCATAAAATGCTGTCTAACTTTCCTGCCTTTGTTTTTTGAAGGGTATTTTTTTAGTTGTGAATTTTACTTGTGAGTGTCTGTGCTTCTGCTGCAGCTTTGTGCTTCTTCTCAGCACTGCCCAGCTCATTTTGGTCAGCTTTTTCTAACTTTGGGCAGTCCAAAGTAGCCTAGACTCCACCCAACTGCAAAAGCATTGACTATCTGTGTCTTCGTCCAGTGGTCCTGGGAGTCTTCCCATTTACATTCCCGTAGAGGTCTGAAGGCTAGTGTCAGTATTTTGCTTCCTTTGCCATACCTTAGGCCATTTGCCAATCTAAAACAAGAGAGAACTGGCTTCACATAGCTCTTGTCTGAGTAGACAAAGTCTGAGGTGGGTTGAAAACTGGCTGAGCCTAGAGGGTGGTGGTCAGTGGTACAAAATCCAGTTGGAGGCCAATGACTAGTGGTGTACACTGGAGGTCAATACTAATCCTGTCCTGTTCAGTGTCTTCATAAATGATCTGTATGATGGGGCAGAATGTACCATGGAAAGTCTGCAGATCCCACGAAATTAGGAGGAGTGGCTGATACGCTAGAGAGTCTGAAGAGGCTGGAGAAATGGCCTGACAAGAATCTCTTGCAGTTCAAAAAGGCAGGTGAGAAGTTCTGCACCTGGAAAGGAATAGCTTCATATACCAGTGTATGGTGGGGAAGGACTGGCTGGAAAGCAGATTGATAGAAAAGGACCTGGGGGTCCTGTTGGACACCAAGTTGAACATGAGCCAGCAATGTGTCCTTGTGACAAAGGCGGTGAATGGTACACTGGGCTGCATTAAGAGGGCTGTGGTCGACAGGTTGAGGCAGGTGATCCTTCACTTCTGGTCAGCATTGGTGTGACCACATCTGGATCAGTGTGTCCTCTCTCCTGGGCTCCTCAATACAAGAGAGACATGGACACACTGAAAAGAGCCCAGTGGAGGGCCACAAAGATTATAAAGGTGCTGGAGCATTCCCCCTATGAGGAAAGGCTGAGAGAGCTGGGACTGTTCAGTATGGAGAAGTGAAGCCTCAAGGGCATCTCATGAATCTGTATAAATGCCTGAAGGGAGGGTGCAAAGAGGATTAAAAGAGCCAGGCTCTTTCCAGTGGTGCCCAGTTACAGGAC
This sequence comes from Chaetura pelagica, assembly GCF_000747805.2. NCBI lineage: Eukaryota > Metazoa > Chordata > Aves > Apodiformes > Apodidae > Chaetura > Chaetura pelagica. The sequence continues at coordinate 632,672 of NW_009954507.1, read as the reverse complement.
CAGAGGCAGAGGGCACAAAATTAAACACAGAAGGTTCCCTCTGAACATCAGGAAATACTTTTTCACTGTGAGGGTGACAGAGCACTAGCATGGGTTGCCCAGGGAGGTTGTGGAGTGTCCATCCTTGGAAATATTCAAAAGATGCCTGGGCGCAGTCCTGGGCAACCTGCCATTGGTAGCCATGCTTGAACAGAGGAGTTGGAGCAGATGCCCTCCAGCATTGCCTTCCAACCTCAACCCTTCTGTGATATTGTGACAAAATATTAGGATTTATTTACCAGCCTTCCTCCTGTGTCTTGCAGTAAGTGATACAGTCCTTGTTACCAAATGATGAATTTCAGAGCCACACAACAGTATCTCAAACCATCTTGATATTTCACAAGTTGCATATAGATCAATGCTGCAGGTTATCTTACATATATCAATATTAATATAATTTTGTGGTAGGAGATGGGTAAAACTGCCCAGCTCATTTTGGTCAGCTTTTTCTAACTTTGGGCAGTCCAAAGTAGCCTAGACTCCACCCAACTGCAAAAGCATTGACTATCTGTGTCTTCGTCCAGTGGTCCTGGGAGTCTTCCCATTTACATTCCCGTAGAGGTCTGAAGGCTAGTGTCAGTATTTTGCTTCCTTTGCCATACCTTAGGCCATTTGCCAATCTAAAACAAGAGAGAACTGGCTTCACATAGCTCTTGTCTGAGTAGACAAAGTCTGAGGTGGGTTGAAAACTGGCTGAGCCTAGAGGGTGGTGGTCAGTGGTACAAAATCCAGTTGGAGGCCAATGACTAGTGGTGTACACTGGAGGTCAATACTAATCCTGTCCTGTTCAGTGTCTTCATAAATGATCTGTATGATGGGGCAGAATGTACCATGGAAAGTCTGCAGATCCCACGAAATTAGGAGGAGTGGCTGATACGCTAGAGAGTCTGAAGAGGCTGGAGAAATGGCCTGACAAGAATCTCTTGCAGTTCAAAAAGGCAGGTGAGAAGTTCTGCACCTGGAAAGGAATAGCTTCATATACCAGTGTATGGTGGGGAAGGACTGGCTGGAAAGCAGATTGATAGAAAAGGACCTGGGGGTCCTGTTGGACACCAAGTTGAACATGAGCCAGCAATGTGTCCTTGTGACAAAGGCGGTGAATGGTACACTGGGCTGCATTAAGAGGGCTGTGGTCGACAGGTTGAGGCAGGTGATCCTTCACTTCTGGTCAGCATTGGTGTGACCACATCTGGATCAGTGTGTCCTCTCTCCTGGGCTCCTCAATACAAGAGAGACATGGACACACTGAAAAGAGCCCAGTGGAGGGCCACAAAGATTATAAAGGTGCTGGAGCATTCCCCCTATGAGGAAAGGCTGAGAGAGCTGGGACTGTTCAGTATGGAGAAGTGAAGCCTCAAGGGCATCTCATAAATCTGTATAAATGCCTGAAGGGAGGGTGCAAAGAGGATTAAAAGAGCCAGGCTCTTTCCAGTGGTGCCCAGTTACAGGACCAGAGGCAGAGGGCACAAAATTAAACACAGAAGGTTCCCTCTGAACATCAGGAAATACTTTTTCACTGTGAGGGTGACAGAGCACTAGCATGGGTTGCCCAGGGAGGTTGTGGAGTGTCCATCCTTGGAAATATTCAAAAGATGCCTGGGCGCAGTCCTGGGCAACCTGCCATTGGTAGCCATGCTTGAACAGAGGAGTTGGAGCAGATGCCCTCCAGCATTGCCTTTCAACCTCAACCCTTCTGTGATATTGTGACAAAATATTAGGATTTATTTACCAGCCTTCCTCCTGTGTCTTGCAGTAAGTGATACAGTCCTTGTTACCAAATGATGAATTTCAGAGCCACACAACAGTATCTCAAACCATCTTGATATTTCACAAGTTGCATATAGATCAATGCTGCAGGTTATCTTACATATATCAATATTAATATAATTTTGTGGTAGGAGATGGGTAAAGATACAATGATATACTGTGCGTGAGCAAATTTGTATCTCATAATGAACGAGGAGAGGTTACTCACTTAATGAACTAATCTGTAATGAGTCATAAGGAAAATTTAAGTAATTGCTCACTGTTTTGTGTAATAAATGTAGTAACCAAAGATTTATGGATAACCTGAAGATCTACTGTTTGGTGGTAGAAAGCAATCTAATGCCATCAGATGATACAGTTAGTATACGCTGGGGAAGGTAAGCTCTCACCAGCCAAGGCAGCCAGTGCAGATACATGGCAATGTCACCTGCCAAGGGAGACAAAGGACTGCACTAGGAAGAGAAAGGTGAGGGTGAAGACCCTTTGCCCCACGCTGGTTAAGCCATTGTGAAGTGACACTGGTCCTAAAAAGCTGTAACTTGGTTTCCTGAAGAACTGAGGTTTATGTAATCACGGTCTATCTGTGCTTCCCTCTACCATTTTGGACCTTCTTGGCTAATTTCAGCTACATGAGATAGAGGGTCTGCATTTTCCAAGATACTAAATTTCTACCAGTTTCATGAAAATCGGAATCTGGAGAGAGAGAAGGTCAACATCACCACTGAGGGGCAGGCAGGCAGAATTCAGGCATTAGTTTGCCTGCTTGATAGCAAGCATTTTGTGGGTTGCTCAGCCCATATATAGCCCTGGACTAGTGCCACTGTGCTGCTTCTTGCTTGATAGGAACCTCATAGAAAAAATGCAGTGAATTGGTTTGGGTAGGGGATAAAGGGCAGCAAATGGCAGAAAACCTGGTTTTGTTCACACCACTGTTTTTTCAATAATGTGTGGAATTTTCCCATGTGATGTTTTCCTTCTCTGTGTTTAATTTTTCTGATACAGTGACTTAATTAAGGGCTTCAAGCAGCTGAACTTGAGATAGTTTCTTGAAACTGTATTCAATCTTTCCTGTTATTTATGGGAGTGCAGTTGAGGGACTTGTAACTAGAATTTGGAGCCTTTTGAGAAGGGCTTCATATGAGTGCTTTGGATATGGGACCTATTTTTCTCAAAATATGAGTATTTTCAGATTCAGAATTCTGATTCTGACCTCTTCTGGATGGTAATTTTTTTTTCCCTGCTGTACCAATAAGGAACACTTTCCTTACAGGCTGGGTGTTGGAGCTTAATGGACAAGCTGTTTTATCTGTTATGGCAGAGCCTATGTTTCTGCCAGCATCTTCTCACGTAAATATTCCATGCATCAAATACGTACAACACACAACATAATTACGTAAAAAGGATGACCTATGAAGAAAAATACAAAGTGCCCACGGCTAAGAATGTCTTTATCAGATATTCAAAACGCACATCTACGCACCACGGAAATATTTTGAGGTATATTATCTAAGCCTGCTATGAATAAATGGTTTCTTTTTTCATGTGAAACATAATATCATTGGAGGACCAATCTTTGGGATATATTTGAAGTCTTCTTTTTCTGGGGCAGTGGAAATTTTCTTTCTTTTTCCTTGCACTAATTCAAACAAATCTGCTCTTTGGTCTTTCCAGCCAGATTACTTCAGTAGTTGCCCTCAGGACAGCTTGTTTAAGCATAAATTTATGTAGGGCTTGTGTTTTTTGTTAATTCCAAGGGCTTTTATACTGATTTTTCCATTAAAACTGAAGAAGGAGAACATTACTTTGTCATTGTGACTGTTTCCAGTGAAGCTGAGATATTGTTTGATCCCAGACTGTGGAATTCCCTCCCTTAAGATCTATAGCTTGTTCAGATTCGTAACTTGTAGTACTTGAATATAAGAAGTGTGGGATACAGAACCAGCTGGAGACAAAGCTTTCGGTGCTTAAGTACAACATAGGCTTTAAGGACTGAGGATTGAAAACCTGAGTAGGGCAGCTGGGAAGGAGGGAGGAGACTGCAGTTTTGTATTTTTGTCATGTAGACCTAGTGAAGTGCAGTGGTGAATTTATGACTCTGACTGAGAATAAGTTGCTTTTGCCATAGCCTGTTAATTTCTAACAGGAATGAATTAATAGCTGAGTGGGCGAAAGCAAAAAAAAAAAGCAACAAACAAATAATACAAACTTAAAGAAAGCAATATTAAATAAATGAAATGTTACAGTATGTGACTACACAAGAGAACCTGGAGGAGCTGCAAAAAGAAAAGGATTGAAAGGGAATGTGATTTTGTAATAGAGTAAATACACATTAATGCTAAGCCACAGTGAAATTCCCAAAGAATTATATTTTGCATCCACATGAATACCAGGGTAATTCATCATGATTAATGATGTTACAATGAATCCTGGTATGTGTTGAAATACTTTCCTGTTCTGAAAGTAGGAGAAAAATGTTTACTATGAACAGCTAAATGTGGACATTAATCATTATGTCTTTAATGCCAGGTCAAAACTGTTTTCCTGCTGTGAATGTTCTGCTCATTATTATAATATTTAGAATTAATAGACTGACTGAGACAAGTGTAAAATTCCTAAAGAAATTGTGCAATTGAAGCTAGAGTTGCATAGAAAATCTCAGATCTCTCAAAATGTTCAGATAGTCTCTTCATTGCTACTTGCTTTTCATGAGGCATGGGTGCAAAATGGCCTGAGAAGCAATAAATGTTACATGAGGTGTGTTGACACTGATTTCACAATATCCTTTGTAGTCAAGGTGTGGAATTCTCAGAGTCATATTTGTTCTGTGAAGGACAACATGGACTCTGGGTGCATGGGTGCAATCCTGGTGACTGCAGGTGGTATGCCCTTCAATAAGCATTTAGTTGCCATACTGACGACAGTCCTGGGTGTCTATCTTTCCTCCCTGGAGCTCCGAGGTCCTGCATGCATCCTTGGGCAATCCTCTCTGAAGTCCATCCTGCTGATCTTGCAGTCAGTGCCATAACTGCTGGCCTCACCGGGAGCATAATCAAAATCTTAATTTCTCTGTCCTTGCTCCCTCTCTGGAAAACATGCTCTGAATCCAATGGTAGAAGATTTTTCCCATTCTCAGCCTCCTGACTTCATCTCTCCTTGCATCTGCAAAGACAAGGCCATCACCTCTGGACATACCTTCTGCTCCAGGCCCTGACCCTGGCCAGTTTGTGCTGCCCTTCCCTATGCTGGCACCAGTATTTGTGTGATCTATGATCCTATGATTCTCAGCTGCTTGGCAATTTTCAGCCATTTCAGTTTCCTGATTTGCCTCTTCCTTGGCACTGTGAAAGTTTGACCTAGCTCAAAGGAAACAGGACAGATTAGAATGCTCTCCAGCAGCAGGCTGTACTTTGGGGCTGCACTACTGGCTGCTATTACAGCTTGGAGGGAACTGGAAACTGCAGCCTGATCCTGGTGTTCCCCTTACAGTCACCCTTTCCCTGCCTGTGGCCCATCTGCACTGGCCTTCTGTGATGGAATAGCTCATGTTATAAGTCCCCCTCCTTTTTGGGTACCTTATGATAACTTGGGGCCAAGCCAGCCCATCTACTGAGCTTCCTCTCTGCTTGGCTCAAGGCTGTGCTGATGTTCAGTGGAGGAACTGCTCAGCAGCAGGAGCCAGGAGGAAGGCTATGCAAGAGCTAAGGCTGCTGGCCACGTCCACGTGTGCTTTCTGGAGATCAAGACCCCTCTGAGGAGAGTGTGACAGGCCCAGCAGCATAAAGGAGCACAGGCCATGGCATCCTTGAATGCCCATGTGCCTGTTCAGAGCTGGGTGACCCAGGTTCTCTGGTGATCCTGTGTTACTGAAATGGGGCAGCAGGCTGGCGTGCTCTTCTTCCTCAGGCTTGCCTCCCTCAGAAGTGTTTGAGTGACTCTTCTCACGCTGCAGTGGCTTTATTTAGGGGAAATTACACTGGCAGGCGTGTATCCATATTTGTCTGTTTACATTTTGAAGATTCTGGGGCTGTGTCCAAAGTCCACTGAAATCAGTGGGAGTCTTTCCATTTATTCCAATGAACTCTGATCGGGCTGTGTACCAACACAGAAAGGAAACTTACACACACTTTGCCACCTCCCCACTCTCTTCCTTTCCACTTCCCTTGCCCTGGCTTTTCATCACCCTCTACCTCTCCCCATTGACACCATCACCACATAAATCAGAAAGGCTTAAGAAAGATTTGTGTTATCAGTGACATTTAAAGCTTCCAGAAATCAGGAGTCTTTGTAATCATGGTTGCAGGCTTTGTAATCCTCCTGTGCCAGTACTGATTATACAGGTAACAGGGTACTGTAGCAAATGTTATCACTGCCTATTCAGAGTGCTAATCCAGTGACTAGAAAATTAATGATTGCATTACATTTACACATATTTCTGTCTGTCTAAGGTACTGGAATATCATGCTTTCTTTATTGGATTTACCTTCTCAGTTTATGTCCTCTTTCCCCAGAGAAAACACAACCACCTTCCTTCCGTGGCCATACACACAGAAAATGATGTGGACAAGGAGATGTGGGCAGTGTGTGGCAGAACAGGGAATTGAATGTGTGTCTCCAAGCACCAGGCCAGAGCAGAAAGGGTAGATTTCAAACAAAACAATGGGTTTTGGATTTTGTTGTTGGTAGTTGTTGTTTTTTTTTAAGGTGAAATTGGCAAGGTTTTGCAACACAAATGGCTAAAATAATAACTACAAAGCAAAGAAATAGAGATAAGAAAAGGGCAGGGGGAAGGAACTGTATTTCATCACTTTTTATTGTTTCAAGTTCTTTGAGAGAACAAGACTTCTAGCTTAATCCAAGCTATACTTGGAGGTGATGCTAGAGACTCTGAGTGGCTAACCTACAGGGACCAGTGAGACTATCAGTCCTTCTCTTATCTCACCTTGGTGATTCTTCCACTTTGTTAGTCCTGGAAATAATTTTGCAATGCTGTGTGTCCTATGAATAAGTGCTGTTAAGGGATGTTTTATGTAATGGAAACAGGACTTTTGTCTGTCTCAGATGAGTATTTAGAGGAAATTTTCCCTGGAAAACAAGGCTTACTACCTTGTTCTATCCCATCCGCTTCCCAGTTACGCAGTGCCCGTAGCCTTTGCTAGGAGCTGCCAGGTGCGGGTAGGTGGAGGAGCAGGGAGCCCAGCTGCTCTCAGCCTTCATTTCAGGGTGAGGGCACCAGCAGGGAAGGCTCCCGGGGTGGTGGAAGGATCTGCTGCCACCCCCCACCACAGCCCTTGGCACAAGAGCGGAGCCAAGGGGAGCTGGCGGGGAGGAACCCGAACGTGTTGCAACCGGTTCGTCTCAGCGGACATCAGGGCCCCGGGGTCTGCCTGCCAGCCAGTGCAGCGTAAGCAGGCCTGGCCTGGGGTGTGAAGCATGGAAGTGGCTTGGAGCCACCTTTGTTCCTGCCCTGGTAGCCCATCCGCTGTGCCCAGGAGCGGAAGATCTCAGGGAATTGGGATGGAAGCAGAGAGCGGCCAAGAACACATGGGGGAGAGAGAGACAGAGACAGACATTTTAGACAGTGATAATGTTGATCAATTCTGCATTGTTTTGATTGCATGGCCCTTACAAGGAGTTGCAAAGGCTCGTGGCCTATGTGGTATGATACTGAGAGGAGGATTCTGTGTAACATAGTGGGAAGTTTATGAAGCAGCAGGTGAGAGCTTTGGAAAGACTGGATTAAATTCAGTGGATCCGGAGGAACTCTGTGCATGCCTGCGTGAATCCTGGGGTCCTCAGCTTTGTCTTGGGTGGAGCACAGGCTGACTGGAAGCTGCAAAGTCTACACAAACTGAAAGTTTATTCTGATCTTATACTGTCGGTTTTTATTGTAAAAGTAGCTTATTTCTGAGTGATTTCTAAGTATTATCTAAAATGCCAGTACACATGTATTCAAATGGTTTTACAATGCAATAATCTTCACACCATTGTTTCAGTCCTGAAAACAGCAGTACTTTTCTGGAGTTAGTAACCTGACTCATGCTCTGTGTCATCTTTGGAGTTTATTTGCTCCCATTAAGACAAGCAGGTATGCAAGAATGGGCCTAATGGAGGTAATTTAAAGGGTTAGTTAGATCCTTTCTATCATTAGGATATAAAAACATAAGAAATAAGCTTTAGAATGAAAAAGGGAATAGGTTTTCCTAATTTAAAGCAAGAGTTAGTGACTTACCACAGCACATTGCTTAAAAAATAAGTTGACTCAGTCAATGAAATGTAGACTTTTCTCAGCAGTGTATAGCAATGCCTCAGACAAGCATTTATGTTTTTCATAAGCAGCTACATTAAATTTTTAATCAATGTTTGGCAGATGCTTTTATGTTTCTAAGCATTTAATTAGTTTTTAAGCAAATGTGTTGTATCTCCCAAAGCAAAGCTTTTACTACATGTGTGAGTGTCCCAGAGTGCTTCACCATAGACAGGAGTAATGGTTGGGAGGACCTCATGCTCCTGTGTGGGCTTGATTGCCCTGATGGGAACATGACATTGTGTGAGCAATGTAGAGACTCAGGGAGAGCCACCTTTGGGCAACCTGAAGGAGATGAAGCATCTGAGAGCTGTTGAACAGCAGGAAGTACGGGCCAAGGCATTGCTCTTTGATAGAGGGTGAAAATATAAGGAGTTTACTCTGAGAGCATGCATGTATTGGTAATATTTGTGAAGAGCATGCAGGCAAAAAGAGCACAGATGACAGAACAGTGGGGACTTGAGGAGGAGGTCCTGGATGTAAGGGAAGTGGAGAAAGAGGAAGGTTGGACAGCACATACAGAATTTCCCAAGAACTAGGGGATATCGGAAGACTTAACTGTGGTCTAAGATAGAACAGTTCATGCATGGCCATGAGTGACTGAGATAATGAGGTGGGAGTGAGTGATGAAGGATTATATTCGGAAGGGAAACAGTTTGATTCCTTCATTGCTCATTCCCAAGCACTCTAATGTTTGGGTGGTATTTTGGTGGCAAGGTTTTTATAAGAGAAGTGTGATGTTGTTTTATGGGGTGCTAGCCAGATCCCACTGAGCCATACTCTCAATCTTCAGTCTTCTTAGTCACAGTTTTTTAAACAGAGCATTCATTTGTTCATAAAGTTGCCAGTGTTTCAACATTATCATTGCTAAGGACTGGCCTACATTTACTCTTTTTTTTTTCTTTTTCTTTCCCCCTCCCCCAGTATAAATGTCTCAGTTAGATGTGTGGGGTTTTATGGTTTGGTATTGTTGTAACAAAGGTATAGTAAGTATCGTGAGTGCTGTTATACTAGGACAAAAAACACTCGTGGTGAAAATACCCCACTAAGTGCCTTGGAATAGCTGCATTGCCATAAGCAGCTCTTCACACAGTTGTGTAAAGGATGTATTAGCATGAAGGTTAACAGTATTGGAGTGGTGATGTGCTACAGAATTGTAATACAGAAAAAAGCAACTCGGAAAACATTGTGGTAAAGGCACCATTGAGCCTTCAGAGTGATTTGTCTTGGTTTTGAGCTTGAAGGATCTTTCTGATGCTCTAGACTTTTTGTCTTTTTCAAGAAGACAAAGATTTTCTAAGAAGTCCATGTATTTCATTTAGACTCATTCTTAAGTACTGAGCTTCAGTTATTTTCATGACATACCAATAAGACATGACATACCAACAAGAAAAATGTTTGTATTCTGTTGTTCAGCTGCACAGAAACAACGGTGCAATGAGTTGAATCTGAGACAAACATAGTGTTTTCCCCTTTCCTGTGATACCCCTCCAGCAGCTCAAGATACCAGTATGTTGCTAAGTAATATATCAGTAAGGTCTTCTGGTTGTTGTTTCCTCTTGAGAAAAAAATGAGTTCTGAATCCTCAGAAACAATTTTTCCTTAGTGGGCTAGCTTTTAGTCTGGGCTCCAGTGGTTGGACTAACACATTGTAAAATACACATGGAACAAGATTGTCAAGTGGAAGGCTACTGAAATTGAACCTATATGATTTAAAGCCAAAATGTCTGTTCAGGGCACAGGGCTTTAAAGCAGCAATAATGCACATATGAGCAGGAAAAGAGCTTCAGGCAAAGAACATGTCAACCTCTGCAGCAGCATTTTGACTGACATATGATGACAAAGGGTGCTTAAAGGCTTCTAAGAACATGCCATGCTAGCTTTACACATGCCCACTGTGGAACAGTCATCCTTATCCAGGAAGATGCAGTGACAGTGATCTTTTCACTATCAGCTGGAGACTCATCACTACAATTACACAAATGGAGCTGCTTGTTGTAAAACATGCCCATGCCACCATGCTGGAACTGACCTATCAATATTAGAGGAGTACTGCTGACTTGCTCAGGTCAAAAGTCTTGCATATAGGTTGCTTATACAGTTTATCTTTTCTCATTTTGAAAGTTCTTTCCTAGCTCAGAGGGTTTTGGGTTGTACTCTGGATCACGATCTTAGTTGTGAAGTGGTCAGTCAGGAACAGTGCTGTCTCATGGGACCATCGATATCCAAGGAGTTAGTGTACATTCATTGCTATTCCTGACTGCAAAAAAGAAGGTTGGATTCTATACCTGGAGACACTCCTCCTGTTAGAGTAAACATTAGGGTTGCTAGAGTAATTGAACATGTGCAACTTACCTATATCGACACTCTAGCCCTGCCCATGTTTCCTTCAGTAGCTACAGTCAGATTCTGCATTAGCAATGTAGAACAACAGTTCAGATTTCAAATATTTCGTCATTAATATGTGAAAGGGCACAGTATACTATACACTTGCACCAGTCAAGTTCTAAACAGTCTTGTCTGGGGACAAACTTGGAAAGTTTGGAAAGGGCTTTGCCAGCATTCTGAAGGCTGAATACATAACAATTCTTCTGGTTTTCTCTGTAGCTAAATTCCAAGCTAAAGAGTTCAACAGTTTCTACTACTTTGGGAGTAAATTGCAGTAATCAAGTTAAAAGGTAGTTGCTTGTCAGGATCAAAGTGGCTTTGCATTCCCTCTAACTGTGGTCATTGCTTGAGGAATGAACAAGTAATCTCATTAATAAAATTATGAATAGATACCAGTCTGGTTTTGGGGGTGAGCAGTAAGGCTGGGAGGAGGGGGAGGCTGAGGTTGGATAGGAATGCAAGTCATCCAATGAGTCAATGGCAGGAGGGAGGGGACCAGGGCCTCCAGAAATTTACTGTCAATTCTAAATGGAGGAGAGTAATATAACAACAGTATAAAATCCCTAGTTCCCTAGAGAGACCTAGTCAGATGGAAACCTGGTCTCCATAGCAGGCCCTGTGATATTCTGGACCCGTATTACATGCTGAAATAAAACTGACCCAGTGCCAGCTTTTATTTTAGAAATGCTATTAAAACGATTTTTTAAAGCAAAATAAAACTGAGGAACACATGATCACTATGAAGCAATTACTAGTAAAACTACCCGATTCAGGATTAAAATACTTTATTAAAAAGAGAGCAGATCAATCTTAATACTGAGTAAGAATTAAGTCACCAAATTAATAACAGCTCTAAGCTGAACCCTAGAAGGCAGAATACAAAGTTTTGCCATAAATCTCACCTACAGTATTGTACTGAACACTTAAATTAATAATCTGAATCTATTTGATGTTTCATATTTAGTTCAAAGGGTTATTTTGGTGATAAGGACTGTATTTTTAAAATCTATGTTACAGTTGTACGCAGGCCAAGCTCACTGCAAGATTTTTACTTTTGCACCTTAAAAATTAAGAAAGGTATTAGGTTGCCCACACAAATGGTTAAAACAAAAGATGAGAGAAGTTGTTCCCCAAGGAAGAAGCTTTGCTTCCTGTGGGTTTGTGCCCCCTCTCTCAACCCTTGGTTTTATACATTCTCTTCCCATTTGGCTGAGCAAGCAGCTGGCTGTAGGTGTGCATGGCATACACGAGGTGCTGGCTTCTGCCTGCTCACTCCCATGGGGGCAGTTGTCCCACACCTCTCCTTTGCCAGGTGAAAAGGAGGGCAAAGAAACCTGCCCTCTCACTTCTTTGAAACCTCCCTTTCTTGGTCAGTTTTAGCAGAAACAGACCACTGGTTTGCTGTGGGAACTTATAGTTCAGTGAACACGGTAATCGCTGTAGCTGTGTGCTCTTGGGAAACCAGTCTAAGGAAGAAGAAAAGTAAGACAGAAGTTACTAAAAACATGAGGACAGTGCAAGCTCTTCAGTTCTCAGAGTCTTCTGTATGCTTGTGTCATAGGGACTGGAAGTGCAGAGCAGATGTGGCACTGTTTTGCTGGCACACTGCTTTCCACTAGGAGGGATTTTTTAGTCTACAGAAGGAAGATGATTGATTAGTCAGTTACTGAAGAAGCTTTTAAAATGTTCATGCAGTGACTTGCTTTTCCCCAAATGAAAGCTGTTGATATTTCAAAGCAGCAATATTCCCTCAGGTTGCTTGCTGACCCATAAGACAAGGCTTTTCTGCCTCACCCTTGAATTTTGTGGGTTGCCTTGCACTGTTTCCCTTACGGCCAGGCATCTTTGTCCAATCAAGCTTGAATTAGGTCACTGTTAACTACTGTCAACTTGGAGGAGTCTTGCTGAAGCTGGCAGTCTAAAAAAAAAAATTAAATATTTTCCATGCCACAGAGACTATTGGTCTGTGACCCACCAAAATATCAAAAATCCAGATGCATAAGACAAATTCTGATGAAGCTGGCATGGTCTTATCTGGGTCAATTGTCTTAACAAGACATTATGTCACCAGTTAGGGGAAAATACAATCTAAAACCCCTAAAAATAACTAATGGGAAAAACCTTGCACAACAAAGCCAGTCGCACAGCATTTGAACATCAGAAAAATAAAAATAAATTCAGACTCATGATATATTTAATCATCTGTATTTATTCCTCTGCTAATCTAAAAACAGGCAAATGTTCTTTTTCTTCTTGGAAACAAGGCAATTCCGGAAAACTTCATGTTTTAGGCAGCTCTTCAAACAGCTTTTCTCCTAAAACTTAAATTTTGTTATTAGTTAGGAGGAAAGCCATTGGAACGAAAAAAATCTGAATTGTGTATAAGGTCCTTTACTGTATCAGTTTTGTTGAGAAGAACTAACCGTTCTCTAGGCTCTCAGAATAGGCACCAGAAGGCTTGGATTCCATGGCAGTCACTCTATCCTGGTCTGAAGAAGACAGAATTGAAGACACCTGGATGAAGCTGAAGAACAAAAAAAGTGTCAGATGAGAACACATACACATAAGACACATTAGCTACTATTTTGTCCCTGAAGAGGGCTGGCAGCTCTGTAAGGGCAGTAGAAAAAAGAGCCCAAGGAAGAAAGGGAAAGGCAGAGGAATCTCCATATAGGCATATGCAGGGAGCATCCTGCATATGAAAATATTTGTGGTGTTGATGTCTGAAGCCTTCAAAAACACTGCTGCATTAGTAAAAAAGTTATCTAAGCATTCTCAGCCACCAACTTCCAGGCCTGTTGTATGAAAAAGCCATGGAGGGAAAAAAAATTGAGGCAGGCAGTAATCCAAAATACAGTGTTGAATCCAATGTTGAATTCAACTCCAACTTACAGAGTTTTTCAAGACCAGCATGGATTTGAGTGGAAAAGAAAAAAGCAATGCAGTGAGAGGGCTGCAAAGAGGATCTCCAAGTTTGTGATGCTGCAAAATCAAGAAAAGACCTTGTGGTCCTTCATCACAGCATTATCCAGAAAACCTAAGAAGTTTTCAGTGAGGGGGAACCTTTGAGGAAGGAGCTGAAGAAAAGCGTTTTGGATGCCTTGGTGTTCTTGAGAATTTTGAAAATGGTTGCTTTGCAGTTTTTTCTTTTGCTAAGTGAATTAGAGATGTGGTTGGATTAGGGCCTTAATAAATACCTGCAGTGTTTGTCTTTTATCTGCAAAATGTTTGCCTGCTTTTAAATAGACTATTCTTGTTTGCCCCAGAGTTGTCATGTTGATGGGAAGCTTTGGAAACAGGAATTCAGCCCTTAATTCAATAACCGGATTTGGAAACCTGAAGCTAAAACTCGCCTCAAATATAACTGGTATAAATCCAGAGTAGCAGGACTTTATTTCAGTGCTGGAGAAGCAGCAGGAGACTAGCTCCTTGACAATTTTTGATGTCTGGATGACTCGTTTATTTGCCTCATGATAGTTTGCGGTAGTGTAGCTATTATTTTTAAAGCTCAACCCTGGCCAGAGGGCAGCCGTTCTGTTCCACACGACAGGGAAACCCAGCGGTGGTTCCCTGGACAGGAGACGGTGTCTTTGTCTGGATAGGAGAGAACTGCTGGCTACAGCAGCGCTGCACAGGAATGCGAGGCCTGCCCGTCTTCGCTACTCTGGCAGCCGCGCAGTCATTCAACAAGAGCAGGTCTCCTGAAACAGGAGGGGGTCTTGTGAAACCTGTAGGTGGCACCGAGCCAGCGGTGTGCAAGGAAAGGTGCAGTCCTGCCACGCTCTTT
>NW_009954507.1:599955-617880 GCF_000747805.2 Chaetura pelagica | reverse complement strand
CTTCCCGCTAGTGGTCCTTGGCAGAGGGGCTTGGGTGTCCCTGTGTGCAGATACACCTGTGTGCCTGGTTGAGGAGAGATGCTGAGGAGATTCATAAAACCTGCTACCTTGTCAGCCTGGCTATCCTTTGGATGCTGTTAACTGATGAACAATTTAAAGGTGATAACTCGATGATGACAATTTATTGCAGCAATTTATAACTTCAGTCATGTACAATCAACAACCTACAGGCAATAGGAGAGCAATGATGGAAATTTACTGCAGCCATTTGTCATTTATATTAGTGGCCAGAAAAAAGTAAGTGAAGGCACAAAGACAGGCCACAGACCAGGCGGTGTGTGCCAGCTGCCAGCTTTGTGGACAAGGAGGCCCCCAGCTCCAAGTGCTGACCCACAGCACACCAACCCCCTTTCATGCCCTATCCCTTGAGAGCACAGACACATGGGTTTTATGGGCCTCGTTGTGTACTGGTGAGATGAGGAGGATTTCTTACCACCTATGAGGCCAAGATGGAAGCTGCCCATGGGACTGTCAGGAGCTGCTCTTGCTGGACGGGGTGCCAGGTGGAGCAAGAGGCCAGGGAGGTGTGAGAGGTGCAACTGTACAAAAAGGTTGCCAGGACAAGCCTCATCCATGGTCTGAGGGTGTTGGTGGCTGAGATGCACTGAGCTGGCTGAGTCCCAGTGGGCTTGCACAGCAACTGTGTCTGCCCCTTCCCTGTCCCCTACGCCCACTGTCCAGTCTGCAGGGCAGCGCTGCCCACCCATCCTTGCCAAAAGTGAGTCACAAACCCAGCAAAGATTTTTCTGATGGAGTGGCGAGCCACACTGTTTTGTTAAGGGCTCAGGTGAGCACTGAAGCAGGGTTTGGAGCACAGAAGGAAGCAGTGGAGGAGAGTGAGTGAGATCCCTGCTCCTTTTGTTGGCAGTGAGATGCACAATTGTCCGCAGTGACCGGAGGTGCGGCAGTCCCAAGCCTGCTGCCCGGCTGCCTGGGGAAGGGGCAGGATTGTGCCTGCTCAACAGGCAGAGGTCTGTTTCCAAGGGCATTATTGACAGTCTCTTTGTTTAGCAGAGATTAGCTCAATAATGAATGCCTCAGAATAAATCAATGGTGGGACAGCTTCTGGAACTGGTGATTTTCCATCCTCTGCAGCTTCTAGGTAGCAGACTAGCACAGCCTGTGGGACAGCAGGGTGTTTTTCACCTCCACCTTGGAAAACGTTTAAGGATCCCACTTGCTTTTCACTCCAGTTCAAGAGCGTAGCTTTTTTTTCTTCAAGGTACATCTTGGCAGCATTTTACATATACTCCAAGCTAGTGTTTTTGCTTCAAGGAACTGTAAAGGTCACATACAGGGCTGTGCAGATGCCATTATTCTTTCTCATCACTACTCTGTACTTTACCATCTGATCTTGTAGTATTTGTGAAGATGGCACTGGTTTTCATTCTGTCTGGTGGAGACAGCTAGTAGCTTGCAGTATTTGTTTCTGCTCTCATAAAATTTTTAAAAATAACTGTATTGATCTTTAAAAAAGAGAATTACAGGATCATAAGTTGATTATGGCATGCTGAATTGTGTAGTGTACATCAGTACTGGAGGGGTCAAGTCCTATGAGTGAAGGTGAATCTTAGACCTGGAGTACAATATAATTGACCTGTATGTAACACCTCAGAGGGTGATATAAATTAGTATGCTTTATTGCTTACATTTTAAGAATACTGTTTCTTTCGCCACCATAGCCACAAATAATAAAGAGTCTCTTTCACAAAGATCTTATGGTGGCCATCTACTCATATAACAAAAAAGCAGGTGAGAAAGAGGAAGAAGAAATGAGGGCTGCAAAGGATGTGAAAGGATGCTGATCAGCCCAGTGCTCACAGATGGCAGCGTACTGTCTACCTGCCCCTTGTCAGATGATTTGTGGATGTAAACAGTTGTTCAGCATAACAGTTATCATAACAGAGAAATCTCTTTTGATACAGCCTCTAGCTGTCTTTTTCTTAATTTGTTTTTCCACCAGAGCAGGACAGCAGTAGACAAGTTGGTATTAGACAAGCACAGAAAGGAAGAAGCAAAGAAGGAATGAGAAGGTCCATGCCAGAGAGGACAGTAAACAGGGAAACTGTTTTGTGATTGTGAGAGAAAGATGTCAAATGACAGGCTGAAGAGTTTGGACAAATGGAAGTGTTATTCTCCCTGTCATTTTAATAGCTGATGATTAAATAAGAAGAAAGAGAGGGTAGGTAAGAGTACTTCATTATTAAAAAGGATAAGGGGGAAAAATTGTGTGATCTCCTAGGACAGATCATACACCCAGAGCTAAACTTGTCACAACAGAATCAGGTTGATTCATGAGTCTGCGTGCTGTGCATAACTATACCTTATTTAAAAGAAAAATAGTTAAAAATAATGGGCTTAAGGTTCAGCAACACAGCTCCTGCAGAGCTAAATCCTGCCCAAATTAGGGAGGACGAAATGCTGCTGAAAGGTCCTGAGTCGCACGACTTCTCCTGGCCAAACCAAGATTCCTCAGGATGGTTGAGGCAGTATGTTCTAGAAAAGAAAACATGCCCGGGCCTTCCTCCAAAGGCAGCTGTCGTGCTAGCAAGCCTAATAAACTAGCCACCCCCCAAAAAACCACATGCTGCAGTAGTTCTTGCGTGAGCTTGCCCACATGGTGAGCTGGTCCTCTGTGCTAGTGCTTTCTTGAGTGTGGAGAACCTGATCAGCTACATGGGCTGGAAAAACAGGCCCCCTACATCTGCTGAACAGCACATGATAGGATTTAGCCAAGAGATGACTTAATTTCTGTGGAAATAGCCTGCTTTTTTCCAAAGTGGCTGAGCACCACGCACATCCTACTGAGATGAGGGGAGGGGGAAGATGCAGGCGCTCAGCCTTACTGAAGACCACTGTGAAGGGCTGTGCTCCTGGATGTGATGAGGAGATGGGAAAGGCTGTCAGGTCCTGCACATTCTTGCAGATGTGTTTTTTGTTCTTGTAAAATTCAACCATGGCTGAAAAGATTCAGCATAATCTTTTCTGATGCAGAGACAAAGTGGGGATACTTCAGCCTGAGCAGAGAATTGCTCAGAAATGCAGGAATAGGTGATAATGGGATTCAAAAAAACAGCATTGCAGCTTGAAATGAAACCATTGCTACCTGAGAGGTCTGTGTATTCTGATCAAGAGTGGGAGGCAAATTAGGCTGGCAATACCTCTGTCTAGTCACCCCACCTGCAGAGTTTCTGAGCATAGTATTTTCGAGCTTTCTCTATTAAACAGCTGAAGTTCAGCCCCTTCCACACTGCTAAAGCAATTTCTCTCTCTCTCATGTCCTTGATTAAGTGATGGCTACTGATAATGTTAGTCCTCCTCTGCCAGCTCCCCTTCATCTAAACCATCACTCTTAGTGAAGACTTCCAGTCCAGCTGGCTGACTTAACTGCCTTCAAAGCTTCTGTTTTTTCTGACTCCCTCTGTCTGGGAACGTAGAGGGGAAAGGAAGGCAGCTCTGCATGGAGGGCACCAACTGGGAAGGGACACAGACAGCCTGGGCTGCCAGGAGGTGGACGCCAGGAAGTGTTGGGAAACACCTCAATCCTTCTGCATGCTCACAGATGCTGGCATCAGACAGCCTTCCTGTCCCCCACCAATGGCACTGTCGCGAGTCTGCCGTTAGCTCAGTTAAAAATGAGTGACCTAGAGCTACCCTCTGCCCCCACACAAGTTAATTGCACCATTAAATGTCAAACGGCTTTTGTTACCACCCTCTTTCTGCCATTCGAGTGCTCAGTCTGAAAGTGTTTTTTGCCCACCTGCTACATAAATTCTCACCATTTTAATCTTCCACAATGATTTCCCGTTATCTCTTGCCTGACTTTTTTTGCCCTTGCCAGTGTCACGGTTGCAGCCCTGGAGGCTCCTCAGTCTCAGGCACATGTATTTCTGAGGTGTAATCTGTCTTGTTCAGTGTTCTCCTAAACCCTATTGACTTAGGGGTGGCACCTCTACACTGAATAGCAGAGCATTGCTCTGAATATGAAACATGCTGATAACATCGTTGACCAAATGCCAGCTGATTTAGTAAGCCTAGAATGGATAAGCCTTAGCTTGTTATTTGGTCATCTGGTATGAGCTTCTCCATTTTGCAACCCCAATGTGGGATAGGCATGGAAGAGAAGTGAGCATGGGGCTCTTCTTGAACTCCATCTGTCCGGCTTGTTGGGTAAGTCAAAGCACTCATGATACCACCCTGTGGGCAGTTTTATATTGATCTCAGTCCATGCAATCACCCTCCTCCATGCATATTCCCCAGTGATGTTCCCCCCTGCCTTGATGTCCTCTTGGTCACACTAGTGACCATGTAGCCACATGGGCACTGGCATGACCACAAGGGTATTAAGGCAGAGGGGAAAGTAAACAGGGAATATGCATGTGGGTAAAGAGGAGGAGGCAGGAATGTCCACCAGAGGGAAAGGATTGACTCAGTGGTGATCACAGAGCCACTTGAACATGCAGCTAATGGCATGTGAGTCCACATGTCTCCTTGGAAGTGACAAAACCCAAGGGGCCCTCATCCAGCCACCTCTACCTCTTGCCATATCATGGTTTTGGAGGTGGAGTAAAGATGTCCTGGGGGTTTAGTACAGGGGACAAGATGATTGTGAACATGGTTCTTCTGCCAGGTGGCTAAGATGGTTTTCCAGACACTTTGTGTGACATGAATGGGAGGTCTGGGCTTAGCCCAGGTTGTATGTGTGCGCTCAAGCTGCCCAGCACTTGGGAGTATTGATGTTTAGACATCAAAAGAAATGATGAACTGAATCCTGCTTTCTCCTTTTCATAGTATTGATCTTTAAATAGGAAAAGACAAAACCATAAACCGGAAACTCTATATCCATGGAAACATGGAGCTTAGTTCCTACAACTCAACAAGCACAACAGTAATTATTTTACAGTCATTTCGACAACTTCATAGCTTAAAGGTATTAAGAGACCCTCAGCTCCTCCTGTTGATTAATATCTGTCATTTGTGGTTAAATAAGGCTGTCAAAAGCATTTAACTGACTGAAATTTTATGTTCCCATTTAAAAAATAACAACTACCACATACTGCTGTATTAAGTAGTATTTGAGGTTTTGAAATTACATAGAAACATAGACAGACAGATATTTTGTCTCTTCACCCCCCTCATTATTTTTTTAAATTCAGATACAAACATGTTCTGTAGTGTTGTTATAACCCTGATAGCACCAGGTAGCTCTATTTCTTCTTTTCCTGGTTGTCAGGTGGGTCTTTCACTCAGTGGTGAAGGAAGCTTTTTGTAAATTTGAAACAAAAACACTGTTTCAGAACTGAGAAGGCAACAATAATACCTCTGGCAGGACAAATTTATGCAGAAAGAGTGCTTTTTTACTGCAGCATCAATACTGATGGAACTGGTTTCAGCAGAGAGCAGAATTGTTCCTATTAATGATAGCTTTTTTGCCTTATAGCTTCGAGGAACAAATGGGGACCATATAAACAGGACGGAGCTGGGGTAAGTGGTTCTCAAATCAATGTGATCACATCTTGGGTGACAGGAAGTTTCCTTTTTTAAATAAAAGGTGTTTTACTGTATTGGATCCCATGGTATTGTTTTCTTCATAAATATGCACTTATTAATACTGAGGAAGACTGTTTCACGTCCCGTGTGGAATAAACTAGCTTTAGATTTTAGAGTATTTTTCACTAGCTTTGTAATAAGTTGATGGCAGGCTAAAAACAGTGTTGGAAAACCCGTACTGAATCCTGGGGAGAAGGAATGAGAAGGTCTGATTTTCTTACCAGAGCCTGCAGGATGCTCCCTAAGTGTAACAAGTGGTACTGCAACTTGCAACACAAAGGGCTCATAAACAAGGGAACCTTTATTGCAGAAAAGTTTCCACTGCAGCGAGTTCTCAAATGGTCCATAAAAGGGCATAAACTGGCTCTTTCATTTCAGAAAAATAAAATGCCTTCCCACTTGATAGCACAAATAGTAGAACCCGAAGCCAGCTCTCGTTTAGGGTGTTTACAGGATTAGGCACACAGCAGAGCATGGGAGTGGAGTAGGGCAAGGGAGGAGCCCACACCTCCCCGGATTGTTGTGTCACGTACCTGGACCCAGAAGGTCCCTCCAGGACTTCTGTTAAAAAGAAGCAAACAAACAACACCTTAAGGGTTTAAAATGCATTGGCAACAGAGAAACACCAGGATATGTGCTGGTTTTGTTGCAGCCTGACAAAAAGAGAGAAGGCCTTTAATTTTAAGCATTCCAGGGCTTTTTTTTTTTTTTTTCCTTTTTTTTTTGGTTTAAAATGCATTGGCAACAGAGAAACACCAGGATATGTGCTGGTTTTGTTGCAGCCTGACAAAAAGAGAGAAGGCCTTTAATTTTAAGCATTCCAGTGTTTTTTTTTTTTTTTTTCCTTTTTTTTTTTCCTTTTTTTTTTTTTTTTCTTTCAGTTATTCACATGAGAAAATAACTAGGCATTCCAACGACATCATTTGGCAGAAATGAAATATAAGTAAGTGCTCCAATTTGAGTTTCAATAAATCAGTACTAGAATTGGCTCTGTCACTCTATAAACTCTTGGGCATTAGCTTTTATACCCTTTTGGAACTGGCTGGCTGCACTCTTAAGCACGCTGATCATGACGGAGTGATGGTTTCATCATGACATGCTGTACTCAAAAAAAACCCAAAAAACCAGGAGAACATTTGTATTGCCCCACCACCCCAAAGACAAGTAGGTTTTTAGCGATTTTGTTAGAGCCTAATGGAAATAGAATAGTTTGATTAACATTTCCAGGATTTCCTTTCTTTCCTTCCTTTCCTTCATTTTTTCTTTTTTTAATTATTTGGAAAAATGAAAAGGCAATATGATACCATACAGCAGCTACTGCTGTTAACATGATCTTTCTGTAATGGTGTGTGGAAAGAATGCACAACAAAGGAACTAGAAAAGCTTTGTAAATATACATTGCCAGTTTTGGCAGAGAATATACCTGTCTGATTATCTTTCTGCCACTGCTGTAAATGATATTGCCCTTTCACTGCACAGATGCAAGCCCTTCTGAATCCAATTAAAAGCTTCTCAGGTGTGCCCAAATTAGCAAATTTTGGATGCTGAGGTATCTGTGCAGTGGTGCAGCAGGTATTTCTGTCATAAAAGCTACAAAGACCTGGTAAAAGTGTGTGTACATTGCAGGGACTCTGTGTTTTTCCAGCACAGACGCTGTCAGAGGCTCTTGGTATCAGTGAATATGAAAAGCATTGTTGTTTCTCTAAATGTTATGGCAAAAGCATGAATGGAATTGCAGCATTTCTAAATATTTTGCCTAATTAGTCTGTTGGGAAGAATTTGAACTCCACTTGTCCTGGACATGAATGCGAAGTATTGACTAAACCTGAAATGCTCTTGCTGGCCATTGGGAAGGCCCAGGGTCAGTGTCACCAGACAGCTGCAAATCCCAAAGGACAGTTTTCATGAAACCCTCCTTCCTAGCCTTTGTATCTTTGAGGTTTTTTTGACTCTGCACCAGAATTATCTCAGATTACAAGGCCAGGTCTTCCTCCCTTGGCACGTGTTAAAAACAAAGCTGAAGGCACACCATTTAAATAGACAGTAACCCAGGAAAGGATTATATCCCTATAAAACAGCTATGCCCACTTAGGCCTAGCCCCAGCAGCTGTTCTCCCCTCTGCATCTATCAGAGGGGTACCATCTGATACATTATTCCACATCTTACTCAAAACCAAAGCTTATTTTCTGTGGTAGGAAATGTAGCTGCTTTCTGATGGGAGAGAAGAGCTGGAGCAAAGGATTCTGCTTGCTGTACCATAGCCATTACTGGCAGGGCTGGGAAAAGGGGAGCCATGACAGATCAAAGGGTTTTATCATTGTGAGACAGGTTTAAAAAGAAAAGAGAAGTTCCTTAAATGCTCTGTCTGCCTTTAGTCCACTGCTACAGCTACCAAAGCAGCCATGATAACAGTAAGTGGTGGTGGTTAGGTTTGCCAAGAGAGACGTGGCCCTCTTCACAGTGAGGTCTCCCTGGGATCTTCCAGTTCTTGGTAAACTCTGAAGGGTGACATGAGACCTCCTTGCTGCCTTCCTGCCAACACTCTGTGGAACACAAGTGCACTTGGTCGTGTTTGAGCAGGTTCCTCTACCTATTCAATGTAAATCTCACTTAGACAAATCCGGCATCCAGTTGATAGGGCACATCCTTCCCATATGCTTCATCATATCATATCATATCTGCAAGAACTGGGAGCCAACAAAGGAGAGAAGCAGAATGATGGGGGAGCTCAGAGGTAGGGCAAGGACATGGCGACAACATTAGACACTGTTGAAATGGAGGCAGATCAGTTTGGCCTCCTTACGTGGGCAGATGAAAGACCTCCTGTTGCCAGCTTCTCTTCCATTAGGAGAGGCACTTACCCTTCTTTCCAGAATTGTCCTGGTCAATAGGGAGGATCTTCTGCCATGTGTGATACTCAGAGAGTCCTGGATGCCAAAAGCTTTTCCAAGTGCCTCTTTCTGAATGACACTTTGCTTGTCCCTTAGGCATCTGCCTGTTACAGAACACCTGAATTGTGGTTACTTGGAGATGAATCTCATTCTCTCAGCTTGGACAGCTGACATTGGCACTGATCCCTTTCAGACTGGGGAAGGCCCAGGAAAAAGAAATCCCATCAGTTCTTGTCCATGGCTAAGCCATGTTTCACCTGTGCAAGTGAAAAACACATGTTGTTGTGTGCAGTGTGCACTGCACCCAACTGCAGTGAACACGGGCTAACCTGCCGGCATCTGGTGGATGAATTAACAATCTCCTCATAAATTCTGTTCCCACCAGGTTCACTTCTGCCTCTCACTGCTCTTCCCCTCCTCCTTTTGCTCTGGGCCACACTTCTTGTATCTTCTCTATTTCAACCAACCCTTTACCTGGCTGAGGAACAGAAAGCCCCAGGTTCCCCCCTCCTGCTTTCACACTTTCACCTTGTACCTCACCCTGCTTCTGCAGAAACTGCTCCCCATCTCCTGCAGCAGGATCTCAATCTCGCTCCCTGCCAGCCTTTATGCTGAGTGGTGGAGATGTGCTCCTGCTTTTCCAGGCTGAGGGTCTTAGTGACTGGTGCCAGAGGCAGGAGGTGTGAGCAGGACCTGCTGCTGGCTGGCTGTCCCAGTGGAGAGGCTGGGACAAAGCAGTGCTACCTCACTGACAGTGCAGAGCACGATTACCAGGAAATTGCTGGTTCAATATGCACAGGAAGCAAAATGGTCTCGCTGAGTTCACAGGTAGTTTTACCACTTACTGTGGGGAAGCTAGATTATTATCTGCTCACATTTTCACACCACACCATGAATGGGCTTGCAGGGCAGTGACAATTCTTCCGAGTAACTTTTTTATGGTTCTCTGAAAACACATGTGTTGAAGTCTTAGCTCTACAGAAAGCACACCTGGCATTGAGGTGGCACCTAGAGTCACTTTAAACAGTAGCAAGTGACTTCCCAGGCATGTTCATGAGTCCCCTGGTTCCTGTGCCTTCAGAGAGCTGACCTCCTATAATCCATGCTGGATGTATTAAGAATCATGTATCCTGTGAAGATGGATTTGTTACACTCTAAGTAAAAACCTAGGAAATGAGCATGTTGAAAAATTCAGAAAAATGAGCGTGAGGAATCAAAATGAGCAAGGACCTAAAATTGGTAAAAATGCCTGCTTAAGGGAGAAACAGCCAAGAATCCTGTATTAGTGAAGCTTGTTAAATTAGCAACCTGTTGTGTCTGATGTTGTAAGGCTATTAGCAGGTTCCCACTTCACTGTGGTGCACTGGGTTTGTTAATGCAAGCTTCAGTCCTCTGACTACTTTTCCAAGCAATTTTAATGTGTGAATTTCTTCTTTATTTCACTGTGGCCATGGTTAATTTTCTGCAAAGAGAATAGAGGGTACTGCCAGCTAAGTTGTTCAGTATTTAAAAAGCATCTTTTAGTCATAGCCATAATGTAATGTTAGAAGTAAAATGTCAGTGAATTTTTATGCTTAAAGTAGGAAATAATGAAACCTTAGGTGCCTCAGTAAGGTTATGCTCACCAAATGCAGACACTTGAGGAGACTTTTTGCCTTCAGAGCCCCTTTTAGAGTCAAGTAAACCACTGATTGGTCTCATTTCTACATGCAGCCCAGAGCTGTGATAAATTATTCTTTGGCTGCATTCTCTTGTGCCTGAAGGCTTCTACCTAGGAGCTGAAATATCTTCTTTTATTTCAGGAAGTTGTCTAGATAGGGTTACAGCAAATGGCCCATGGCAATCCTTAATGCTACTCTTTCACACAGTTCAGAACATTAGGTTAAAGGGAGGACAAATACCATACCTGCTCATGTAATGGATATGTTCCTTCTTTCACTTCCCAAGATTCTATCCGTGAAAGTGAGGATATGGCCATGATGCACATCTTTTCTCCAGCTGCTGGTAACCTTGCTCATGATCAGGTAGCACATGTGTGTGTTACCCTGTCAGGTCTGAATGCGAGTCTTGTCCTTCAGAACAGGACTTGAAAGTGAAGCACCCTCTCCTACTGTTTCTCAGACTTCCCAAGTATGCACTGACTTTGGGCCACGTTTTCAAGGGTGCACTGTAGTTTAGGATACCTCATTTCTGAGCTATCAAATCAAGATACCTGGGATTTTATTTTTGGACCAAAGCAGTCCTCAGAGTGCCACCTGCAACTGGTGGCTGTGCTGGTTTGGTTCCAGTAGCTGGGGAGGGGCTCCAGGAATGTCTCCTCAAGAAGCTTCTAAAAGCTTCCCGGGCTGAGGTGGCCAAGGCCCAGCCAATAGAGACAATATATGTGCCTCTGTGATTAACATACAAACGATCTGATGTGAAGACCTGAGAGAGGGAGGGCAAAGCAGAAGAGCTGAGCTGGAGAGTAGTGGAGCAGAGCATGTGCTGGACTGGAAATCCTGAGGTTGGTGAGGAAGGAGAGGAAGGAGGTGCCAGAGCAGAAGTTCCCCTGCTTCCCACGGTGAGATGGCAGGCTGCTCCCTTGTACCCCATACAGGAGAAGCATGGCAGAGCATCCCCTGAAGGCACCAGGGGGGGTGAATGTGGACTTGCAGCCTGTGGACTTGGATCATGCAGCTGTGCAGGATCCCCCAGGTGAGGTGACTGTTCCCAAAGCAGCCTGGGACTCTGTGGGAAGCCCATGCTAGAGCAGCTTGCTCCTGAGGGACTGCACCTCGTGGCAAGAACTCATGTCAGAAGGACTCTGTCTCATGGGAGGGACCTTGTGGGGAAGTTGGGGAGGACTGTAAGAAATCCTCCCTGAGGAGGAAGGAGTGGCAGGAAAAAACATGCTGTGAACTCACTCTAAACCCCATTCCCTGTCCCACTGTGCCACTGGGGGGAAGGAGGTAGAGAAACCGAGCCCAGGACGAAGGGAGGGGTGGGGGTAACATGTGTAAGCACTATTCTTTGTGTTGTCTGTGTCCAGTATGCATTTGATTAATGTTAAATTAAATTATTATTTTTCCCCAAGTTGAGTCTGTTTCACCCGTGACCTTAATTGGTGAAGAACCCTCCCTTCCCTTGTCTCGACCCACGAGCTTCTAGTTGGCCTTTGTCCTCCCCACAGTGTGTGTGTGTGGGTGAATGTGGCTGGTTCTTTGTTGTTGGGTAAGGCCCAAACCACAAGAGTGGCTGACCAGAAGAAATTCAGGCTTGAATGAACCCTGCTTGAAGGCACTCAGAACTGGTGCTTCTTACGAAAATGTGGCTTCCACCTCACTTTTCTTCCTGGAAATTACTGCAAATATTAACATCCCTCATCAGGAGATAATCTGGTTGATAGTCTCTCTAGTCTATTTTGGCTGTTTTCTGTTTGATATCTAAAGTGACCGAAAGTGTCAAACTTTAGCAAATTTAAATTAAGCACCAGCTGCATTTTCTTAAGTGGTAACATAACCTGTTTGTTAAGTTAAAAGGGACTCTTTCGACTCTGCGGGTGTGTACATGAGTTACTGAGCTCATGACTAGAAGTAGGGAATAGGAAACACTAACAGGTAATCTGGGAAGGCATTGATTTGTCTTCATTTGTAAAACTGACTGTTTAACAAATCTTTTATAACAGTGATTTCTGGGATCCAGTCCATCTGAGATGAATAACTTATATAACATTGGGGTCTAAATTAAGAGCTGGATTCTGCCTTTGGCTGCCCCTCTAAGAAAGAGAGCAGAGAAGCACAGATGGTAGAAAAGCTCAGTATAAAGTAGTGACCTTACATGCAGTATGGACTGCCCAGCCAACAAATCTGTTCTCTGCCCTAGAAGATATTGCTCATATAGCAGACTGTGCACTGAGGTAGCTCTTAGTAGATAGAAAATAGCTCACGGGCTATTGCTTGTGTTAGCATATGCATGTGTTGTCCTCAGCAGCAAAAGCAGCTGCTGATACAATGTGCAATCAGTTGGTGCTGGAAAGAGAAGCAAGGAGCATCCCACGGCACCAGGCTGCCTGGTACAAACTGGTCTTCAATGACTGTGCTCTTTATGAACTGGGTTTCCCAGGGTCTCTGTTCTTTGCTGACTGGGGCAGGATGATCCCTAACAAATGTCACTTCAATGACAATTGTTTTCAATATTTTTTGTGCAGGATAGGGCTCATCTTATTGTTACTGCTTGGGTTTCATTTTGAAGACTAGGGAGCGAGTGTACCTCCAGCAGGGAGAAGGCCTTCCAGTCCAAACAGGGTGCCCTTGCATAGTAGGTTTTCATCAAATGGGGAATAAAAACAAAGGGAAGGAATATGTGACCTTCCAACCTTAAGCTCTGCATGCCATGTGGCTGGTGGGAGGCATTAGCAAGGCTCCACTGTTCATTGTTGTGGGTGTCTTTATGAACACTAAGTGACAGAGCCAGCGGGCTAGCAGTAAATACAGATAAGCACCAAAATCCACATTAACACTTCTCCACTCCACTGACAACAGAAAGATATTGGAAGTGTTACTGTTTTTCTAAAGTTTTGTGTTGAATTTGGTCTGTGAACCAGAAGTATTTGGGGCCATGGTGACATAATATATCCCATCAAGTAAGCAGTATTTGCAGGGGACTGTGTACAAACCAGCTATATATGTGCTCTAGCCCTACTTAAAATAAACCTACACATACTATCACTTTCTTATTCTGGGAACCATCTAAAGGGAATGAGGGCTGCAGCAGCTACCTATTAGTATATACTGCACACAAGCTGATTACTCCCACTTTTGTCACGGTCATTTCTACTCAGCTGTTGCCAGTGTTGTGGAGAGGCACAGCTCCTGATATTTTGGAGACTGCAGGAACAGGGCAGTCAATGTTTGCTTTGCACCCTCACTGTTGTCAACAGGTGATGGGTTTCCAGCTGCCTGTGTGTATGTAGAAGCAATATGTGTGCACACAGGCAACCTGGTCAAAATTCCTTGCTGCTGTGGAAAGAGAAGGGTATATTTCTAGACCGAGGGGCATCTGACTCTTGATCCAAGCTTCACTGAAGTCAGTGGGAATCTCTCTGATGGAGTGACAGTCGTAGTGTTACAACCCCACAGATGGCAAAGCCACACTAGAAAATATGCATCATGCTCACTCAGCAAAGACTGCAAACCCTCATACCTACCTCCCCTCTCCCAGTTCCCAGATTCTTTTCCACACAAGTGTGCTGGATGAGCTGGTAGAGATAAAAAAAATAATATATTTTGGGATAATGATGCTGAGTCATT
Organism: Chaetura pelagica; assembly: GCF_000747805.2. Taxonomy (NCBI): domain Eukaryota; kingdom Metazoa; phylum Chordata; class Aves; order Apodiformes; family Apodidae; genus Chaetura; species Chaetura pelagica. Next base: position 604,090 of record NW_009954507.1, on the reverse strand, counting down.
AACCATGTGATGGAAACAATTCATTCAGTTATCACCAGCCAGCTCTACCTCCAGCCTCCCAATAGCTGGGGGCTGCTAAAGTGCTATCCCTCCTCCTCCGAGCCTTTTGTGTTACAAGTCCCTCTGTCTCTGAACGGAGCGGCCACTCTGGCATATGACTCATACCCTGGGCACTGCAATAGCCACCATAATACTTTCTTCTCAGAACCTTTCATATCTAACACAGTTGGAAAAGTCTGAAATAGGAAGAGGGGGGAAAGATTAGCTACCAATTTCTTCTCTTCGATATATTTAAATTAGTATCTGAAAACTAACTTTAAAAAGTACAATTGTTGTCCCAGTTTTCACATCTATTTCTGTGTCTGCACCATCCTGGATATACATACATACTGTATATGCATACATACTGTAGATGGTAGTTTGCATATAGAAAAGCTAGATGTGCAGTTTAGGAGGTGTGGGAAAAGCTTTTCTATATGCAAACCAACATCTAGATTTTGAAAATGTGGCATTAAGTGGTAATTTATCGCAGATTTTTTGCCTTCCTTCCAAAAGACTGTATGTATATGATTTAAATACTGTGTGAGCTGCTAGTTGAATAGGTTCTTCTGATTCTTCAGTAATTTATATTTACTTTCATCTAACAATGGAAATTGCTTACAGTGCACAACTTTCAGTCTACTATAGATTAAAATGCATTTTGGAAACCTTCCCAGATTCCTGGCACATTTATTGCAACAACTCAAAAATATAGAGCATTTGGGATCTTTAATCGTCACATTCCTGCAAAAAGAGAAATTGCATAATCCGTCTCTGAAGGACAAATCCTTATGAAAATACTGTGACTATATACTGATAGTAGGCTTTCTTCCTATTAAAGCTCTCATCCATCCATATTCAGTGAGGAAAAGCCTCTCATTTTCTCATATGGTAATATATGTTTGTTTGTTGACAAGTGCCCAAGAAAACTCAGCAGCTTGTTTCTGCAGGTCCACTCTCCCCCTCCACCCCCCCTGTTTCCTCAGCACAGCTGGCTGCCTGTGCTGGCACAGCTTGTGGGTGGGCAATGATAGGATCAAAGCACTGCCTGTTGGAATTGTGTTCCACCTGGGAGACAGGGGAAGGCCAAGGGATGGAGAGGCAGCCAGAAAGGCAGGGTTAAAGTATGGTGCACTTGCTTCCTACTCTTCCCTATGTGGTGTACTTATCATGGCCCTGTAAGGAGCAATCTATCTCTGGCAGAGGTCTTACGGGTCATTTCCATCCCTGTCTTCTTAAGTGCTAAAGTTGATGGCATTTTATTACTTCTTTTCCACTTCACCTCTAATAACTTGGCCTCAGTACATTGCAGCTGCAGATAAAATATATACATGAAGGAAAATTCCACTGAACGTATTGTTTTTCCCTTTCTGCTTGTTTCTGAACACCACTCTCCAAGGATGCAATGCCAAGTTACATATTATATATTAGTCCTCCTTCTTCTGTTCCTGGGTCCCATACAGAAACCTGTTTGTCATCTGTAAGGGCAGCTGAAGAGCAAGAAACAAATGGATCATTCTTTCATGCGTAGTTCAGATAGCAAAACAGCTGAGCTGGGCTTTTGACAAAGACCTAGTATTAGAAAGCATACAATTTTCTGGAAAGGTATTTTGTTCAGTGATCATCTATCTAAGGAGTGATCTTTGGATGTGACACAACATGAAAAAGTCTAGCTATTACTTGGATTTTTTCAGGATACAGACATTGTGTATTGCCTGCCAAATCTGAGAAGCGAAAGAGAATCTGTTGAAACTGCAACACCCTATTATGCATAATAAGCAGTAGTTGTTGGTGGCATTAAGGAAAAAACTGGGATTGAACCTACTAGAACTTCAATAGTTCAGTTCAAGACCTTGACAGTAATTTGCTGTGTGATATCTATATTTATATTTCACCCATAGATATTGCTAGATTGTTGCAATTCTTGTCAAATGAAAGGATAGGTATAAATAATCTACAAAAAAGTCAGATATAGGACCATGGTTTATATGATATGGGATGATTTCATGATTGTTATTTCTTTGTTTTGGTGGAACTACATAGTGGTAAAGGCCTTTTTTTTTTTTTTTTGAAAGGTAGGAAAGAAAGCAAACATAAAACATTCCAGTTTCTTTGGCATTTTCATACTGATAATGTGCTTGTTCAGCTTCAGGACTTAAGAATGCTTAGAACTGAGGAAGCTAAGGTTAAAAAAAAACAAATTTTGCCTTACCACTCTGCTAAAGGACATTTGTTGTTTCCTATGTATTTCTAAGCGCAATTTTTACTGCTCTTTCCAATGTGGTTGTCTAAAACCACCACACATGCTACCCAGGGCAGAGTTGCTGTTTCTTACAGTTAATTGAACTTTTGATTCTATTTTTTTTGTTCCTTTCTTTACTGTTGTATTGTGCATTTGTGCCGGGGTTCTGCAGCCCATACTCACCTGCAGTAATGCTTGCATGAGTGTCCTGCTCGGATCTTTGCAGCGGGTGTAACACGGTTGCACAGCAAGGCACAGTGATGCTGGTATTGCAGTTCCAGAGCTTGTATTAACACTGCCACAAAAAATGTGATTACACCTTGCCTCTGCTGCTCTTTCTTCTCCACATACTCGTTCCTCCCCTCTCCGTTTGCCAACACCAGCATTTATTTGGCTGATTGGTGAGCCAAACCATGGATCTGAAAATCAAGCAAGCCCCACAACTCCTCCGTGAACATGTAGGCATGTGTATACACACATGTGTGCCTTTGGAGTTACTGTAGAAGCCCTACCACAGGCTGCAAACACAGGTCATCAAAGTGTAAATAGTCTGGGATTTGTCTTGTTTTCTTTTCACAGAGTGCCTGGCACACACAAAGCACTAGACAAATAACCGCATTGCCATGGAAATGATCATAGCCAGTAAAGATGACTGCTAGTATTTATACCTTCTGAAGTTGAAGGAACTACTGACAGATCATTGTACTGCTACCACAGGTAAGTGAAAATGTCATGTAATTTAATCATTGGCTACAGCTGAGGCTTTAGCCACTATCACACATATTCTATGAGCAGCAAAACGACAGGGGTGTTGTAGGGGGCTTTCTGTTGGCAGAGAAAATCCCTCGGAGGACTGCTGCCCAGAGCACCACCAGAGGTCTGTGACCACTGTAGAGAAGTTGTTCTCTCCACTGGTAACAATATCCGTGTTATCGTAGCGTGCTGTGGGAGCAGTGGGCAGCATGACTCTTTAGGGCACCCTTCCCTCTGTGGACAGAGGAGTGGATGGTTCAGCCTCAGTTGAAACTGCTGCCTAAATAGGTGAGCAAACAAAGGAAGGCAGGATGTGGTCTTACTGTTCTAATTTTACATCAGGGGATGTTGGCACAACGCAGAGCATGAATAGCTGATGGTGCCAATGGAAACATGCCAATATTGTCAGCTTCTTCATTGCCAATATTGGAGGGGAAGAGGCTGTAAAGCGCTGGCTATAATTATGTGCATTACTGCCCTATTAACAAGAGGTAAGTGTTTGGAACCTTCTATCTTATAATCTAGGTTTTCCATGACAACTTGGGAATGTGACACGTTGAAGAAGCGCCAGCTGAAAGAGGCGATCTTGAGAATTACTGATTGTATTGTATCCTCTGCACAATTTTGTGCAGGGAGGGCACTATGCAGACTCCACTGCTAAAAAACAAGGAAAGGAGTTGCTGTTATGTCCTGCGTTATTCTGCTGAGAAAGCACAAGTTGTTCTGCCTTGCAGACTTGTAATATCTTATTACACCATGCAGACAATTCCACATCCCATAAAGCAGTGATACAGTTCATTGTTTCACAGTGTCCAGTTTTTGTATCTAGTTTCACCAGTGGAAATGGGAATTGCTAGAGTAATTTTTTTTGTGTATCAGCATTCATAACATCTCTGCAAGGGGCTATTTGACTTCCTACTTTCCTGCAACTGTCATGTTTTGCTGGATCTTCCACATATTGTTTTTCACACACATTTGCTATAGAAATTGTTCTGTGACTCACATAATCCTAACTTCTGTACGTAGCTTCTCACATTTCGCTGATACAATATACAGTTCTGAAAGCAAAATTCTCTTCTGGTTCACCTCAGTGCAAGTCCC
>NW_009954507.1:596062-599905 GCF_000747805.2 Chaetura pelagica | reverse complement strand
ACTTAAGAGTTGCTGAAGGAAGCCCCAAAATCCTTATTTTAATGGGATGCACTGTTGAGGATCACTGTGGTGCCTTAGGAAGACAGTCCTATTTCATTCTCACTTATACACAATAACATGTCCCACACACCCACTATTGGGAGGGCTGTGTGCACTGCTGCCAGACACCAATCTTGCCCTAATTTGCTGTGCTTAGTAACTCAGGTTTGACATACACTCACTCCTACCAAGCTTGCTGTGCTGTTACATTGTGTGTTAAATTGCAGAACAGACTCAGCAAAGCTGCAAGTAGGAAGCAAATCCTGATTTTCTCGAAAGCTAAGTTAGAGATTTTGGACACAGACTGGTATCTAAGTGAAAGGATGCTGCAGACTGTTTTCATCTGTTGGCTGTATAATTTTTGACTCTTTTTTTGAAGTTGTGGTCTTGAGAGAGCTTTCTGAGTTTTTATTTAAAGTATGGAAGAAATAGTTGAACCTCCACTTTCACACCTTCAGATGTTTGTTCTTGCAGTGTTTTCTTCCAAGGATTTTGCTTTGTTACTTGACTGTGAATAAAAAAAAACGTGAACAAGCTGGAGCTTATTTTGCTCTAACAGAGGAGACAGAGCTGTTTACTGTGCTACATTGAGTTAAGTCTCTGAAAATACACTGAAGGCAATGGAATAGCTAAGATGCCATTAAAGGCGTAAAAACCCAACATGCATTATAACTGGAATTTATGCATATGCTATTAAAATACTCCTGGGCTGATGATCCTCCGAGCCCATGTTTTTTTCAGGTCTGGAAGTCAGAGCATGCTTCTTCTCTATGTGGAGGACCTTTGCTGCAAAAATAAGGGAGACAAAAATATGGAAGCCCTGATTCCTATTTCAGGCCTTTTTTTCACGGTAGAAAGCCATTTAAAAGTTCAAACATTTTGAAAGTTTCATGCTCACAAATGCAGATCTGGCCTGTAATTGTCACTAAGACAGACTTGTACTGTTCTGTCCATTCGCTGAGGAACTCGTAGTATATTACACTGAAGATTAACTACAAGCTTCAATCTATTGGGAGTCTTATTTCTTAAAGGTCATGAATGATCCTGGTCTATCACCAGATAGCATCCCCATAATTGGCACATTTTATTAGGCACCTACAACTGCAAGACCTTAGGACCAAACACCAGTTTTGTACCCAGAAATATCTTAATGTCATAGATGATCCTTCTTCTTGTGTGATTTGAGAAGTGCAGACAGATCAAGTTTAGACATGGACACAGCCCCACTCTCTGCTCTTGATTGTGCTATGTGAGATTATTCTAATGATGCAGAGGTAAGTAGCTGAGTCAAAATGTATGTTCACCAGGAGGAAGGGGAATGGTTTCTGAACTGAAGCTTGGAGAAGGCATTTCTTGCTGCTTGCAGAACCTGGAGTGATCCTTTCATGCTTCCTTGCTAAATGAAGGGACAGTGCTTTAAGCAGTGGCAGAAGCTGGCATGCTCAGTAGCCTCTCACAAAGTTTTTCCTGCCCCACCATGACTGTGTTAGTCCTGCCTGATTTCAGACTGAGCCGTTCAACAATTCCTTAGCCAGCTGCTAACCTTCTATACTCTGTCATTTTTCTGTGAGGCAATTGACAGCATTTGTTGAAAAGGGAAGATCCAAGTGATTCTCAGAGTAATTCCAGGGCTGTGTATATCTGGCTGTATATCAGGCTGTCTTACAACTTTTCCAAGACTTGTGTTTTTCTCTTTTGAAAAACAAAGGAAAACTCAGACAAAAATTTATGATTTTATTCCAGACCCCTAAATCTTCCAGATCTTGAGGGAGTTCAGACAAGTGTTCTGGCTTTTACTTTCAGTTTGGAAGTCTTGTTATTGTGTGGGGTTTTGAAGTGCTATCAAAAAGCTATTTTGCTACTGAATTCCTATCCACACTGAAATACACATTACCAGAAATTTCATCATACTTTTAGAAAAAAATATTATTAAATTGTTAAAACCTACACAATTCCCAGGCGATCTAATTTCCCAGGCGTATGACATCAGTAACATTAAATACCTGTAAGCAGCCTGACCTTTATAAAGGATTGTACATTTGCAAAATGTTAATTGTAGAAATTGAGTAACAACTACATTAGTCATCTGTAAAAACTGAACTTGGAGCTTCCAGTTGTAACAACTACTGCAGGCTGCATGTGCATGAGTAACTGTATTGTTTAGATTTACAATTCTTTAATTGAAATTACTCATGTTGCACTGAATGGCTTTCTTAATATAACATTGCTAAGACTGAATTCCTTTGTAGTATGACTCCAGTGAGCTCTCTTCATTGAAGTTAACACTGGGAAAAATAAGGGATCCTGTTTGTTATGGACAATTATAAATTGTTGCTCCATGACAAAGAAACGAAGACTGATAGCAAGTCCTTTTAACCCCATGACAATCTTTCTCTGGCTGGCAGCATGAGAGGGAAACAGAGAAGGTGCCTGAAGAATACTCTTTATGTCACGCCAAGGCAGAATTCCTTAATCTTGTGGAATGAATGATGTGGGATATGACATATAACACTTCTCAAAGTGGGAGTAAAGCATGTCACAGCTAGCTTGCTTGCCAGGCAGGCAGCTTGGGGAGGGGTAGATTTTCCTCTTCACCCACTAAACATACTTGGTATAAACTGATGGTTTCTCTCAAATTTTCCTCTCGATTCTCAAGGGATTCTCACCTGCCCTTTCCCTGAAAAAGTATAGTGAAAATTAGGTTTTAGCCTTAAATATTTATTATTTATTGAGTGTTTCTGGTATCTTCACAGAGACCTACAGATGCTTTTTTTTTTACATGGGGATTCCTCAGACAAAAAATGCTTGTAGATGTTCTGGATAACACTGGCACTAAACCTGAGGCTTTTGAAATATAAGACTTGCTCTGCAAGGTGGTATAGTTGGTCTGTGAATGCATAGTAAATTCAAAACATTCCTGTTTTATCAGAAGTCCTGCAAGGGTGATAATCAACCCTACAGTATATGCACAATAGCTCTTCTTGGAAGCATCAGCCTCACTCTGCATGAAGCTTAGAGGTGATCTGCAGCTGGGCAGTAGGTGAGTCAATGATAGTTGGATGTCTATCAGCCATGCTCCAAGTCACAACTCCAGTCAGACTGTCTGCCATCTGAAAATTCTGAAGAAAGATATGAAACCTACATTTTCTGCCCGGAACCAATTTATGAGTGGAAAAAGAATTAATATCCAGGGAAAGCCAGGTGTGTGGTAACCGGGCACAGAAGTTATTGTCTCCAGAAGAGAGGCAGAGATCAAGGCTGCCTGAAAATTCTTTGCTTGAATGAACTAGAGTTTGGGAAGATAATGATCTGAAGCCCTGATGCAGGGCTTCCCCTGGGAAGCAGGAGACAGGTGGGCTACACTGCAACAAAAGTGAATAGTATTTGTTTATTTTTTGCTTTTCTCATATATTGACAAGATTATGAGCATACATATACACAGCAGCACTATTAAAAACAATGCAATAGCCTGAGATTTGCATGTGTGATTTTAAAGGGTGATAGGATCAAACCTCTTGACTTCTCTAAATTAACCAGTGTTAGACATTCCTCTGAGAAAATGTAGTTTACACTACATTAGATTAAATAATTGGATCAGTTTATATTTCCTTGTTCATGTTACTCTATTCCCACAACACAATTTATTATCAGCAAATGCCTTCACAAAGAACATGGCAAACAGCTGTAAAGCTAGAAAGAGGCTTTATGCACGTTGGAGGCATGGTTTTAATTGCAAAGAATTACATGATCACTTTCATAGCACTAGAAAGAATCCTTAGCAATGTACACAGTCTGCAGTTATTG
>NW_009954507.1:587047-594806 GCF_000747805.2 Chaetura pelagica | reverse complement strand
AGGGCCCTGCACTTGGTCTTGTTGAATTTCATGCCATTGGCCTTGGCTCATCGACCCAGCCTGTCCAGGTCCCTCTGCAGCTTCTTCCCACCCTCTGGCAGATTGACACTCCCCCCCCAGCTTGGTGTCATCTGCTAATTTACTAAGGGTGCATGCAATCCCCACATTCAGGTCATCAATAAAGAGTTCTCTGAAAAGGAAACCTAACTGTTGAAACCAGCACTGTTGCAGTATGACAGCAGTACAAGAAGATGGATGGTACTGGAAAGACCTGGGTTTTACTCCCACTCATGTAATACATGTTTTGTGTTGCTTGATGAATGCTGTTTCCCCCTTTTTGTACCTTTGCTGATTCTCACACCATTTTCTTGGCTATTCAGATAAGCAGCAGGCCCCCATGACAAGGACAAGGACAAGGACTGTTGCCTCCCAAATGTTTGCAGAGCAATGCAACAAAAACAGTCTTTCAGGTCCGTGACAAAACCTTTCAGTCCTCTCATAAAAGAGAAATCCTAGTACTTGGTTGTCTCCCAGGTGATGGGATTTCAAGATCCTTTTGCCAGAAATGCACATGATGTAGCTAAGTTTATTCATTAATTTATTTTTCATTATTATTTTTTTGCATATTACCAATGAAGGCTTAATATCTGTTTTTCACCTGTAACAGGAAACTACTGCAGCAGTCATTTGGCCATTCTGGCACAACCTGTGCCTATGTACAATTGCAGAAGGTAGGAGGAGACCTCGAGAAATTATTTAGGGGTCAGAAACCTTTCAAAGTTTGCATATGAGATCTGATTTCTTTTTCCCTGTTTGAAGCTACATGCACTGGAAAGAACTACTGGGAGATGAGAGACACTTCATCCAATGACGACACTCTCATGATGCCATGACTCCAAGCTCGAGATACTACGTATGTCTTTCAAATATGTGTCTGCAAGTAATTATGTACACTTGCCTCACAAGCTATATTGCCCTTGGGTCTAGTACCCTTCTTCCCAAACACTCAACAGTATCTAAATGACTTCTTCTTTAGCTGTGTTTAAAACCACCAGCGCTAAAGACTCAATGAATTCCACTGACACCAAGGGTTTCTTAGCCTCCTAGCTAGGATTTTTTTCCTTATGCATAGCAGAAACTGTAACCCTAGATCTTATTTAAGCTCCTTGCTCCCCTCTAAGCACTGAGAATTGCCTACTGCCTTCCACTGAGCAGCTACCTTTTACATATTTGAAGACTGTTATCATGTTTCTTCTCATTCCTCTTTTCTCTAGACAACACAAACCCAGTTCTTTCAGATGTCCTCCAACATCAGTTTTTAAAGACTTTTGGTTTTTTTATTGCTCTCAGGACTTTCCCTAACTGCCCATTCCTCTCTTGAGTTCAGTGACCAAAGTGAATCAGTCCCCTTTCCAGTTTGACCCCTCACTAGTGCTGAATAGGATATTACACATATCTCACCTAGCCAATGTATAAAGTTCAGCACAATACTTGCTCTTCTACACCAGTATGACATTGTTCGTTCTCAGTCAGCCTGAGATCTTCCAAAATCCTGAACACATTTTTGTGCAGGTCTTTTGCCTTGATGGCTGCTCTCCGTTTGGCAGTTTATTTTTATCTAAATATAATAGTTTACACCTGTTCTTATTCCACCAAATCTTATTGTTTTCAGACTTTTTCTTTAATTGATGAAGATGTTAATCCTGCCAAGGTGCTTATAAAATTTCCTCTACAAATTTAGTAGCCATACTCGATATGCCATCTTCCAAAACACAATTAAAATAACGAGTGGTATGAGTCCCAGGAAGGACATTCGTGGAACTGCTTTCCATGATTCTTCCACTGCAACAATGAACCAATAGTAATTCCTCTTCTAGGTTTTTGGTGTTTTGTTTTTTTTTTCAAGCAGCTACAAGTCCACCTTACAATAGCTTCATTCTAGCTCATTTACGAGAAATCACAAGAGACTGTGTTGAAAGCCTTGTTCAAGTCAAGATATGTAATATCTATTGTCCATAAGACCTGCTACTTGTCAGAGAAGGAAATTAGCTTGGTTCAGCATGATTTGTTCCTGGCAAATCTTTCTTGGCCTCTACTTATCATTTCATATTTTTATTTTCCCGTACACAAAAGAAAACTTTGTTTCATAATTTGTTTCAATACATTCCCAGCAATTCAAGTTATGCTGTTTTCTCTGCCTATTTTCAAGCTGCTTTTCTTCTTTTTTAAAAACAGATACTGCAATCACCTGTCACTGGTCTTCCATTCCCCAGGTGCTGTGGGAAAGGATCCCTTATGGCTCTAGGATTGCTTTAGCCAGTTTCCCACATGTTCTCAGTTGGTTTCTGTCAGATCTGGTTGACTGGAAAACAACTGACTTACTGAAGCAGTCTAGTCTGTTCTTTCTGTTATTTAGTCTTAGACATGAATGGTTAGTCAACTGATCATAGTTAATTCTTTTTGCTGAGCAGTGAGGGGAAAAAGACATTAATCATTTTGGCTTTTTCTGTGTCACCTCTTCCTAGCCTCCCATTCTTGTTGAAGAGTAGATCATTTCTTGCCATTGTCTTGCTCTAACCTTTAAAGCACAGGATTACTTTCTTGTTACTTTCTTTTGCTAATTATATTGACTTTTTTTGCCTTGGATGTTCTGATTTTTTTCTTACAGGCTCCTTTTATGCTTTATTCTTGTCCTTATCTTGCTGGTCACATTGGAGGGCTAATGAGCCACTTAACTGAGGTTTAAACAAGTGGTTGCCTGTAAGCTGGGGCAAAGAAACCGATGGTGGGCAAGACATCTCCTGGGGTATCAGGTGGAACAAAAGAAAGATGCCCAGAAAGATGACTCTTCCTCCCCTTTCCATAAAAAAGAATCACCAGTCATAAGTGCATTTTCTTACCTCTTGGGTGCAATGGTTTTGGGATGGGCTTAGGTTGGTACTATTAGTAGTTTAAAGTTTTGTGGATTCTGGTTACTTGGTTTGAGAGAGTTAATATTGCAAGTGATTATTTCAAGAAGTTGATATATTCTTCATTCAGAGCATTTTATATGTGTAGCACAAATTGAATTCAGTTTTACCCGGGATCATTCGGCACTTCTGCAAATTAGACCACAAAATGTCAATTCATATACCAGGAAACTATGAGCATGAAATTCATGGCCACCTGCAAGAAGTGTGGTTTAACTGACTTATCCGGCATCACACAAAAATTTTGTGGCAAAGGAGGGATTGAATCAATTCCTAACACAGATCTCAGCTGTTTTAACCATCCTTTTTCATATGATCCTGTTCTGTCATTTACTGCACATCCTCCATTTGCTGAAACAAAAGTGGAAAACCTCCTGTGGACAGCACCCTTCTCCATAGCATTGTCCTGATGCAGCTCCAGACCAGCTCCACCCTGAAAAAGAAATTGTGGCAGAGATCCCAGGGAAAGAAAAGTATGCATTTAAACACTTTGCCTATGCAAAGGAGAAAAACAACACTCCTCATTATGTAGTATTGATTTTGCTACCTAGTCCTCATTTAGAGCAGATTTTACATGTGCAATTATCTAGCTTTTAAAAAAGAAAACAGTAAAAGAAAATTGGAAAAAAAAAAAAAAAGCAAAACCCCTTCCATCATTGCAGCATCGTGTTGTTGTAAATGTCATTAGGGCTAAAGCCTTTAGCTTTACCACAGAGCTCCCTGCCACGCTGAGCTAACAGGGGAACTGATAAGAGCAGTGGATTGTCATCTGTGCATGGACAGGAGGGATATTAGACAAATTTACTTTGCTGGGGGATTCGCAGGTATTAGCTGACAGAAGAGGACTGGTGGTGGGGGATGGGTGAGGGTGGGGAAAGCAGAGACCTGCGGTTTTATTAGAAGGTCTGAAATACATGATACTTCCTGTTCTGTTCTAGCACAGCCCACTCAGCTTCCTACTACCCCATTTTCCTCTGTCCTAATCTTCTTCAAGACTGCCCTTTCTCCATCCTAGGCTTTTTCTACCCATCATTACTTCTCCCTTTTGCTTTACCCTCGTTTTTACATCCTCTCATTAGATCCTAGTCCCAGTTTGAGAGGACCACATCTCAAATCTCCTCTACATTCCTTTCCAGTTGTCCCTGATCTGGTCTCTGGCCCACACTTGAACCTGACAGTCCCACTCTTCCTTCATTTCCCAGCTCTGTTTCCTTTCAATCCAAGGGCAACCCTGCCCACGTATCTAAGCGCCACATTTCTAGCCCAGATACTTCAGGAGCCCAAGTACAAGCTTACAACAGCCCCTGCTATTAATACTATCTCCTTCACTCCAGCTTTACTTGCTCATCTCCTTCCTTGGGACCAGGTGACTTCTGATATTTCACTGTTTAGACCTAGCTCGACCCATCACCTCTTCGGAGTATGTCTGGACCACGATCACTGCTAGGACTTGAGAGCCATGCAGGTATCCCCATGCAGGTATCCCCATGCAGGTATCCCCATGCAGGTATCCCCATGCAGGCTTTGTACTCCCTAGCTCACCTGCTGTTACCTCAAGTGCATAGTGCACAGCTACAAAAAAGGTGAGTAAATACTAGGGAGAAGAGGCATGTATCTGTATTCCTGTCTACGGTTTATAGACAAACACCTGTACGAGCAAACAGAACCACACTTGGCAGTGTAATTACTCTTTCAGGCAATTCCTGTTTTCTACTAACAGCTCTGGAAGCCTGTTCTGATCTGAAGTTCAAGACGGCCAACATCCTAGTCCTAAACCTGTGATAAATTTTGATTTTTGTTTGATATTGGGCAATGTATTAGAACTAGAAATTAAAGATTCTATTAAGAGGAGAGAATTGTTTTTTCTGTGGTGCACAGAGTACTGGTTGCAAAACCACGTAAACATCGTAAGAAACAGATCAGCAAAGTGCAATATAGTTGTATGTAGAGAGGCTATTGGTACTTTTTGGGTTTTAAAATAGCAGTATTTTTTCTTTTCTTTCCCATCTTAATTCTGCCATGCTGGACTAGCTGCTTTGTCAGGAGACTGTGAGATAGTACATGGCATTTTTTAAATCCCTAGAACATTTCCAACAGCTTTTTCACAGAATAGGTTCCGTATTTACATGTGCATATAGAATGCATGAGGACATACTTCTGTCTTGTGCTTTATTAGAAAGAGTGATGCTGTTCATTAGAGCTCCCGTGCCACTCTCTGGCACCAGAATGGATATGAAAGACACTAAGATGCAGAGAGGACCCTTTGCCTTTGTAGCACATCCAAACTCCAGCATGATAAAGTCATGACCCAAGCTTCTCAAAAGTAAAAAGTTTACATTTGTTACATAAAAAAAAATAATCACTATTAGGGGAGTTTACATTTCTTTGCTGAGTATTTAGGGCATGCTCACTACATGTTTTTCAGACCTTCTTCTATAACCATAAGCTTTTAAATATTACATGAGAGTTTCCTGCAGTCTTTGGATACTTCTGGTTAGAGCTTTGAAGAAAAAAACGAACTTGTGAGATTCAAGGTAGCCCATACCTGGTGGACACATTACATCAGTAGTGAGAAAGTCAGAGAACATGAGAAACTCTCATAAACATATGGGACGTAGCAGATTTATGCAGTACATGAGTACAGCTATATGCAGGCATGATGCATGAGACCCGATGCCCATACACGTGTCACGTTCACAGACAGACCACGGAATCATAGAATGGTTTGGGTTGGAAGGGACCTTAAAGATCATCTACTTCCAGCCCCCCTGCCATGGGCAGGGACACCTCCCACTAGACCAGGTTGCTCAGAGCCCCATCCAACCTGGCCTTGAACACTTCCAGGGAGGGGGCAGCCACAGCTTCCCTGGGCAACCTGTGCCAGTGTCTCACGACCCTCACAGTGAAGAATTTCCTCCTCATGCCTAAACTGCACTCACTGTATCTGTGTTGCTAATACACATGAGAGACTCTCGAGCATACAGATCTCATTCAGTGAATACAAACAGGAAGACCTGTCTGGGAGTCCTTCTTAGATCTCATGCACCAGTGTTTCTGCATGTGTGAGCAAATCCCAGGCACAGATGTAAGTAGACTCTGGCTCAGTCTTATGTTTGCAGGGTCTTGAGATGCAGCATTGAAGTATGGGTAGAGATGGAGTTCCCGAAAAAAGGGGGAGAGGATTTGTTGGCCACATGCAGATTTGCAGGGCTTGCATGTGAAATGTAGTTAGAAGTGAGCATGCATGGTGAATATAAATTTATATCCAACTGACAATCAAATATTGGCATTTGGAAGCAGCACTAGATATTTCAGTGCATAGACTTGGGGTTTTTGCATAAAGTTCTGCATGTGAGAAAGAAATACTTCAGGAACAGGGATTGAATGTGTTTTCTGTTTTCTGGCAGAGGAGTGTTTTAAACAGGTAGAGCAGCAGGGTGTAGGGGTTTCATGTTGTGGAAAGAGAACAGCGTGGTTTATGTGTGACTGTTCCACCGCTGGCAGGGTGCCCCGGGAGGGTGGAAATGGCTGTCCCATTGTGCAGGTATGACAGGGATGGCCAGGCATTCTTGCCTCCATTGGGCACCATCACTGACAAGCTATCTGGATTTCCTCTGGAACTGACCAGCCACCTGCTCTGAACAAGGAGGAAGCTCAGGCCAGACAACACCATACTTAAAAAAAACCCAACTAACAACCAAGCAAGCTAATCCAGGGAGGGCTGGTATGTGGTAAGCACCAAGAGGCAGTAAATTACACCTGTCAGCTGACAGGCAATTACCGCTTAAGCACAGGGGGTTTTGGAATAGTGTAAACACTTCCCCACCGGCAGTGCGTCCTGAGCAGCTGATAACTTGCAGCGCTAAACAAAACAGCTCAGAGTACCCACGCAGGCTTTGCTGTGCCTGTAGGGCACAGTAGGTGCGGGCAACGACCTAGAACTCACATCTGCTTCAGGTGAGGAAGGCCCATGTATCAGTACCGGTGATGCCCGGGCTGCAAGTCACGATGGAAAGTGCTGGGAAAAGTTTTAGGTTAGCAACACGGGCACCTGGGGTTTGTTTCACCAATTATGGTGTCGCTCCTGTGCCAGCAGAGCAAGAGCAAGTGACCCTGCTTGTTGGTGTGGAAGGGCACGGCTGGGGCTACCAGGCGAGATGCTGAGACCTCTCCTGATGGGGTGGGGCTGGTATTTGATTGATAGGCATTTCCCTAAAAGGTTTTTAATCTCAAAATCTGCCTGCTTTTCTGCTTCCCCTTGAGGAACGGCTTTGCTCTCTCACCCCCTGCCTCCGTATTTTGGAGCAGACAGGGCCAAGCAATGAGCGCTTCAAGATCCTGGGCAGAAACTCGACGCCAACTCTCTCTCCTCAAATCCAGCCAGCGGGTGTTCTGGGGTACGTGCGAGCGTTGAGGGCAAGGGGCGCTCATGGAGCGACGCTGCTTCTGCTGTGAAGAACCAGCGTCAAACCAAGCCTGTGTGTACCCGCAGGCTCCCCGCACGCCCCCCTGTTGCTGGGTGCAGGTGCCCGCAGCCTTCCCCAGCGGGACTGCAGTGTTGGACGTGCTGCCGACCGAGGGCATCTGTGCCGCTGACCTTGACGGGCGAGCACAACGCCGAGGGTGCGCGCCCAGCACCGCCTGCGGGGACACGCTTGCCCAGAAGCTCCTTGGCAGGGCAGGGCAGGCAGGGCAGGGCAGGGCAGGGAAGGGCAGGGCAGGGCGGGCTCTTTCAGGGGGGAAGGGGCTCCCCTGCAGCTGAGGGTTGGGGAGCATCTTCCTGGGGCGAG
>NW_009954507.1:578916-584391 GCF_000747805.2 Chaetura pelagica | reverse complement strand
TTCTCTTTCTCGCCCCCCCCCCCCCCCGCCGTTGGTAACACCGGTTGAGCGGTGCTGATAGGGCTCCCCGTATCGCCCCCGGGAAGGGTTGCTGGCCGTTGCCACCGCTTTTCTTGGTGGCACGATGATAAGCCGTGGTGTGAGCGAGTGGGGCTGCATGATGCTCTGTCTTACAAGAGCTGAATCGGTGTGTGTGTGTGTGTGTGTGTGTGTGTGGGGGGGTGTACTTGTGCATCATCATCAGAATAAAAACAACCTCTCCTGTGCAGATGGGACCCTGTGTTTGGAAAACAATAGCTGATACTGGCCCTTCTCTAGTACCTTCTGTAGCCTTTGTTTATCTGCTACCTCGCAGCTTCATGTGCAGTGCTGGTGGTGGAACGTAGCAGTGCTTCTGCGAGGCTGTTACCCTTCCCATCTGACCCAGCGTGGACATGGTTGCTCTTGCATTTAACCTTCATTTAAATTGTAATGTGTGTTTGTCACAGAACAGCAGTAAGCTAAATAGCATTGCTGTGTTTCTTTTGTAGTTCCGGGAGCTTGTCTTCGTGTATTACATGTACGACATATACTAGTACATTTCCATTCATTTTACATGTACCATCCACATGTCTCAGGGTTGGTTTTTTTTGTTGTTTTTTTTTCAACTTGGTTTAACTGCAGAAGCTGTAGTAGGCTTCTCAGGTGAGTCCTCTAGTGGAGAAATACAGCAACAGGGAAAAAATCTGGTGACACTGCTGCACCACCTCACTGAGCAGCATTCGCTGTGACAAAACAAGCTGCTTTTGGACTTGGGTTGTAAACGTGATTTTTAATGTTGTTAATTTTTTTTTCGCACCCCTTTCCATCAGTGTATGAGCCATAGGTAAGGTGACGAGATGCTTTTTGTGTGTGTGCTGTTAATGTGGGAGATGCATTATGCTGTCAGACACCGTAAATGCAGAGCAGGACAGAAAGCGTAGCAAATCGGACATAATACTGGGGCATGAATAAACCGACTACTCTGAAAGGATGCCATGAAGTGCTTGTCTGTTGGAAAGGATCTTTGGTTCCTGGGATCTGAGCACAGGTATGCAGGGATATGCTTTTAACTGTAAGGTGCTTCTAATGAGCATCGATGCATTCAGGATTTAACATCTACAGCTTTTTCCTCTTTGAAGTTTGACTCTCTGGTATATTCTTTCCTGATGGATATATCTTAGTGTTTTTTTTAGCTCTATGAGTCTTTTAAAACACGTAAGTTTTGGTTCAAGTGTACTGCTGTTTTTAAACTACCCTTGTTTAGAGTCTAAAATGTAGAGTCTGTCTCCAGATGCTGTGTTTTTCTGTTGATGTTGACAGGACACCACATCTAGGTGTATTTTTTGTTACACTATCTTGCAACTGCTGTCTCTCTTGTGTCATGAGAACACTGCGAAAAAACCCCACAAACCTGTGTAGCAGTTAGATGCTACGTGGTGCTGCTGAATCCTTGCAAAAGGGTTGTCTCTAATGACCCCCATTGCAGTGCCTAATACTGATCGTAATGCTCACTTAAATTAGTCAAAACTTGGGATATAGGGCTAATAACAGTCTGAAATCATGGAGTGACTACTTCGCTCCTTCCTGTAGAAGTTGGAGAGATGATGTACCGTCCTGAATAAACTGCATAGCTTTTTAACACCAGTGCTTCCTGATGAAGCTACGCGGGGCAGGTATTCACTGTCCCTCTGTGCTGTGGCTGTGTGCTCCAGTGCTGACTTTAGTCTGAGGCTCAAGCAAGTGCTGACTCTTCTCTTGGTGGTGGTGAAGGTATCCTTCCTCATCTCTGACAGCTCCCCTGCCTTGCAATAATAATATTATTAATAATAATATTAATAAGTAAGCCCCTGCCACCTGGCTTTCTTTCACTTCTAGGGCTGCTGTTAAGTCTTGTGAGCTCCCTGGCAGCTTGAGCACAAAACCTCAGAGCAACAGTCTGGTAGACTTTCACAGCTCTCTTCAGAGGAAAAGTTTGTGATCCTGTGGGGTTTCCCCCACCTGCAGTTGTTTTAAATACTCACCTGGGCATTTTCACTGATACAGGCAGAATAAATTCCTCAAATTAATTTTTGTTGCTTTAAACTCTTGGTCCCTAATACGGGTTCTGTTCAAGTCAAGGGATTCCTCCTCGTTGTCTTCTTGCATGTGGGTTCTGTTGTGAACCATGGAGTCTGTTGTGCTGCTGGCCCCCTCCCTACTCGGCCAGCCTTGATGTGGTTACAGGGTGAGTATGATGCTAGAGTCCTGCCTGGTGCTTCCATGTCCACTTGTTTCTTGGCAGACTTCTTCAGAGCCCCTTCAGGCTTTCCTTTTGCATCTTAAAAACGCAACACCCCAAGAGCTGGGAGGAGGGAGGGCAAGGGGAAAGCTTTTACTTTCAAGCTTTGTCATCAGGTGTCTGCATGTACTTTTTGCAAAAGCTCATGACTTTATTCCAAAGTCAAAGCTGATCAGCCATTCTCTGTCCTGTTTTTTAGGTAGTGTATGATCAGGTAATTGACTCGCACTAGAAATGGTGCGTTGCTAAATTGCCTGCAGACAGTCCTTGAGCAGCAGAGACCCTAGTCAGTGACTCTTAGGAAGGCAATCTAAGACCCTGAAAGCACCCTCAAAATAAAGAAATAAAATCTGATTTATCTGTGGTATCTGTCTGTTTGAAGAGTGGTTGCTTGAGAGACTTGATCTGTGTTACTCTGTGTTGGAGCATATGGAGGGGATGCTTTGGGAAAAGGAAGGTATGAGGCCAGTGGAACACGGAGTGGAAATAGTGAACTTTGCCCACGTGTGTGGCTTTCAGTGCTACAGTGAGCTTGGGGAGTTTGATGACAGACTTGTTATCTGTGGTGTATGGATGTATGTAGACAACGCTTGCCTACTGTGAAGAGCCTGAGTCAGTGACCACGGTTGTGGTGAAGGTGCAAAGTGAAGACTCAGCATTCATGTGCTGAACTTTACTATGCATAGCAAAAGGTGACTTTCTTACTGTTAATAACTTTCTCCCAGGAGAGTAAGCTTTGGCTTTCAGCAGGGAGATGATGGCAGGTCAGGACCTTCAGCAGAAAAGGGTAGTGACCCACTAGTGAACGAGCAGGAGCTGTTGGTTGCTGGAGAAAGGAGTGCCCTTCAGGGAGGCTTCCTCTTCCTACCCTTCTCCTAGTCCTATTGAAACTCCCTTGCGAGCCTGGGGAAGGAAGTGGGGGGGGGAAAGGGAAGGAAGAGCTGGAAATGGCTTCCTATTGCTCTGATGCTGTTTTGCAGACTGACCACGGGGCGGCAGTGTGAGACACCCTCCAAGGAAAACTGGCAGCCTTGGGAGCCTAGGACAGAGTGAGAAGGTGGCGGTATTCCCATGCTGGCCTTGCTGCTGCTCGACTCTTGCGAGCTGGGACGCCCGTCTTCAACAAAACAACTTTGTAACTGGAGCTGAAGTGAACGGACAGTTTGAGGATACTTGATATTCCTAGAGTATTTTGCTCAAAAATGAGAAAGCATGTCAGTATTTCAAAAGCAGCATACTCTTCTCCCCCACTTCACCTGTAACAAATAACAAGTACATAGTGTGTGTCATAGTCAAAACACTAATTACCTTGTTTCAGCAAATCCCTGGACTAGGGGACCCATTCACCCACCTCTGTAATACTGCAGTGAGTCTGGGCTCTCAGCTGACTGCCATGTTTACACAAGGTAACTTGTCCTCAGCATCTGTTGCCTTTGGAATTGGTTGTTTAAAAAATTCCCTACCTGCTGTGGAGATCATTAGCTATTTTAGGAGAGCCAAAGTAATGGGCAGTAGTTTTGCTTGACATCTTGACTATTACACGTAATTGCTGTGTAGGCAGCTGCTGCAGTTGAGCTTTTGATGTCTTAGTTGCTAGGAAGAAAGGAGAGAGAATGAAGAGGGCAGTAAGCAGGCAGACACAAGTTTTGTTTTTTTCCCTTTCTGGTGAAGCTGCCTGTTCCTACGCTTAAATTGTACATCTTCCCTGTCCCTCTCCCCTACTTAGCAGGTTAAAATTACATACAAATTTTAATCTGTTTCCTTTAACTATTTCAGTAGGCTGAAACAAGCTCCTCTTAGCAATATCGTGCTTAGCAGGGAAGGACCCTTGTGTTGTGGGTGGTGCTGGAAGACCAAAGAAGTGGAACTAAAAGGCAAGATTGGAAAACCACAAGATGTAGCATTGACTCTCCTGCAGGACTCAGCTTTTTGTTTTCTGCCTTAAGCATTTTTATAAGAATAAATGGATTTTGAAGTGTGTTATACAGGCAGCATTTGAGAACGATACCATCTTGGCTGACTTTTGCCACTTTTAAGTCTTAAGACTTGAGAGTCTCTTCTAAGTTTCTGCCAAGTGTGGGATATGTGCCTGGCTTGGGTATGTGGGGAGCCAGGGGATTATTCTCTTTTACAAAATAGCTTAAGCCTTTTCATAGCAAGTAGTCGTTAGCTAGGTGAATGTGGCAAAATTGTCCAAAGCCAGTACTAAGTTGAAGGCTAGAATAAGGAGCTTGAAAGTCTCGTGGTTTAACTAGGCTTTTGCAGTGTATTGAGTGACGTGCTTGAGCGAGTGTATGTAATGGGAAGCCCCGGTTAACTCTGCAACTCTTGTTCCCTAAGCTGTAGAGGTGCAAGCCTGAGTGCTGAGGCCCTTGTGTCCATGCTGGGACTGGGAGACTTCGGTGGGATTTGGCAAGCCCCTCCTCAGTGGGCAGGAGTGGTGTCTTAACCTTCAGATACCGCTTCTCTTTGCCCCTGCTACCTACCTAGCAATGTGCTTTTCTGTCTTGGCTATGTATATTTCATGATATTTTTCACTGTGTGTATATATACATGTGGATACGTCATGTATCTGAAGAGGGAGATACTTGTAATATTCATAATGAGAACAGATTATCTGTCCTTTAACTGTTGAAAAAGAAGAAGAACCTGCTGTGATAAAATAGCATTATTGCTCTCATTGTAAAAACCCTGAAAAGTGACTGACTCATTTAAAGATGTCCATGATATAATTTAAAGTAAGCTGTTAAATTAATTGAGGTATGAATGTGTGTATATGTTTGCCTTTTTTCTAATGCATCATACATATTGTATTTTGTAATGATGGAAGTTGTTGCTTTCTTTACATACTTTCAGGAGCTGATTTCTGCAATTCCCTTGTTCCAGAGCCATAACGCTGGCAATTTTCACCCAAAAATTACATTGGTGGCTGTTGGTTATTAGTCAAGTAACTTATCTTGCTTTCTGTCAGACCCCAGCTAGAGCAGGCTGCTAATTCTTTGAGCCACAGCTGCCCAGACCTCCTCTGCCTGAAGTCTGTGGCAATGTGAGAGTTGCTTTTGTGGAAGCATTTGCTTGATAGACCTGCATATAACAGCCTCTGCTGCTTATCCGAGGGCAGCAGGAACTGCTGGGCACCAGGTTGTTCCTTTTAAAACTGCCTACCCAGTGGACTA
>NW_009954507.1:569823-578759 GCF_000747805.2 Chaetura pelagica | reverse complement strand
CAGGAATGTATCTGGTGTGCTTTCTGTAGAAAAGCTGATAAAAAGGTGAAAGGGTGGGAAAAGTAAAAGGGAGGACAGATAGGCAAAATATAGCTAGTTATGCATAAGTGGTACAGGAAAGATGGGAAGTTAAAATACTACTTTCCATAAGGCAAGATTTGTGTAAGTGAAGGACCTGTACTGTGGGAACACTAATACAGGTGCTGAAAATGAGATACTAAGAAAAATGGATCACCTCTGGTGAGGGGAGGGAAAGAAGCAGATCGTATAAAGGGAGGGTCATGATCCCTAGATACAGAATTGTGAGAAATAGCAGAACAATGGTTCTGATGTAGCTCCTCACATCTCTCTCTTTTAATCCTGGTTTGTCCACTTGCAAGGTAGTCCTTGTGCTGCAGTTATGCAGGTATCCAAGAAATAATAATTAAAAATGAAGGTATGTGCAGAACATGGCTACAGCAAGGGGGAATGTGTTCAGTGGAGTTGATGTGTTTGAGATGTATAAAAATAAATCAATGTCTAGTAGCTTTTAATATCAGTAATTACAAAGCTTGATGTAGAAGAGCACTAGTTGTTTTATTAGCAATATAAATCCACAAGAAGGATCAGAATTTTTGCAAGTGTACTCAGCAGACTAGAAAGCTTGGAGGGCCTGAAACTTAAGTTCTGGGGTTATATATGCTCCTGAAACTTCTGTCTTTCCTTCCAATACAACTTGTGATGCTTTATGTTCTTGGAAGGACTGGGCAGCCATAAATCTGATGGCAACTTGAGGAGGTCCTAAATAAACTTAATGAGTCTGGGTTTATTTTTTTTTTAATTCCCCCAGGAAATTCTCAGAAGAGTGTTTTGAGTATTTTGCCCAGTTGCATGGTGACTGGCGCTTCCACTACTCCTTTCTCACTCCCCAAGTAATCTGAAGTCAAATGGGGTGAAGTAGCACATTTTTCCAGGTTAGAAATACGCTCATTACTGCTAAATGGTGATCAGCTGGATCACGTCTTTGTACCTTGCAGCTAAAGAAAATGGTCATCTTAGGTAGTGTAGAGATTTTACAGTGCTTACTGGTGGCCTGTTTCTAATAGGGAGATAATGTTTGTCCTCTACATCCAGCAAACAATGACGTGGCCCCAAGTCCTCTGCAGAAATCAAATACTCGGATATTGATGCTTTTTTGACCCATTCTCTTGCTCTTAGTGACTCTGTACTTAGCCTGACTAATTTATGGTAAATAGTACTTGCCAGTGGCAGTGAAAACACTTGTGCTCTTGGACTTTGGGTTGCCACAAGAAGGAATTTGAGTCATTGGGTTTAGTGTCCCTCTGTAGCTTCCAACTTCGTATGTCAGCTGACATCTTGATGCACTTACCTGGCAGGGAAGGTTCTGCCTGATGCTGCATGATGTAGTAATCTTCTATTTTTTGCTGTTTCCTGGAGGAGACATCCCCTCTGATGAAAAGGCTTTCTTTCAGTGTTTGCCCTGTTGCACTATTTACTTAGTTACTTGTTGACCGTGTGCCTTTTCTGCTCTGTTGCTTACAGTCCCTGTGTAGAAGGAAGAACATCCTCTGTCTGCAGTTGCAAAGAAAAGCCTGGTTTCCTTGCTGAGGGATGGAGCTGCTTATAGTGGCAACCCATCTTTGGCATCTCAGCCTCTGGTAGTCATCTGGTGGAGTTATGGCAGAGGCATGAATAGTTCTGGTTACTTGCCAGGGAAGAGTGGCCCATTTCTTCTACAGGGCTGAGCAGCAGCTGTACTTTCTGATCTCTTCAGAGAATTCAGATAACATCTCTCACCTGTTTAAATATAAGCCAATTATTTGGGCTGACAAAGGGAAAAGGAAGTACTATCCTGTATATTTTCTTTAATACTCAGTTTAACTTAAGCTGATGGACTAGTCTTCTGTAATACTCGAGTAAGAGCACTACAATATGTCTAGCTAGGCATGGAGGAGAGTCTTTCTGGTATCTCTTTATTTTAACAAATAAAAAGGAACTTTTAACCTCATTTCTTCTGTCCTCAGCTTAATCACCTCCTTCCCCTTTAGTTTTGGAAGAATAGTGGAAGCAAGTAAAGCCACTGTTCCTGATAAGAGTGTTGGAGACTAACTCGTGGGGAAGGAAACCATGTGTACCATGCAGTGGCATGAAGTGTCTTCGTGAGGTGCTGCTAGTGATGTCAGTTTCAGAAAATGATCAGTCTTCCTGTTGCTTTGCAATTCAGTGGTACTGTAGCTTCTGTTGTATTTATGGAGTACTGAAGGAGCACTGCTATAAAGCTACATCCTCTTTCTTCTGCCCTTTTTTTTTCCCCCTCCTTTTTATTTTGTAACTTCGTAGGAGACCTGAATTGGGGGGGGGAGAAAGAATGGTTAAAAGTTAAAAAAAACAATTACTAAATTGATCTGCTACACTAACACTGTCAGTCACAGTGCCCTTCAGCTTCAGTTGGCCTTACAGTACTCCAGCTACTGCTTCTGTCATGGTCCACAGTAGCATTGCATTTCTGACTGGCAAATGCAGTGTAGTCCTGTTGCTTCTACTGAACTCCATACTGTAAGGTTCTTATTTCTCTCATGTCTCCTTCAGCAGTCCTTTAGAAAAGAATCAAGAATAATTTATTGTGGAGCAAGCTGCTTTTTTGATGCTACAGTAAAATGAAGACAAGAAATGGAGAAATTCCTGACACCCCAGACAAAAACCAAACAGGTGCACTGTGTGTTTAGAACTCCTTTGAGTGACTGACTTGAACCTTGCACCTCAAATTGGACTTTTATGGTAGTGATGTTTTATAGAGCTGCCTCTTTGGCACCTTTGTTCTTCAAGGTCAGCAGAGGTGTTGATGCCGTATCACTTTGGCGCAGCAGAGCACATGTGGCAAACAGGTTAGTCAGGCTGCTGCTTATTGAGGTAACTTGTAAATGTGGTACTCTTCTATTCCAGCCTGTTGAGCTGTTGTGAATGCCAGTCCAGACCTTAACTCAAGTAATCTATTAGATGCTACAGGTCAACTTCTGCTTCCAAGCTTTCCTGCTTCCTGTGACGTGTACCCTCTTTGTCTCAGGTGGGATTCCTGCTCGGCTCCTCTGCCCCAGCTCCTGATTCACAAGGGAGAGTCCTGAAATTGTTGTCCTGGATGTTTGGGGCTCTGCTAAGCAGGTGGCAAGGATAGCCCCTGCTTTCTTCAAGGGCACATACTACATAAGGATAAGTTAATAGATATTGCTTATTTCATGAAGAACATTTGTGCTCCTTTTTTTGTGTTCTAGAGTGCTGCAATAAATGGAATGAAGCTTTTTTTCCTGGTTTTTTTTTTGTTTGTTTGTTTTTCTGAGAGATAGGCTACCTCAGACAACCTTGTGTTCACTGTGGAGCAGTGGACAGGTAGGAACTCACTTGCATGTCTGTAGCAGGTAATCTGCAGCGTGAGCAGGCCAGACAACACACTTGAGTGGTTGAATGTTATACAGGCCTGTTTAAGATAATTTTTTCTGGGGTAGAGGAGAGATTGTTAATATTTTCCATTTAGGTGTTAAGCCTGGCAATCTGGGCGCATTTCCTCCATGTGAGTGAGTTGCTCAGTAGGTAGAATTCTACTGGTATGAGTTGATGTACTCCTGCTTGAAGAAGGTAGAGAAGGAAAAAGTTGTTTTTAAGAAAGAACTTGAAAACTACTTTGAGCTCTATGTACAAAACTTGTTAGCAAAGTACTTACTTTGCTAACAAGTGATAGTAGCAGATACTCTCCTGTGTGATATGTGGGTGCCTGCATTGTCAAATTAACCCTCAGAGTGTTGGCCATTGGGGCTGATGTTTTAACTGTAAGGGAAAAGTGAAGTTAACTGGGGAACTTCCCATCTGCTGAGAAGTAGGCTGAGCAGAAAACAAACAGTTGCTTTAGGGCTGGGGCAGTTTGATTCTGGCATATTTAAGACCAGTGTTATTAGAAAAGCACTGTGGAGAAAGTTTTCCTTTAAAACAATCATATGAATTTCTCCTAAAGATCCCACCCTAAATCTGCTTCACATTATCTAATATCTCTCTAGGGAATTGCTTGAGCCTTTTTTTTTTCTGAAAGGACAGGCTGCCTGTTGGAGCAACATATGCGTTGTTTCACCAAAGCTGTAGCCGTCTATCTTCAGACAAGAGAGAAGCACATTGTTTTGTGTCTTTGATATGATCCAGCCAGAAAACAGCCTTAGGGAAAAAAAAACCTCACAGTCCTTGGCAGCAGCGCCTGTCTTTTTTTATGTCAGTGCCACAGTGTACACTGTTCTAATAACTTGAGATTAAATTCGCATGGGGCGTCTCAGAAGTCCTTCTTAAGACTTGAGGTCATAATTTGCTGAAAGTTCAGAGGGATGAGTCTCATTTTTGTAATGAAAAAAAACTTCCAGGGTTATTTTAGAATTAGGTCTAATAAGAAACTGGTACAAGAAGCTACTTTAGTACAGCAATTTAATGACAGTATAGCAAATTTGTAGTGGCTGCTAAAAACTTTCCACCTTCCTGCTCAAGTAAGATGAACCCTGCAAAATTAAGATGTTGATTACAAAGGTGATGGTTCTGGTCTGTGTAAACTGATTATTTCAAATGCATGATCTGGCTATACCTGCTGGTAGAAAGTGCTCAAGAAACTTTATGTATTCTTTATTTGATTGGAATGAGTCCACAGCAGTTCGGCAAGTATCCTAATTGAGAAATGCAACAATTTATTCAAGGGCAGCTGCATCTTATACTTAATGCTTTTCAGAGGGATTGAATGTGCTTGTAATGATTGTACTATGAACTGGGTACCTCTTGTGTCAAATAGGTATAGTTTAAACTAATTTTTTTGTGATTTATGCATGTTACTGTATAGTACAGTTTTGCAAGGTTATTGATTAACCTATGGGAAAGGTCTTGGGAAGTGAGCTAAAGGTCAAGTCTAATATTTCAGCAACAGAGCAGAACAATGGAAGAGGGAAAATATTGGTTACTACTATTTCTTTAGATTGCCCATTCTAATTTTCTGTATAGTAATTTTTTTTTCTACTGTGTCTCAGCAAAATCTCTTCTTCCCCTTTCTTTAAAACATTTATAGTTTTTATATAAACATAATGTAGTTGCACTTGAAAATTTAGCTGAATTTAGCGAAAGATAAAACACTATTGAAGTGTTACTCAAAAGTGCTTAAAACTAAGAGTAGTACATTATACTTGTATCTGATGGTGTTGTATGATCTGAAGTGTTTATAATTTTGTGTTGGATTTAACTAATGGACTATTTAACTTCTGCATTTGCGGGTGGCGATTAAATTCTTCTATGGAAGAATTTAAAATACATCTGTGGTTTGAGCATGATAAATTTAGCACACTACTGTAATCAGTCCATTTTGTGCCATGTCTCCATAGTCTCTCATTATTTGCTATAGATGCAGCAGAATGAACATCCTCATGTGGGTTTGTGCTGGTTGTAGGGAACTCTTATCTTTTTTGATTCCAAACTACTCTTGAAAAACAGCTCATACGAGTAACATGATTGTTAATTTCTCTTTAAGCCTGAAGTTGTGGTTTGCTGTAAGCTTTTAACAAATATCTGCCTTAATGAGAAGTGCATATTCTTAATCAGCACCATGGCTGCCTTTAGTAGTGCACAAAGTGAGGCAGAATGGGGAATGTGTGCATTTTCAACCTTAACTATAGTTTTTGTTACGATCAGTCTGAGAATTTATAATGTTTATTTTTGCTTAAAAAGAGAGAAGAAAAATAAATTAAAACATGCCACAGGGGTTCTAAACAGGAAACTACTCAAGCAGTAGAATATTTTATCAAGGTGTTTTTGTTAATTATAGATTAATCAATAGGGAAATGTGAGCTTCAGCGTAGTGGCAGAACACTTCTGCAAATGAAGTGGAAAGGGCAATGCCTGAAGCTGATGCTTGTAAGACTTAAAAGGCAGGTAAACCTTACAGTCAAAGCAAAGGTCCAGGGACTTTTGTGCCCGTTACCTTTACTAGTGGCTGGGAAAGAGGAATGGAGGCAGACCTTGTTCCTTACTCTTTCGTGATAATCTTGAATGCTTAATATTTGTGTTCTGATCTTTAGACTTAACTGGTTCTTTGTTTTGATCTTCTCTTCCTTTGCTGTGTCCATTCAGTGTAGGTAGTAGAAGAATCTTAAGTCCAACGCTCTGTAAACCCATTAAATGGTTTTGGGTCCAATAGGTAAATTATACTGCCCAAGGCATGGATAGGAGATAAGAGCATCATTCTACCTTCATGGCAGAGTTAGGAGCCATTCTGCACCTCTTTGGTGCCCCTACCTTTCACGTCTGTTCAGTTGTCAGTCAGCAAGTCTTCTTGTTATCCCTTCCTATCCATGTTGAGTGCTTCAATCCCTCTTGCTTAAATGAGTGCCTGTTTCCTGGCACACTTTGATAGGGGATTGGGGGTTCAGGAGTAGAGCAGTAGGGTATACTTTGCCTCAGAACCTTCTACCTCAGATGTTAACGTGATTCTCTCCATGCTTGGATGCAAATGTACAGTGCTGGGAAGAGTGCTTTCTGGCATCCTAGTAACTGACTGCTACCAAAATCCATCTTGTTCTCCCTCTTGTGCCTAGAGTGCTCCCAAAAAAATCTGAAACCATGTGGCTGTGGGTATCAAAAGGCACATGGCACACAGAAATACACTAGAGCTGAATGTTGGGCATAGTTTTGCTTTTGTCACTTGGTTGAATGGGACTTCTTGTTCACTTGGATTACATGGGATATATATGAAGAGCTTTCAGAGTGAAATGTAACCCTGTAATCATCTGTATGCCAGACAGGTGCAAACTTGTGTAAAACCTGTGGAATAACATTGATTCTCCAGCTGATCGTAAATGCATGTGGTTTCTCAACAGCTTTTTGACTTCACTTTGATTTTTAGCTCTGGCAGCCAGCTGGTGTCTCAAGTGCATACGTGTTATGTTGGGATCTATCAAGATTTGTGGGGTACAGTGCTAGAGCAATACAGGAAATGACTAGCCAGGTTAATGCTCATTAGTGCTTGATTATTTTTATTATTTTTTTTCCCCCTGAGATTGCTTGAAAAAGGAAGGCCTGTTTAGTGTCTTGAGAAGTAGACTTGTGAGGCTCCAAACAAAAAGAAAATGTATTTCTGTTCCTTGCCTTGTTCTGGGGAGTTTGGGTCATTTGATACTCCAGAGCTGCTGTATACCTCAAGGTACTTGTAAACATTAAAGTTGACTTATAAAAGGCGTTACTAGTTAGTTGAACAAATATTTAATTTTGTGTATTACGGATTGCATAAATACAGCAGGAAATATAAAGGGGGAAAAAAATCTGTGGTGTTGAGTCATTGTTTTACTAGACTTCAAATATTTTCTCGTAACTTCATGAAATTCTCCTCTAATTCAATCTTTGTCTTTTGTCTTTGCTGCCTTGCAGGGTTGGTACAGTAGGCCTCACTAAACTTAGCTGCAACTAAGAATTTCTCCTACATCAACTGAGTTAAGGCTGATGCTCTTGTGGAATGTGGATTAAAAGTGCGTGCTAAGTTCCAAATTTCCATTTGAGAAGCGGAGAAAGTAAATGTACCACAACCACCAGCATCAGGACAGCAAACCAAGGGACAAAGAATTTGATCCACAGTGTTGATATATGTTAACTGGTTCACGTGTTGCTTAAAAGACGTTTGCTGGGGGGCGAGAAGTGGACGTCAGCTGTGCGAAGTCATTTTGTTTACCAAAATGAGGGCTTCTTTGGAAACAGCAGACATTGCCATTGTGGCGCTGTACTTCGTGCTTGTAATGTGCATAGGTTTTTTTGCCATGTGGAAGTACAATCGGAGCACCGTAAGTGGCTACTTTTTGGCAGGGCGTTCCATGACCTGGGTAGCTATCGGTGCATCTTTGTTTGTGAGCAATATTGGAAGTGAACATTTCATTGGGCTCGCAGGATCTGGAGCGGCAAGTGGATTTGCAGTAGGTGCGTGGGAATTCAACGCCTTAATGCTTTTGCAGCTTTTAGGATGGGTCTTCGTCCCAGTCTACATCCGGTCGGGAGTATACACCATGCCTGAATACTTATCCAAGCGTTTTGGAGGGCATAGAATTCAAATATATTTTGCAGCGTTGTCTCTAATTCTTTATATCTTCACCAAACTCTCAGTTGACTTGTATTCAGGGGCACTTTTTATTCAAGAGTCGCTAGGTTGGAACCTCTATTTGTCAGTTATCCTCCTTATTGGAATGACTGCACTGTTGACTGTGACTGGAGGTCTTGTGGCTGTTATCTACACAGACACCCTTCAAGCTCTGCTTATGATTATTGGTGCCCTCACACTTATGATCATAAGTATTACGGAGGTTGGTGGGTTTGAAGAAGTTAAAAGAAGGTACATGTTAGCATCACCAAATATTACGTCTATCTTGGTAACCTACAACATTTCCAATACCAATTCCTGCAATGTCGACCCAAAGCCTGATGCTCTTAAAATGTTGCGTGAGCCAACAGATGAAGATATTCCCTGGCCTGGATTTCTGTTGGGACAGACTCCAGCTTCTGTTTGGTACTGGTGTGCTGATCAAGTCATAGTTCAGAGAGTTTTAGCTGCAAAAAACATTGCTCATGCCAAAGGATCCACTCTGATGGCAGGCTTCTTAAAGTTGCTGCCGATGTTTATTATAGTTGTCCCGGGGATGATTTCACGAATACTATTTGCAGATGATATTGCCTGCATTAATCCAGAACACTGTTTTCAAGTCTGCGGGAGCAGAGCTGGATGCTCTAACATTGCCTACCCACGTTTGGTGATGAAACTTGTGCCGGTTGGTCTGCGGGGACTGATGATGGCCGTGATGATCGCTGCACTGATGAGTGACTTGGACTCGATATTCAACAGTGCCAGCACCATATTCACACTTGATGTCTACAAACTCATCCGGAAGAGC
>NW_009954507.1:566093-569626 GCF_000747805.2 Chaetura pelagica | reverse complement strand
GAAGAGCGCGACATCTAGAGAACTGATGATTGTAGGAAGAGTCTTTGTTGCGTTCATGGTAGTTATAAGCATTGCCTGGGTCCCGATAATTGTAGAAATGCAAGGTGGTCAGATGTACCTTTATATTCAAGAGGTGGCAGACTATTTGACCCCACCGGTGGCTGCTCTCTTTCTTATGGGGATCTTTTGGAAGCGTTGCAATGAGCAGGGGGCTTTCTATGGCGGAATGGCTGGGTTTGTTCTTGGAGCGATACGGTTGATACTGGCGTTTATCTATCGTGCTCCTGAGTGTAACCAGCCAGATACTAGGCCAAGCTTTATCAAAAACATCCATTACATGTATGTCGCAACAGCTCTGTTCTGGATTACTGGGATTGTGACATTTGTAGTGAGCCTTCTCACGCCTCCCCCTACGAAGGAGCAGGTTCGGACGACGACTTTCTGGGCTGTGAAAAACAGGAAGATAAAAGAGAACGCTGCAAAGGGGGAGCTGTACAAAGTACAAGAAAAAAACATCCTCAAGTGCAATGAAAATGCTAACCATATCATTCCAAATGGCAAATCGGAAGAAAATCTTAAAAATCTTAAGCCTGAGGATATCAATCTCCTGGTTACTTGTAGAGATGACAGCAACCCGGTGATTTCTGTGAGTCACTCTGAAGTTGAGACACCAGTTGATTGTTATTCGAATGGACAAGCGGCTTTGATGGGGGAGAAAAAGCATGAGGAGGAGACTGATGATAGAGAGAGACATTTGAAATTCATAGATTGGTTCTGTGGCTTTAAAAGTAAAAACATGAACAAGAGAGCTGTTCGGGAGATTGAGGAAGAGACTGTTTGTTTACAAATGCTGGAAGAGACTCCAAAAGTTAAACTATTGCTAAATACTGGACTGGTTTGTGTCTGTTCGCTTGGAATATTCATGTTTGTCTATTTCTCTTTGTGAGTGAATAGTGAACTTTTAAGGGTATGGCTAAACATACAGAAGTTGATACAGGTCTCTGGAGATTGTTTTTATTTGTTGTTTGATTTTTTTTTTTTGGTCACTTTTTTCTTTTCAAATAGCATACTGCTACCCAGGCATTGTTTACGCTATAATTGTAAGACCAACTCAACTTTAGACTATTTTAAGACCGTCTGAGACATGTTGTCCTATCTCTGCTGAAGGCAGAATGTGTTATGTGGTGTCTTTTTCTATTTTCCCCATCTGTCTTTCTCTTTATCCATCTGCAGTACTATCCCTTTGTTTTTCCCCATATACACGTATAAATATACCAAAGGCAGGCAGGTGGCTGTGTTTGAAGTTGGGCCGTTACAGAGATCAGTCAGCATTAAATGAAGAGAACACGTAATCATTTACTGATATGTGAAATTGAAACGATTAAAGCTGTATCAACAATTTTTAAATGTAGGGCTGTGGTGCACATTGCTGTGTAGTCTTTCTTTTTAACATAGCTGTTTTACCTTGGCCAACTTAGTACTTTTTAATTTTTTTTCACTGCTTCTAGTTGTTTGGGGTTTTTTTTTCAGTTTCTCATTTCTCTGATGGCAACAGGACGAAGATACTTTGTCTCATCTTGTAGCACTATAAACATCATAGCAGTTGGTAGCTTTCTATCTTCTTTTTTTCTCTGTAAGAAATTTTTTGTCTATTTTATCCACTCTAATTACTTAAAAATTGCTGTAGTAAAAAAAAAAGAAAAAAGCCTAACCAAAACAACCCAAGAGCTGGTAAACTTGCAATGGAGGGGAGATGAGAAAAGGAAAAAAAACAAACTCTTTATTTGGGTTTTGTAGTATATTGAAATAGAAGAGCATATATTCAGCCTCTTCAGTCTCCAAACTTCTGGACATAATTAGGGTTAGCCTCTTTTTAGAGCAAGAGCTGTACATAGGTTCTACCACGTGGGAAAAAAAAGATGTGAGACTGCATGTCTTCAGCTTGATAAGCACACTGAAAAATAGCTGTTTCCCTCTGCTGTGTACATCTAGAAGGAAATACCCTGCAGTCCTACAATTTCTGCATATTGAGTCTGTAAGGGGAGAAAAATAATTGGGGAAGACAAGAAGAAGAGGAAGTGGGGGGGAAAGAGGTAGAAATGGTCCTTATTTTTCACAGTTCTTTTGCCTCATGTCTTCTTCCACTTCCCCTTTCATCCTGTCAAACATTCTTTCTTTAAGGAATGACTCCTGAAGGATTCTGTGTCAGGAGATAAGAAGTGTGTACAGTCATAATCTGTGTCTGCCCTTAACGATTCTTTAAAAAAGTGTGAAACTTTTCCCAGGTGATGACAGACAATCAGTAGGTCTTGAGATGCTGAGGTTCTTTTCTCCCAAAGGATGGATACCTGAGGCAGGGGTGGTCATTTTCCAGGTGTGTGAACTTGGGTGTGTAGCAGGTCAGTGGAGCTCAGCAGATCAAAAGGGTGCAGAGCTTGGTCCTCTTCCCCCTTGGTGAAGCAGTAGAATTTGTTGCCATCCTGGGTTCTCTCACCATTATGGTAAACCAAGTCAGGGCCAGTTTTCAGGTGTAGAGGCCAGCTGGCAGTGTCTGGCTGCACTTGTAGTATTGAACTCCCCTAGCCTCTGGGACAAGAGTGATCATATCCAGGTTTCCCATGAAAATAATACCTCCAGTTGTTGCTCCTGAGCTTGTCTTGGGAATTGTTTGTGAGAGCACAAACCAGCTAGGCCAAAAAACCGTCTGAGGGACCATGCTGACAATTTAGCAGCACCCATTCAAGGGTCCAGCAACATTTCCTTGGCACATGAACAAGAACCAGTCCCTGTGAGTGAAATAGTTCTGTAGAGATGAAATTTGGGTTAATCTTGCCTTTGACTGCTGGAGAAAGTTTGCTTTCCAGTACATTGGTGCTGTAAGCTGACATCCGTCCAAATAGCTTTTAGTAGTATGATCCATAACATGTTCTCAGATAAAATTATTACATTCCCTTTTTTTTTTGTGGGTTTGTTTGTTTATTTGTTTTGGTGTTGCTTTTAAATCAATTGAATCCCATTTATTCCAAGACTTTAAACAGTGACTCAGATGTCCCACCTTTTTTTGCTTTCTTTAGTTGTTGCTGCTGGAAAGTAGACTGCTCTTAACTGGAACTACAGTAACGAGTGCAAGAGTGGTGTTGCAATATGTTTAGAGAGGAGAGTTGCTGTACCTGAGTCCTGATGTCAATACCAGTGTGACAGGCACGTTTTCTTGTGGTTTGTGTAGTTGGGCTTTGTTAGGAAAAATACCTTAAATCTTGTTTTTTACCTTAATGGTAAAATTTAGTATGTGAAATATATTAATGGCATCTCAAATTACTTCATCAGTGGGCTGAGTTGAGAAGGATGGTACTACAAGAAAGATGTAAAACATCTTTGATTCAGTGCAGGATAAAGTAATCTAGGGCAAAATTAGATCTTCGTGGGATGAAAAAATGAATACCTGTGGTGGGTAAAAGATAAGTCCCAGTACAACAGTACCTTCTTGAAAAGGATGAGATCTGGTTAATATGCCTAGTTTGGCACAGGGAAAG